>NC_022009.1:106671502-106673189 GCF_000317375.1 Microtus ochrogaster
ATATACCAGCACCATTTGTTCAAGATACTTTTTCCATTTTATATTATTTTTAGTTTCTTTGTACAAAATCAAGTGTTCATAGGTGCATGGGTTAATATCAAGGTCTTCAACTTGCGTGCATGCGTGTCAAGTTGATATAAAACTATCGAGCACAACTTATTGTGGACCAAAATCCTTGCCAATCCTTTTGCCCCCACTTCCCCACTCTACTGGCCAAGCCAAACCTACCCCCACCACATTCTATAGGGAGATAAAATATAAAAACCCTGTCAAAACAGAGACCAAATATAAAATGTTTTTTGACGTGGAGTTTTTAGTCACTCAGAGATCTTTCTTGAAAGTGGCCAGCATGCAAGCCGACATAAGTAGACTTGAGGACGTGTGTTTGGAAGCCTGTGGTGTTGTGAAGAAGTGCCACGAAGTGGGAGTCTGGATTTCATAGCCCATCTGGGCTGCACATGTTGTTTGCATCTATAGCCACATGAAAGGTGACGAACAACCCAAGATGGTTTTGCCAACAAATAGAAACATTTACCACACAGCAGTTATGAGGGCCAAAACATTAAAAATCAGTAAGGAATTAGTGACTCCATTTTCAAAACCGTTCTAAGATGCATTATTGATCTCATGTGAGTGTTTTAGTTTGAGTTTCTGGCACAGAAAAAAGCTTAATTTTTCAGAATAAATCATTAATTAAGCATATCTTTTCTAGGAATACTAATTAAAGATACTGATTAAAAATGTTTGCCTCTAAACTTCCATTAAAATGAGACTAATTTAATTTCTTTTATTAAAAAGAGGAAGAAATAGTGATAGCAACAAACTTTTCAGAGTTAAAAAATCTTACTGTACTGAGAAAGTTAAACTGTAAGCCAACAGAAGAAAAACCAAGAGCTAACCCAGGGCTCATGAGAGGCCGGGCAAGCGTATCCTTCCCTGAACACACACATCTCTGAGCAGCAGGCCTGAGGTCCACAGAAAGTACCAATTGTCTGCAAACCAGAACTGAGACACTGGGCAAGATTAAGGCTGGCAGTGGGATACTGATTATATATATAATATATGATATATATACTGATTTTGTATATATATATATATGGTTTATATGATAAAGCATTATGCTCTTAAGTTGACATTCAATCAATAAGAGTGCTGGCATCCAGGAATAACTATGAAGAATATAGTTTCCTCCATATTAAACTCAACTAAGATAATTTTACAGAAGAGGAAAGGGAGGAGGAAGAGGAAGAGGAGGAGGAGGAAGACGTCACCCCCAGTAAACAAACCATGCAGAGAGCACTCTGAAGCCAGGCAACCAGCTTTATCTGTGGCACAGAGTTTCCATAACTAAAATACCAGTGGAGAACCAGACTCTGAAGACAGGTCTACAAGGGGGAAAAAAAAACATGGTGCACACCTTCGATAACAACACTTGGAAGGCAGAAAGAAGCAAGCACATCTCTGAGATTAAGATCAGACTGACCCACGAAGTGAGTTCCAGGACAGAAATGGCTACACAGAGAAACCCTCTCTTGAAAAACAAACCAACAAACCAAGAGCACACACACACAAAAGAGGGAGAGAGAGAGAGTGAGAGAGAGAGAGAGAGAGAGAGAGAGAGAGAGAGAGAGAAAGAAGGAAGAACGCTAGTATTAACACAGATGAAAGGAATAGATAGAAGACTCTA
>NC_022009.1:106673357-106677599 GCF_000317375.1 Microtus ochrogaster
GTTGTAGAGCCAGAGGAACAGGCACAAAGATGGGTGTGGCCATATCTTTAGTCCCAGTACTTGGGAGACAAATACTTGGGAGGCAAGCAGATATCTGTAAATTCAAGGCCAGGCGGCTGGTCTACACAGGGAATTCCAGACCAGTCAGGGAAACAGAGTGAGACCAAAAATTCTAGGCAAAATTCCAGACACATAGATCAGTGGTGTAGAGCACCCAAAATGAAGCTCACATAGCTACAGACACACAAGTTTGAACAAAGATGGCAAAAATAACACGTTGGAGAAAAGTAAACAGCTTCAACGAATGGTGCTGGCAAAGTGGGATATCCAAACAGAGGGAATGAAATTAGATCTCTTTTACCTGAATGAAAATCAGCCTTCCTAAAGCCAGGTGTGATGGCGCAGGCCTTTGGTCCCAGCATGCAGGAGGCAAAGACAGGCAGATCTTTGAGTTCGGGGACAGCCTGCTAGAGAAACCCCGTCTCAACCCCCACCCCCACCTCCCAAAAAGTAAACATTCAGTGCCCACATTAGTGAAGTCCAGGTCTGTTCTCCACGCCTTTGTTTACTCATTTGTTGTTTGTTTTCTTTTGTTCTTGCCACACTGAGACTGACCCCAAGGCCTCCTGTGTGCCAGGCAAGCATGCTAGTGCTGAATTTTACTTCTGCCTGTGCCCTTTAAATTAAGACAGCATGTCGCAATTGTTGTGTCTCAGAACGGCCTGCAATGGTAGACCCTCCTGCATCTGCCTCTCTAGGTCTGGCGTTATTGGCCTGAGCCAGCACCCTAAGAGGACCTCCTTCCGGAATCGGTTCTCTTCTTCCACTATGGGCCGTCAGGCTTGTGCAGCAAGTAATTCTACACGCTGAGTCCTCTCGCCCACCTTCCCACCAACTTCTTAGAGACAGAGAAATGGGTGAAGAAAAATATTTTATATGCTTAGCATTTGAGAGAGAGATCAAGAAGGGAGGTGATCACCCCAATGCTATTATGAAATAAGATATTGGTCCGTCGTGTTTTTAGAAAAGTATATCTTGATTAGCTGGCAGAAAACTTCATGGAAAGGAAAGCCGTGGGGCTGGGGTGGAGCCCAGGATGAGATTACTCAGCATCTGCAAAGCTCTGGGTTTGATCCATATCATTATGGGGGGTGGAGGGAAATGACGAAAATAAATGTGTTTCGAAAAGAAAGAAAAGAAAGTGACAATGATTTTGTTTTCATTGTTTTTTTCTGCTCAAATGCTCAGTAGTGTGAATGCTCAAAACACAACAGGATTTACACTAACTTTTGTAAGTTGTCCTGGCAACCATCTTTATTATACAGCCACCCCACCCCCTGCCGAATTTTCCATATTAAGGTACTCCCATTGTTCTCTCAGTTGGGCCTGCAGGAACTTTAGCTCTCCTCCAGATGTTTCCTGACATCAGCATTCAAGATGTGCTGGCCAGATGTCTTGAACATTGCGGGAACTCTGTGTTGTGTATATTAGTTATGCAAAGGGAAAAGTGAGGACAAGAAGCCAACACGGAGGATAAAAAAGAACAGAGGCCCGGCCAAGTCGTTACTGGCACATGCTCTTTAGGTAGAAAGCCAAGAGAGCAAGCTGTCTTGGATCAAAAAACCCTCGGCAGTCTAGTGTCCACACTGAAAGCCTAGTGTCCTCGCGTTTTAGGTCAGGCCTGAGGTTCTGGAAGTTTCCACCATCTATTGATGGGTGATCAATAGGGAAATACTGAATATCTGCCTAGCAACCACCTGACCTTTGCTTTACTTTGCTAACAACGATGTCATAGATCAAAGAACAGTTCCCCCAAATGCAGTCCATAGTAAGTTAATAGATAAAGGGGAAAGGGTGCAGCGGTCAGCTGATTTTAGGGAAGCATAAACAGAGTAAAGCAGGGGCTGGAGAGATAGCTCAACAGTTAAGAGGGAGCTCTTGTTGGTCTTTTAGAAGACTCATGTTTGATTCCCGGCACCCACATGGTGTTTCACAACCTTCTGTAACTCCAGTTTCAGAAGATCTGGCACCTCTTCTGACCTCCAAGGATACTAGACACAAATATGGTATACAGACACGCAGACAGGATAAACACACACACACACACACACACACACACACATATACTCATATATATTATATAGACAATTGTAGTTTATTACATATATAAAACATTAAACAATTTTCTTTCCAAAGCACTCTCAGAGCTTCTGCTGTTGGTGCGCACAGTGAAAAACTGACGGTAACACTTCTCGAAGGCCCCAGGGCCTGACAGAAAATACTAGACTAGAGGCCACATAGGTTCTTTTGTTGTTGTTGTTGTTGTTTGTTTGTTTTTCAAGACAGGGTTTCTCTGTGGCTTTGGAGCCTGTCCTGGAACTAGCTCTTGTAGACCTGGCTGGTCTCGAACTTACAGAGATCCGCCTGCCTCTGCCTCCCGAGTGCTAGGATTAAAGGCATGCGCCACCACCACCTGGCTCACATAGGTTCTTAGTGCCAGTCATACAACCAAGTGAGCATGTTTGCACATCTATACTTAGACAGATCGGTCACTCAGCTCACAGTGGAGTTTTCTCCCTGCTCAGCTCCAGTTAGATTTTCTTGGGTTATGGCAACACGAACTACAGTGATACCATTGTGATCATCCTCTGTTTTCTCTGGGTCTGGCCCTAGGCCCTTTCCATCTATTCTAATCTGCCACAAAAGGCCACCGCTCTGCCTTTTGGGCACTGTCGTGTGTCCAGATCTCCAACCTCACAGCAGAATTGCAGCTGATGCATCTGTGTTTGTACTTGTGCACTAAGAACACTGGCCATGGGCATGCCGTAACTTAGGTCACATTCTTCTCACCAAACACAGATCCTCTTTTCAAACTCCATTCCTTAGAGTGGTATATTGTGAGATGGTCTTTCTGCATGCTGTGACTATGTGTTGTTCTCATCGAATGATAAATAACGCTGCTTTGGCCTACGGCAAAGCAGGATAGAGCCAGGCAGGAAATCTAAGCAGAGATACAGGTGAAGAAGTAGAGAGTCTGGGAGACACCAGCCAGCCATGGAGGAAACAGGACAAGCAGAAATTGAGGAAATGGCACAGCCATGTGGCAAAACATAGATAAATAGAAACGGGTTAATTTACATGTGCGAGCCAGCTAGTAATAAGCCTGAGCCATCAACTGAGCATTTATAATTAATATAACTCTGTGTTGGTTATTTGGGAACTGGCAGGCAGGAGAGAAACGCCTGTCTACATACAGCAGTCAAACAAGGGGCAAGAATTTCCATATAAAACCTGAGAAAGCTTTAAAAAAAAAAAAAAGAAAGAGGGCTGGAGAGATGGCTCAGAGGTTAAGAGCATTGCCTGCTCTTCCAAAGGCCCTGAGTTCAATTCCCAGCAACCACATGGTAGCTCACAACCATCTGTTAAGGGGTTTGGTGCCCTCTTCTGGCCTGCAGGCATACACACAGACAGAATATTGTATACATAATAAATAAATAAAAAGAAAGAAAGAAAGTTTTAGACACACAAAAATGGAGTCAAGAACAGTTTCTTGGTAGCTGCATTTTCCTGGGTAGGCTCTATTTACTGGTGGTGAACAATGGCATGGTTCCTTTAAGAAGTGACTTCCTAGTTCGCACTGGTGGCTTGGATGGCTCTTTTGGGAGGTCCTACTATGGAGTATTTGATTGGGGTTTGTGGGCTGTGGGCTGTACCCTACTTGGTGGCAGCAAGGTCCCACTACTTCCCAGAGTTGGGACGATGAGCATGACTCTCGCTGGTACATCTGCGTGAGACTGGACACTCGGAGAATCGAAGGGGAGGAGCCAACTGCCATGTGTCGGTGCCATTTGCTAAGTTGAACAATGTAGGCAGATAATGTAGCAGGGTTGTTTATGTTTTGTTTTGTTTTGTGGCTGTTTAAACTCTATTTCTTTTATCTTTATTTTTAATTTTTGGGTTTTTTTCTTTCTTTCTTTCTTTCTTTCTTTCTTTCTTTCTTTCTTTCTTTCTTTTTTTTTGAGACAGGGTTTCTCTGTTTATCTTTGGTTGTCCTGGATCTCACTCTGTAGACCAGGCTGTCTCACAGAGATCAGCCTGCCTCTGTGTCCCAAGTGCTGGGATTAAAGGCATACACCCCTTTGCCCATCTTGATGTAGCAGTTTTAAGATTGGTCTCATGCGATCAAAAGCAATACAGATACACAATAAAGACAGATTCAGACAAAAAGAAACCTCTAAACAG
>NC_022009.1:106678519-106682243 GCF_000317375.1 Microtus ochrogaster
TTTGGAAGAGCGGGCAATGCTCTTAACCTCTGAGCCATCTCTCTAGCCCCTCAAAATATTTTAATTGGCATGGGTTTTAGTTTATTAATGTAAATTTAAGGTCAGTTTTGTTGCCAGGCAGTGGTGGTGCAGGTTGGCAGATCTCTGTGAGTTCAAGGACAGCCTGTTCTACAGAGCAAGTACCAGGACAGGCTCCAAAGACACACAGAGAAGCTCTGCCCTGTAAAACAAAAGAAAAAAAAGTTTGTTATTATTATGGGGCCGGAGAGATGGATCAGCAATTAAGACCGGCTAATCTTCCAGATCTCCTGAGTTCAATTCCCAGCACCCATGTGGTGGCTCACAATCATCTGTGATGAGATCTGGAGCCCTCTTCTGGCCCACAGGCATGCATGCTGCCATCAAGGTGAACTAGGATTGAAGGATCCAATGGAGTTGGGGCATTACTCTCCTGAGTCATATCTATAAAGAAGGGTTGGCTCTGAAGGTAAAGGTACTTGCTGCTCCGCCTAACAACCTGAGTTTGATTCCTGGGACCCACATGGCAGACAAAACGGGCTCTGACTTCCACAGGCATACAGTGGCACGTGAGTGACCACGTGTGCACATGTACACACATATAAAAATATATATTCTGATATGGGGCTTGAACAGTGCAGAACATGAACATATATGCCAGGCAAGGACATGCTATTGCGATGCCATCCAATGTTGCAGAATGTTTGTTTACACTGTAAAGATGTGTTTCTGCCTAAAACACCTTCTGATTGGTTTAATAAAGAGCTAATGGCCTATAGTTAAGCAGAAGAGATAGGTGGGGCTTCTGGGCAGACAGAGAAAACTCAAGATGAATCACACAAAAGATGCCAGTCGAACATAGCACGAGTCAGACACACAAAATGGTTGGACATAGATTAATAAAAATATTGTTTTTTTAACTTTATTTAACTTTATTTCATGCACATTGGTATAATGATGTCAGATTCTCTTGAACTGGAGTTACAGACAGCTGTGAGCTGCCATGTGGGTGCTGGGAATTGAACCTGGGTCCACTGGAGGAGCAGTCAGTGCTCTTAACCACTGAGCCATCTCACCATCCCCCAATAAAAATATTGTGAATTTAAGTTATAAGAGCTAGTTGAAAATAAGCCAAGCTTAAGGTCAAGCTTTCATAATTAATAATAAGCCTCTGTGTCTTTATTTGCAAGTTGGTTGAAGGAACAGAGAAAGACTCATCACAATGCACTAGATTATGGGTCCCATTGTCTGGGATCACGTCTTGGTTCGCCACTAGTGGTGGGTGATGGAGCAGATTATTTCAAGTCTGGGTTTTTTTTGTTGTTGTTGTTGTTTTTTTTTTTTTTTTTTTTTTTTTTTTTCGAGACAGGGTTTCTCTGTGGCTTTGGAGCCTGTCCTGGAACTAGCTCTGTAGACCAGGCTGGTCTCGAACTCACAGAGATCCGCCTGCCTCTGCCTCCCTAGTGCTGGGATTACAGGCGTGCGCCACCACCACCCGGCTTGTCAGATTCTCTTGAACTGGAGTTACAGACTGCTGTGAGCTGCCATGTGGGTGCTGGGAATTGAACCTGGGTCCACTGGAGGAGCAGTCAGTGCTCTTAACCACTGAGCCATCTCACCAGCCCCCAATAAAAATATTGTTAAGTTATAAGAGCTAGTTGAAAACAAGCCAAGCTTAAGGCCAAGCTTTCATAATTAATAATAAGCCTCTGTGTCTTTATTTGCAAGTTGGTTGAAGGAACAGAGAAAGACTCATCACAATGAACTGGATTATGGGTCCCATTGTCTGGGATCACGTCTTGGTTCGCCACTAGTGGTGGGTGATGGAGCAGATTATTTCAAGTCTGCTGGGTTTCTTTTTGTTGTTGTCGTTTTTTGTTTTTTGTTTTTTTTTTTTTTTTTGTCTTCTGTAAAAGTTCTGTACTCTCTGGATGTTATTGTGAAGATGAGATGACTTGTCCCCAGGGGAAGCCCTTAAACTATTAGCATTACCACCTCTAACAAAGGAAGGAAATGAGGCATTAAAAACCTTAAGTAGCTTGCCCTATCTTGCTGAGCCAGAACTGGTTGTAGTGGCTCACACCTATAATCCAGCACTGAGAGGCCAAGGAAGGAAGATCTCAGCTTTAAGGCCAACTGGGAGTCATACTAATTCAAGGCCAAATTGGGCTACAAAAGTAATGGGGAAGGAAATGAGAGAAGAGAGAAGGAAGGAAGGGGAAAGGAGGAGGGGGGAGGGGGGAGAAGGAGGAACAGAGAGTTGAGAGGCAGGAATAAGGGGAAAAGGGATGGGGGTGAAGAAGGGGGGGCGGAGACAGAGAGGACATCACCCTGGGTTCATAGATACAGAGCATGCTTTCTTAATGATTCCCCAAGTATTTTCATTGCCTGTTTATAGGAAACTCTCACTAGTTAATTAATTACACTCAAGTTGATTATGTTTTGACTAAATTGTAGAGGCCTGTAGTCTGGGAAGGAAGTGGTAGTAGGGATCATAGTGTTTTAAATACATAAGGTAATATTCAGAATCTGGAGAGACTATCCAAGAGAGTATGAAGCTGGTCAGAAGGCCTACCAGATAGCTCAGATTCTTGCTGGTGTGACTTGTCAGAAATGGAATGAAATAGACCCAGTTCTCGATCTGTTTTGGGTTGCCAAGTGTCAACATCTGACAGAATGTGTCTACACAGCGTGCTGAAAATGTGTGTGTGCGTAAACATGTGTGTGTGTGTGCATGTGTGTGTGTGTGTTGATATGACAGGAAGTAAGGCTGGGAGGCAACTGTGTCCTGATTTCACCTGTCCCATCGCACAGTGAATTTATTGGACATACATTATGAATTTACTTCTCGAGTCTTTCTTTTTGTGGTTTCATATGAAAAGTCATTTCTATGAGAAATAAAGGCTTAGGGCTGGAGAGATGGCTCAGAGGTCAAGAGCACTGACTGCTCTTCCAAAGATGCTGAGTTCAATTCCCAGCAACCACATGGTGGCTCCCAATCGTCTGTAATGAGATCTGGGGCCCTCTTCTGGTGCTGTAAGCAGAGTACTGTACACATAATAAATAAATAAATCTTAAAAAAAAAATAAAAAAAGAAATAAAGGCCTAAACTTAAGAAACAAGGTTGTGCTAACAACCACCAAATATTTAACATCCAAATTATAGCTTTCAATCCAATACTTATGTTTCTTACAGAAACGTTTGCCAAGCCACGGACACAGCTACTGGGTTTCTCTTGCAGCACAGTTTGCCACTTGGAGACATTCCCCAGAAAGACTGACTTGTCCAGAGAGACGCAATGATACACTCTCAGCTTTCACAGAGATGAGCTAACGGGGTAAGTGTAGCTCTGTGGTCATTCTGACAACAGTGGTAAGGCTCAAAGGGATGTTTTGTTGAGTGCACGGAAGGCTGTTGAGTTAGCCCCAACGAGTCTAGGAGTTGCGTCCACTCTGCGACGTGACACCTACACTTAGGGCGAACAAGCCACTGGTGTACTCACCTGGCCCTTTGAATATGGCTCTCCTTCAGCTTCCATCCCTCCCTGTCACTTCATTGTCCCTCTTGGCTCAGGTCTCCAAAGTCCCTGTTGGTTCTCATCTCTCTTACCCACTCAGCAGTATCAGATGAACTTTCACCCCTGACACATTCTCTCTCTCTCTCTCTCTCTCTCTCTCTCTCTCTCTCTCTCTCTCTCTCTCTCTCT
>NC_022009.1:106682423-106683821 GCF_000317375.1 Microtus ochrogaster
CAGAGACCTCAGCCAGTGTCTGGCTCCAAGTTTTCCAGGTTCTCTTGCTGCTAATCTGGGAGGTGTATTCTTGTCCTAGAGAGTTTGTGTGGACCCTGCTTGGAATACTCTTCTCCCAGTATTAACTGGTTTTCTTTCCTCTTTGAAGTCTATTAAACATTTCCTAGTGAGGTCTTCCTTTCTAAAACTGTAAGCCAGCCAGCACACGCCTTTACTCCCAGCAGAGGCAGAGGCAGGCAGATCTCTGTGAGTTTGAGGACAGCCTGGTCTACAAATCAAACTAAAGAACAGCCAGGACTACACAGAGAAGTCCTGCCTCAAAAACCAAAACAAGATATAACCATAAGCCCTGGGGCTGGATGCCCAGTGGTTAAGATCGCTCACTCCTTTTCCAGAGGACCCTTGTTCATGCTCCATACCAAATTCCTCAAGTCACCTGAGCTCATTTTCCACAATCTACTTAAACACCTGCTTCTCACCCTCTGCAGGGCTACCACTGTCTTGGGCCATTATCATCCCTTACCTGGAGCGTAAACGTGACTCCTACCACATTCCTGTCTCCACGTGTGGCCTGAGGAATCCTTTAAAGTATCAGGCAAGTTGGCAAGCAAGTATCCTGCTTTTAAAATCCCAGTAGGAAATTAAAAACTTGCCCAAGAAGGGGCGGCTAGGCAGTGGCGGAGCACTGGGGAGGCAGAGGCAGACAGATCTGTGTGAGTTCCAGGCCAGTCTGGTTTACAAGAGCTGGTTCCAGGACAGGCTCCAAAGCTACAGAGAAACCCTGTCTGGAAAAGCGAAAAAACAAAAACAAAAACAAGACAAAAAAACGTACCCACGCTCTGTGAGTTATCTCTGGGAAGGGTTGACCAAATAGATCCTCCAAAAAACAGGATTCAAACAAACAAGCAAAACAAAACAAAAACAAAACCCAATAATTGGGGGGTGGTTGATTCTGGCTGGGTTAGTTTAAACTGGTTTCAGGGGCTGACCTGCCAGGGAAGCATGCACAAGCACCAGATTCTGTTTCCTCTGTGAAATTTTCAAACACAGATATACTTAACCCTCTTACTAACATATGTGCTTAAACATATTTTTATACCTTCTATGTATGCTTTGACTAAATTCTGGGTACATGGGCTTCCAAGAGCATGCTCCTACCTGGAAGTGCCCACCCTGGGGCAAGACAACGAGAAATATAAACCTGCTCTTTTAGTGAAGAGTGTGTTCCGCTTCCTTGTTGGTTAAATGTACACTCTGACTGTGCGTTCTGTTACTGTGTCCTGTCTGAACTCTTCTCTTTCAGAGGTCTAAGAAGCGAGATGACTGCTGGAGTTAAGACCAAGGAAACTCGAGCCCCCAGTAGCACATTTTCTTTTTTCTTTTCTTTTTTTTTTTTTT
>NC_022009.1:106685228-106689390 GCF_000317375.1 Microtus ochrogaster
CAGCAGCCAGCAGCCATTTCTGCCTGGGACTGGCTGCTCCCAGAGCCCGCTGCCTGCCACCACATGGCCTGCTGCCACCATTTGGGACCTACAGCATTTCTGCTGCCTACTGCCGCTGGGGATCTTGCCTGCATTTTTTAAAAAGAACAACACCTTTTCTTGATTGTTAATTGATGTAGGAGGGCCAGTCCATTGTGGGAGGTGTTATCCGTACGCAGATGGACCTGTGCCAGATGAGGGATGCACCTGTACAGAAGATGCCCGGAAGCAAGCCCGGACGCAAGCTTGGACTCAAGCTCGGACGCAAGCCCGGAAGCACAGGTCCTCCTTGATTTCTGTATCAGGTTCCTGCAGTAAGTCCTAACCCTGACTTTAACCAATGCTGGGCTGTGTGCGATATGAAAAGGTCAACCAAATAAACTCCTTCTCCGAGTTACTTCTGGTCATGGTGCTTGTCACAGCAAAAGACAGCAGACTTGAAAATGCAGGGACTCCGAACACGAGGTTAGAGAAGAATGTTAATTCTGAGACATGAGAAGGGGGTGTGGTTTCCAGGTGGGTGGAGCTGGAGAGTTGGAGCTCCAGAACATGACACGTATTTGGTGCTCTAATACTTCTTTCAGATATGTGACTTAAATTCTTCCACAAATACAGTAAAAATTGTAGGATTGCCTATGCCAATTCTAAACAAAACAAAGCACAAACCCTGCATTGTCTCCTGAGTTGATGTATATCTTGGATTTTTAAGTCTGTTGAACAAATTTCTGTGGCTGTTGAGCCTTCAATAGAATAAGGGACTCGGTCCCTCAGGTGCTCTCTCACACAGCTGAGAAGTGCCATGTGGGTCATGTGAGCAACGTGATCTCCACAAAACCAGCACAAAGAACAAAGCGATTGGATCCCAGAGGGGACTGGGATACTTTTAATGAGATGTAATTTTGCTTCATTTTGTGTCTGGCCTGCCTGGCCTCAAATTCTCAGTTGTCACACGCCTCAGCCTCCAGAGTGCTAAGGTTACTTTACAGGTGTGGGCTACCCACACCACGCTCTGATACAATGCTTCCTTACGTGTGAATGCTAACTGTGCAATATCACCTCTGGCCTCCTAGGAGAATCTCTTCCAGGTTTGTTTAAACAGTTGACAGAATTCTGAACATAAAAACTCTAAACCTTGAAGATAGTTTGTGTTGAATGTAGAAGTTGTCTTCTGATCCTCGGAGGCCTACTTATTCTGCAACTAAATTTAACCACAGTTGTCAAAGAAACAAAAATATCACTTAAGCCAAGCATCTATGTGGTGAATTTCAGGACAGCTGGAGCTGAAAAAAAAAAAAAAGCACTTACGAGGGTAAGGATTTCTAAATTAAAGGTCAGCCTGGTCTACTTAGCAAGTTCCAGTTCCAAGATAACCGGCTATGTAGTGAAACCTGTCTCAAAACAAAACAAAAAAAATCAAAATAAATCAAAAACAAAATTAAAAATACAAAAACGCCCAAAAGAACTAGATTTAAAAAACAAACAAACAAGCAAACAAAAAACAACCAACATTTGTACCTAGGGAGCTTGGTTCTTGCCAAGCACCCATGAGGCTCTGGGTTTGACCCTCAGCACCTGGGGTGGGGGGAGGATACTACAAACTTTGAATCAAAGGAAAATAATAAATATTTTTATTTGGTATTAGAGACTATGCCTATATGTATTTTGAATTTTGATATTTCCTCCTAGATCACATATCTTTTTGTTTGTTTGTTTTGTTTTGTTTTTCTGTGTTGCACTGGCTGTCCCGGAACTCCTTTGTGTATCCAGGCTGGCCTTGGACTTACAGAGGTTTACCTGCCCCTGCCTCCTAAGTGCTGGGCCTAAAGGCACGTACTATGCCCTGCTGTTCACCGTTTACATTTTTTTGTTATTCTGTGTGTTTGTGTGTGATGTGTGTGTTTGTGTGATGTGTGTGTGTGTGTTTGTGTGATTGTGTGTGTGGCATGTGTGATGTGTGTGTGTTTGTGTGTGATGTGTGTGTGTATTTGTGTGTGATGTGTGTGGCATGTGTGATGTGTGTGTGTGTTTGTGTGTGATGTGTTTCGCATGTGTGATGTGTGCAGTATATAGGTGTTACACTGCACACGTGGAAGTCAGAGGACAGCTTTTGTGAGCTGCTTTTCTCCTTTCACCATGTGGGTTCCTAGACTGAATTCAGTTTGTTTGTTTGTTTTTGCTTTTTCGAGACAGGGTTTCATTTCTCTGTGTATATTTGGCTGTTCTGGGACTCAGAGATCCACCTGCCTCTGCCTCCTGAGTTGGGATTAAAGGTGTGTGCTGCCACCAACATTCTGTTTTTTTTTTTTTGGTTTTTCGAGACAGGGTTTCTCTGTAGCTTTGGAGCCTGTCCTGGAACTCCCTTTGTAGACCAGGCTGGCCTCGAACTCACAGAGATCCGCCTGCCTCTGCCTCCCAAGTGCTGGGATTACAGGCGTGTGCCACCACAGTCCGGCTGCCACCAACATTCTGAATGCAGGTTTCAAGCCTTGGCAGTAGCAGCCTTACTGGCTGAGCCATCTGGACAGCCCTTGGTTTATTTTTTTAATTTACTATCTTCAGAAGTAGGCACAATGTTTTATAAGTGAACAACGGCTGCTGAATGGTTTTTGAATGTACATCTAAATGTATATAGATCTAAAAAAACATTGGATTGTTCCACAAATATTAACAGGTTTAGAAAATTAAGAAATTTATTAGGTATGATCAACATTAAGAATATATGTGAGAATTCATTCATAATAATAAAGTGAAAGGATTCAGGGAGTAAAGAAAGGTAATTGCTAGCATCTTTAAGCCCTGTGTTTGAACCCTGGGACCCATATGACAGAAAGAGAGAACTAATTCCTGCAAAGTGTTCTCCTGACCTATACACACACACACACACACACACACGTTATGAAACAATTGTTTTTAGAATAAAAATGTGCTCTTAACAATATTCTTTACAGGTGACTTCTTCACCGATTTGGCAAAGGCGTGGACTTGTTGACATCCCCCCACAACCGTTTTGTTATTACACGCTGCTCTGCATCTTGCCTTTGCAAGCTTCTTCAATCCAGCTCACTTCATTAGCTTTGAAGGCACTCTTTCTGGAGCCAAACACAATGACAGGTCAGCAAGAACAAGCAGATGGTGGGCTGATCACTTACAACTGTTAAGACAAAGCTTTTTAAGCTGCCTATCAGGCGACTTTCTCCTGAGTTACCTTTCCTGTCTGTCCCTGGTGTTCAGGGAGAAGTCAAGGCAGCCACCAGGAAACCTTGGGGGTGTTAGCAATGGCCTTTAAGTGTTTCTTCAAACTTGGTGCTGGATCAACTCCAAAAGACCAACCCCGGAGTGCAAAATCAAAGGATTTGGATCCCACACAAAGGAGACTTACAGATGTGCGCCCTCTGGTGGTTTCAGAGGTTCAGGACAAGAGTGACAATTTAAAGTCAACACACTGGTGAGCAGAAACCATTCTGCCAGGCTGTGACTGCCTGCTGGGCACTGAAAATGTTCTCAGCTGAAATATAGGAACAAAAATTTATACCTCCGGAATGGCACTTACACGGGGATTAAAGGCACCAGATCTCATTATAGATGGTTGTGAATCTCCACGTGGTTGCTGGGAATTGAACTCAGGACCTCCAGAAGATCAGCCAGTGCTCTTAACCTCTGAGTCATCTCTCCAGGCCCTATTTGTTTGTTTACTTATTTATTTTTTTACAACTATTACATGATTCTAGTAGGCAGGTTGGGCTAAAAACCATTTATCCAAGTGGGAGTCTTACTCTTGGAATTCAGTGGAAACTGAAGACTGAGTGTCTTAAATGTCTTTTCACTAAAGGAAACGAAGACCGACATGAATTTGGTAAGGTCACTGGTTACAGCACACAAGAAAACCGTGTGCAAGTTTTGTTCTTGACCCTGTCTCAAAAATAAAAAAAGACAAAAAAAAAACCTAACAAACAGGCATGGTGTGATGGTACACACCATAGAGGCTCTGTGAGTTTTAGGCTAACCTGGGCTATGGGCTAGCCAGGGATACATAGTGACACCCTGTTTCAACAATAAAACCCTGACAAATGAAACAGCAGAACAAGAATCTACAATCTTTCTCCAGCTCTTCTTTTGAGGCGTG
>NC_022009.1:106689526-106692624 GCF_000317375.1 Microtus ochrogaster
GCCTGCCTCTGCCTCCCGAGTGCTGGGATTAAAGGCGTGTGCCACCATCGCCCGGCTTTGAGGCGTGTTTTATGTGTTTCAGCAAAGACTGGACCGTTTTCAAACACAACCCCCATTTTCTAACCATCTCTACTTGCCTCAGTGAGATTCTGTTAGTCTGGGTTTTCTTTTCCTCATTCTCCAAATTGTAATCTGTGGGTTTAGTCTTTGAGTTAACAGAGGAGTATTTTTATTCTGTGAACTAAGCACATTCCTTTATAACCACAGGCATCCACTTCTCATTGGATTTATGACAATCACAACATTGGCATGCAGGTAAAAAAAAGAGCTCAATTTGCTTTTCCCATCACACCTCTGGTTACCTCACGGAACCTCAGTTCGGTGGAAAGGGACTAAGGACCATTTCTGCCACGCTCTCCGCGCCCACACCTTCTGAAGGCGGCTAGGCTCTGGCCACCCAAGCGAGCACACTAGCTCTCCGGACGGCTGTGCAGTTGCTGGGAACTGCCTGCCCCCAGACAAGGCAGAGGCATCACTTCGTCCACAGCAGCATTTGGGGAAGTCTGTTCCGCAGCCTAAGGAACTTAGGTGAAACAGCCCTGCAGAGTGGAACGAGCTGAGCATACTAAACCGGAAAAGTAAGACTTTACCCTTCATTCCACACACAAGGACCCCTCCAAGAATGTCATAAATATTTAACAAAATTGAACCCTCTGTGTGCCTAAGAAGGAGCTGGAAAGGTTTCATATCGCTCTACGGTTTTTTTTTCTCCCGTGTGTGCATACCATAAATAAGTGGATTATACCTTTAAGAAAATAAAGAATGGGGAAAAAGAGATATAAACTTCATGTGGCTGGTTCCATTGTTTCTCTTTTTACCTGCTTGCTGGGCAAACTCTTCTATGAAACATGAAAATGAAAAGACAGGCCGGTTCTGGTGGCGCAGACCGGTAGGATTTGCTGAAGGAGGCAGAGGCAGGTGGATCTGGAGTTCGAGGCCAGCCTGGACTAAAAAAATTAAAAAAAAAAAAAAAGAAAATGAAAAGACAGTATAATCTACTATAGTCTACCTTAGTCTCCGATGGCTTTGGTCCCAGAACCATGACTACCGTCTATGAGGGAATTAAGGCACTAAAGAAATGACAGATACATTGACACAGAAACCTGGGATTGGGTGGCCTGGGCTCTCAGATGGAGACATGACAATACCCCGGAAGAGCGGTGTGTTTATTGAGTTCCAGCTGAACAGGGAGGTGGGCTTGTCCCATCAGCTGAACAAGGAAGGGGCTTATTAAAGATATAAACAAGAAGGCGGGGTTATCACACACTACATAACTAAGAGGCAGTTTAGCTAATGTCAGTGGGAGCAGGCTCTACGGGGAAGCACTCATCAGGCCATGAACAGCTGAGGGGAGCAAGAGATGGTGGACATTTCTTGCGTACACTATCATCATCCACACACAGACCATAGGAGGGCTTTGCCATCCCCTTGAGCCTGACCTGGGAAGGCTTTGCCATTTCCATGGGGCTGAGGCATGTTCTTGGCATTGCCACGCCAATGTTGACAACACACATCCACTCGGGGTACACTTACCCTCTGTACTGATCCTTTGCCACTAAAATCCAGCGAATTAAATTCAAGTTCAAGCAAAGAGCATAAGCTGTCAGTTCGACAGCCATGTAGTTAGCAATATTTATAAAGATTAAAAACCATGATTTACATTAAAATTAGACAAATAATCCATCTTGTCAAGAGTTGTTTGGGTTTAGAATGGCAACAATCTAAGTGAAAACCCAGTTTATTTTTTCAGGACAGGGTTTCTCTGTTTATCCCTGGCTATCCTGGAAGTCACTCTATAGACCAGGCTGGCTTCGAACTCAGAGATCTGTCTGCCTCTGCTTCCCAAGTGCTGGGATTGAAGGTGGCTGCCACTACACCCATCTAAAAACCAATTTTAGAGTGTATTAATTAGTGTAAGAATTTTTATTCCTGTCGTTCCTTTGTACTTGAAGTCTATTTAAGAAAATAAAACTGGCCGGGCGGTGGTGGTGCACGCCTGTAATCCCAGCATTCGGGAGGCAGAGGCAGGCGGATCTCTGTGAGTTCGAGACCAGCCTGGTCTACAAGAGCTAGTTCCAGGACAGGCTCCAAAGCTACAGAGAAACCCTGTCTCAAAAAACCAAAGAAAATAAAACTGGCCTATAGGCCCTGTATGGCCTGCAGACTGGATGGATTGCTGTCAAGAAGATTCAGATAGAGGAGGCTGGAGAGATGGCTCAGCGGTTAAGAGCACTGACTGCTCTTCCAGAGGTCCTGAGTTCAATTCCCAGCAGCCACATGGTGGCTCACAGCCATCTGTAATGAGATCTGGTGCCCTCTTCTGGACAGCAAGCAGACAGACAGAACACTGTATACATAATAAATAAATAAATCTTTTTTTTTAAAAAAAAAGAAGATTCAGATGGAGTTATCTGGCATATCATATCAGTTGTCTGATGAATATACAATCAGTACTCAGGAGACTGAGGCCGGAGAAAGAGTGTGAAGGCCACTTAGTAACACAGTGAGATCCTGTCTCAGAAAATCAAACAAATCAGTCAACAAATATAAATATCATTAAATACACATCCTAGTGTAAAAAGTGTATCATTGTCTTCATGATATCTTGTAAAGATGAAGAATAACAGGTTTATTCAGCTTGTCTAATATATATTTATATATTATGTACATACAGTCTCTGACCCTGCTTTTCCAACACCATTCTGCAAGTCATCCAAACTCACAATAGAAATTAAGAAAAAATACTCATAATGTTACTACCAGAGTTAGCACATTGCTCAGGTTCTTAGAATATATTGAGTATAATGCAAAATATAAAATAACGAGACCCTTAGTCTCCACTGTTAGATAATGGTAAAGATTTATTGAATATTTTTGAGAGCCTGGTACTGGGATCTGGAGAGATGGCTCAGTGGTGAAGAGCACGGGCTGCTCTTCCAGAGGGCCCAGCTTCAGTTTCCAGCACCTACACCCACGACAGCTAACAAATGTCTGAACTCTAGTTCCAGGGGATCTGGCATCCTCACACAGACATACAT
>NC_022009.1:106693159-106694037 GCF_000317375.1 Microtus ochrogaster
AAAATTTCCATCTAATCCACAAGCAGAAATATGGTTGTTGATCCTAAACTTTATTTGCTACTTTTTGTTTGTGTGTGGGTGTACATGTATGGACTTGTGTGTATATGTCCATGCTGATGTCAAGTGTCTTTCCTTAGTTGCTCTTCACCCTTATTTTTTAAGGCAGATCTCTCATTGAAAGTGAAGCTTACCAGTTTAGCTGGGCTGGTTGGACAACAACCTTTAGGGGAGCAACCTATCTTTGCCTCCCCCAACCAAAGGCTAGGGTGACAACCATATGATGCAATGCCCAACTTTTCATGTGGGTGCTGGGGATTCAGTCTAGGGTAGTCCTGCTTACATGGAAGGCACTTTACCAACTGAGCAACCCCCCCAATGTAATACTTTGATCCGATGCACTCTTCTGCGCTTCACAATGTTCAAACACCCTGCACAGATAAACACGCAAGTGAGACATCCAGACACATAAGATAATAATAAAATGTTCAGACAGTATTAAAGTAAAACATGAAAGGGGCTGGGGAGATAGCACAGCTACAAACTTCTAGATCCTGTTATGTAGACCAAGCTGGCCTGGAACTCACTGAAATCCAACTCCCAGGCATTAGAATTACAGGCATGTAGGACTCTGCCCAGTTGCTTTTATCTTGTGATTGAGCTAAGAGTAATGGCCCAAGAGGTGGAAGAAAGGTTGCTTGGAGGGGCACATGCTAATGGCTCAATATTGGTGGGGACGAGCAAGCCTCATAGAGCTGTCGCAAAGCTTGGCAGGCAGGCTAACGTTAGCCCAGCGACACGCACTGCTAACTCATGGTTTTATGAGTTTGTGGGTTTGTTAATATGACAATTTCTTTTTTTTAATATTTATTTATTTATTA
>NC_022009.1:106695052-106695653 GCF_000317375.1 Microtus ochrogaster
CCTAGTTCCTGATAAAATGCATGATAGGACCACAGAAATTTGTATATCAGTAACTCAAATGTAAGCAATATAGTATCATTGTTATTTGCCATCTTCATATACAAACAAGAATATATAAGCTACCTGTAATAATATACACAATCTTGTAAAAAATCCTATTTATCTTTTTCTATGGTTATAATCGTACAGTGCTTTTAGAAGTAAAAGATACTGAACTGTCTAGAAATAGTTCTAACTAACAGTGAATCTTATTTTCAAATTTTATCAAGGAAAAAGAAAATAAAACAGACAAAAAAATACCCAAGCCAGGAGAGTTGAGTCCCATGTACATGGAATACATGAACAGTATTCCACGAGAGTCACATATACACAGAAGACATAAACATTATTCCAGGAGAATCATGTATACACAGAAGACATGAACAGTATTCTAGGAAAATCATATATACACAGAAGACATAAACAGTATTCCAGGAGAATCACGTGTACACAGAAGACATGAACAGTATTCCAGGAGAATCACGTATACACAGAAGACATGAACAATATTTCAGGAGAATCACGTATACACAGAAGACATGAACAATATTCCAGGAGAATC
>NC_022009.1:106695753-106710765 GCF_000317375.1 Microtus ochrogaster
AGAATCACGTATACACAGAAGACATGAACAATATTCCAGGAGAATCACATATACACAGAAGACATGATCAGTATAGATTCGTTTTAGTTAAGTCCATTCTACTTACACACTTAAAATACAAAATACTTCTCAATTTGTGAAGAAGCTGACTGCATTTAGCACCAGAAAGGAACTGTACTTTAGCTTTCAATCAAGAATTCAACATCCCGAACCAGAAAAGAAAGTCCATGAAATCCAGATGTACTACAGCCATCCCTGGGTCGCCACCTGCACCTCGGAGCTACTTGATGCTGCGGACTACTCTCCTGCAGTGGCTTGTCTTCATTTCCTCCAACGCTTGCTCCAGCTGCTGAACCAAATGGAGCAGGGTAGCTGGGTCTGTCTGCAGAAGATGGGTGCTGTGGTCGCCATTCTGATCAAGGTGCAGCTTTAGAGTCACTGCTGGTTTAATCTGTTGCCGGAGACTTCTGCTTGCAAGCTTGGAGACATAGAAAGAGCAGTTATTCTTTATTAAGTATGCTGCACAGGTAACTTCTAAATTACACTGTACCAGGTTAAAAATAAAATGAGATGAATCACAAACTTTAAAATGAAAAGTAAACTTTAAAACATTTGCAAAGAAAAAAAAACCTGGTACTGTAAACGAAACCTCATGGTATGAAAAAATTCCTTAAACAGGATAAAAAGCGTACACCTTTAATTCCATCACTTGGGAGGCAGAGGCAGGTGGATCTTTGTGAGTTTGAGGCCAGCCTGGTCTACAGAGTGAGAATTTCAGGACAGTCAGGGCTGTACAGAAAAACCCTGCCCCCAGAAACAAAACAAATAAATGAATAAATAAATACACTTCAATTAAAAAAGGTAATATAATACAGTAAGGAGACAGTAAGACAGAAATGGCATACCATATAGAAAGGAGAAAAAGATTATAAAGGCTTACATTCTTTACACTTCTAAATTCCCATTTTTCTGATTCACCTAATGATGCCAAATTAGTTTTCTTAAACAACTGCTTCAATTTTACATGTTTATCCAAGATCTACATGGTTTCCCAGTGTCTGCTATGTTATATCTAAACTCTCACCAAATTTCTGTAACCCATTTTACTCTCTTACAGCCTACAGATAAGTGTCGCCTCAACCCCTGCACGTGAACACAGCTACAATGGGTTAGAAGGAAAATCTGTGTCCTATCTTAGGATGCTGGGTACCTTTGGGAAGGAGGAAACGGGCACTGGTAAGAGGTAAGAAAGATGTTTGTGGGGTGCTGGTCATGGTCACGTCCATGTTACGCATATGTGACTATGTAGTAACTCACTGAGTGCAGAGATCTGGACACTTTCCTTTCTGGGTTTCATGTTCTGGAGAAATGACTGAAGAAAAAAAGGCATTGCCAAAAACAAAAACAAAACCCCACAAACAACTGTTTTTTAAATCATCTTTTCTTAAAATGATTTCTTTAAAACTTTACAAATTGGGGCCTCTGGGATGGTTCAGTGGCCTGGGGCACTTTCTGCTATGCCTGATAACCTGAATTCAGTCCCTCAGGACAACAAAAGTTGTCCTCTGACCTCTACACAAGTGCCATGCACATACACTAATAAAGACATAATAAAAACAAATTAAAAACCTTTGCAAATTAAACTTAGTAAATTATATTAGAAGTAAAAGGAAATGAGCTATCTGTGAAATGACCCAAAAATGACCATTAAAATATAAACATTTTTTTAAACCAGAGTTTGGTTAAGTAGGTGAATAACAGAGCATATAAATAATTCTTCTAGTCTATGCCAGGTTATTTTTTAAAAGCCGTACTTGTACATCTAGTCGCCATTCAAGACTATGGTAACTGGGAAGACGAGGTGTCAACTCATTCAGAATAGTTCTGATCTCCTTTCTGTTGTCCAGGTAGAGCTGAAGCAATAATCTATTCAGTTCTTCGGGGAATCCCAGGACAAAAACAGAGTCTTGGAAATCCAGTTCAGAAATCTAAAGATAAAATTGAGTTCAACAGATCACTGGGATTTACCTTTGTCTAGTAAATGTTAAATATTTCTAAACACAAGCATTCTGTCTACAACATTCCTTACAGTTAAAGACAATCACTGACCACCATCCAAAATCCAAGTTACTAACATACAAAATAACCTCATTAAAATATAAAAAGAGGCAGCCTCCCTGGTTCAGATCTAGCTGCTTTCCCCAGACCTGGGGTCCCATGGATGCATTGTACCCAGATGGAATGTTACCCCCTTAAATACCATTTTTCTTCCAGAGCCACTTTGTTTTTCAAACACGGTGGTTCTGGGCTGGGACTGTCCCTTAGATAAGAGTAGATCTGGAGCTACAGTCTGAAGAACCGGGCTCAAGTTCAAATGAGCCTTCTTTTTCCTCTGCTTTTTCTCTTGACTGAAGGCAAACTATTATTTGTGAGACACGGTCTATGGCAGATCGAATGATCCTGACCTCAAGAAAAAGCATCTCTGGCCTTCTGGACGCCTGCTGTACTGTTGTCCCACAGCTTTCTGCCCCTTGTTTCTCACTAGTTTCTTGAATTGTTCTTGTGGACTTTTCCTCAGGGATACACTGGCCTGCAGGTCCTAATTCCCCCGCTCACCACAGGAGAATTAGCTCACTTGCTGTCTGATCATGCTGCATTGGTGAGTGGACCATGCTTCAGTAACTCTGACCTGATCACCCTGGACCTGGTTGTGTTCGACTGCCAGACCTTTCCCTGGGGGGCTTGAACACAGAACGGGGAGGTGGACATTCACGTCACAGACCCACACAATTCTGCCTGACTGGGCCTGCAGATTTAGGTGCCAGACTTAAGGCTCCTCCGATCATCCAGCTCCCTCTCCACGGGTACTTAAACTGATGTGGATGGGAACTGAGGGATGAGCTGAGGGTGGAGGGATGAAAGGGGGAATCAATGTGCTTCGTTCGGCCTGATGTGAAGGATGTTGGTGTTTTTCCTGCATTGTCTCTTTTCTTACTGTTTCTTTAATAAATGGGATGAGAGGGCAAAAAAAAAATACAATTAAGACAGCCAATTTTATTGACTATTTTTCCATCAAGCCAAATACTGACTGCTGATACATAAAGAAATGCATTATTTCATTCTCCTCTCTCCTTGGATACACATATGGTGGCATATGATACAGAATTTTACAATTTATATTAGCAAGAGGCATTTATATTAGATAATGCCCTTAACACTACCGCTTAGGTATACTGCAGAAATTCGATTATGAGTTACTAATTTATATTAGCAAGAGGCATTCTTGTTAGATAATGCTCTTAACACTACTGTTTAGGTATACTGCAGAAATTCGATTATGAGTTACTAATTTATAACAGGTGCCTGTGTGAAAGGATCTGGGTAATACAATACCATTCTCAGAAGGCTTACCATGAGCTTGGAGCTCTCAGTAAGAAGATATGTCAATCCTTCCACACCATGCTGGATAGTGTCACTACTCACATTGAGTTTCCCTAAGGAAAAAAAAAAGAGAGAAAAAAATGAAAAGATTATCATTTTGTTTGAAAACAAACAAACAAAAAACACGTTCAATTAACCTAAGTTTTCAAACAGTTTAATGAAAAGTGAGTTAAGCAAAGATTCCTGTTCCTTCTCAACCCACCCCACTAACAGATGCCTTCGGTATTTCTCTCTAACCACCCATAACGAAATACAGACCTGTGAACAGGGACACACAGCCCCTTCAAGCCAGGCAGAAGAGGAACTCAACAGGGATGTTCTTAATCACACCACCACCCCCACTCCCTCTTCAGTAAAAGCGGCTTGAGGGCAGCAGTAAACGCTAACTGAACCCTTGAATGAAGTGCTCAGCTAATCTGACAGTTCCACTTCATGAGCGTGCAGTATTTACTAAGCAGATGGCACTGTATTTATTTAAAATACGAAGGCACTTATTTATTTATTGTGCGCTTTAAAAATCTCAGTTACTTGCAGAGGTTGAGCCCTGGTTAACGGCTTTGCAATGGGTACAAGTCCCTAGGTCTTGCTAAGGTCCCTGCCGGACTGAGCAAAAGAGATTGGATAGCACTTTCCAGTTCAATAGACAGAGCCCGTCTCCTCCCTTTCTTACTGGCGGCGCCTTCGTAGATCTTCGGGTTAGATCCCCGTCGGAGGAACTCCACCGCGATCCTCCCGAACTCGGCGACCACTGCAACGGAAGTCAGGAGGCCGTAAGTGTCGGGCTGGACCCAGGGCTGTCCCCGCCGCATGCATCCCTCACTCCCTTACCTGCGCTATCCACTTGCGGTAGGAAGGCCAGGTGCTCCTTATGCTCCTCGGACAAATCGAGCAGCATTTTAGCAGAGCAGGCCTCCTCCTGCCTCCGACATTCAGCGCCGGCCCCGCCCTCGCCACTTCCTGTCTCTGTGCAGGGAAAAAGAAGCTCGGGCGGCGCTGCACTGCCCATGCTTTGGGTTCCCGTGTCTGGCGTTCCAACCGGCACTGAATCTCAGGGCTCACGGGGTAGGAATGGAAGGGGCGCTGGGGCGCGGCTGAGTAAGAAGGCCCAAATCTTCCATTCATAAATCATCCTGCAAAAGTATAACATGTGGGACTGGAGAGATGGTTCAATGATTAAGAACCCTTGTTGCTCTTGCAGAGAACCCAGGTTCAGTTCCGTACTCAAATGATATCTCACAACCATGACTAGTTCTAGTTGTAGGGAATACAACGCCCTCTTGTGAACTCCATGAGCATCAGGCACGTACGTACTGTACGTAGGTACATGCAAGCATATATACCTATGCACACAAAGTAAAATTAAAAAAAAAAACTATAATATGTGCTTACTAGGTGCACTGCTCTAGGCTCCATGTAGGGCATAGGTTAATAATATCAATAACCAACATTTGTTAATCAGTGTCACACTTCATAAGAAACTCGTTATGTAGATCCATTACCACTTTCATATAAGGACACAATGAGTGGAGCAACAGAGACTTTATTTGTCTGCACACAACTTTTTTTTTTTTTTTTTTTTTTTTTTTTTTTTTTTTCCGAGACAGAGTTTCTCTGTGGTTTTGGAGCCTGTCCTGGAACTAGCTCTTGTAGACCAGGCTGGTCTCGAACTCACAGAGATCCTCCTGCCTCTGCCTCCCGAGTGCTGGGATTAAAGGCGTGCGCCACCACCGCCCGGCCTGCACACAACTTTTGTATGTGGTTTATCTCATGTTGTAGTTTCAATAACCATGGCCTCCCTTTTAAAAAGGAAGAAACCAAAGCAGAAGATTTTATGTCAAAACTTGAAGGAGATTGTTAGAGGCCTCACCTGTCTTCTCTGAGCCACATCTTTCTGCATGCACAGCAGGCTTCATGTTTAACATTTGTAACATTTAGCATATATATGCTAATATATTATGACGTATCTATGATAATTATTATTACAAGTGTGTATGATGTATGTGACCCCGAATGTGTGAAGGTCAGGGGCCAACATTCAGCAATAGTATCTCCTCCTCTCCACTGTGGTATCACAGGATGGAACTCGGGTCATCAAGCTTGCCATCTCCCCGGCAATTTTGATTGTTTGGCATGTTTGGGGTGCTGGAGAACAAACCCAGGTTTTCTTCATGGTAAATGTGTACTCTTCCACTAATTATGTCTTCAGCACTGTACAAAGTTTTATGTATGAATCTAAATTATGATGATGATAATAATGATGACAATAACAGATGTTTGTACGATTCAGAACTTTTTTTTTTTTTTTGAGACAGGGTTTTTCTGTGTAACAGCCCTAGCTGTCCTGGAACTAGCTCTTGTAGACCAGGCTGGCCTCAAACTCACAAAGATCCTCCTGCCTTTGCCTCCCAGGTGCTGGGATTAAAGGCGTGCGCCACCACAGCCCGACTCCATTATTTTTATCTTTTGACGATGTGTAAGAATTTGGTTACTTCTTTTGCTTTGGTTCATATATAAAAGACTATAGAATGGCAATTGATAGTGACTCTCCAAATCTTTCTCCTACGGTAGGAGGAAAAAGAAGGAGGGAAAAGAGGGGGGAAGGAGAGAAAGAAACAGGGGAGAGAGAATTCATTACTATCTTTTTTATCTAGAAGACTAGGGATTTAACCCAATACCTCTTAAATGCTAGCCAGGTGCTTTTATCATCCTCAACTAGAGAAGCCTTTTCTTAATCTGCCATCCACACAGATTAAGCCTCCCTGTTTCTACCATATCCTTTTCACCTAATTACAACTGTTTGCTCCACTGATGTCTCTTTGAGGGACAAATGAGGAAGACCCACTACTCTTTAGTGGTCAGATGTTAAGAATTATCAAAGTGCTGTTAAAAACATCATTAATTTAATGATAAAAATTTAAGTTTTTGTACAATAGCCTTCTGCTGTTCATTGTTCAGTATTGAGTAGAAACATCGGGGAATGGGAAGTTTCCCTTTCTAGGTGGCAGCTGCTAGTCTATCCCTTTCTGTTTTTGTGCTTTGAGCAAAAGGATGGCCAGTCAACAGCTAGCTGGACTATCCTTACACAACCACTGACTGCTTTGTACCCTCCATAAACACCTAGAGGAAACCACACAGGTGCTTGCATTGGTTTCATAAGGTGCAACCTTAACCAGGGTGGTTTTAAACTCTTTGTCTAAGACTTTGTGCTATCGCAAGCCTTTGTGAACCCAAGGAGAGCCTGTAAGCATTTCTATTTAGGTCAGAAAGGGAACACTTCCCCTGGTGACCCAGCCAAAGGACTGCTATGCTTTGCATAAAAGGGAAGATGCTGAGCAAACATACCTTCATTTATGTGTGAGGTTTTGCTGCGATCAGTGCAACACCAGTTCTTTGGATTTAGAAGCTGGCTGCTCAGTTGGTGAGCTGGGAGGGATCGCTCCCCTTGCACTGCATTTCTTGCTGCTGCAACTTCAGAACCAATAAAAGGCTTTTCTCCAGAGGTGGAGAAGCAGACACAGTAAAGCAGTGACAGCGGTAAAAGCAACAACTGTCACAACTGAGCGGCCAGCACACCAGGCTACAGAGGTGACAGAGCTGTCTGATGCTTGACAGCGGAAGAGGGAGAGCTGAGAGGCAAGAATGGTAAAATGGCTGGTTTCTCAGCAACTGAAGAGGGACAGAAGAACCAAACAGAACGGCTGAGTGATATGGCTCAGTAGGTAAAAGGTGATTGCTGCAAAGCATGAAGACCTGAATTCAATTCCTGTGATCCACAAGAAAAAAAAAACCTGACTCTAATATGTTTTTCTCTAAGTTCTTAGAGCACACTGTGGCACCTGTGTTCACATACATATAAACACATTCTCCCTCTCCCCCCACCCCTTTCTCTCTCGCATTCTTTTCTAATGTATTAAAAATTATTTTTTAAAAAGAACCAAAGAGTAGCTGCAGGTCTTGGTTTGTTGGAAGAGTTCATGAGTTCTAGGGAGTCAGTCTGTGCTTTACAATAAATAATATTTAAAAATCTATAAACAGAATCCTAACTGCTCAGGGAGTAATTAAAAAAAACCCTAGTGCTGGATGGCATGTGTCAGCTGGTGCCTGTAATTCCTAGCACTTGTGAGGCTGAGGCAGGAAGATTGCCACAGGTTTAAATGGACTTGGACTATAAAATTAGTTCCAGGCCAGCCAGGACTACAAATTGCACTATGTCTCATAAAACCAGACTAAGCCCCAACAAAAAGGGCAATGAAAATTAATCACAAAACATCAGATCCCACGTGAACAATAGTATTACAAATGTTTTTCAAATCTTCCTAGAATTTGATGTCACAACAGCACTGTCTTTTAATAGTTGAGATTTATCCAGCAGCTTGAAGAAGCTTCCTAGTTTCTTCAATAATTCTACATGTATACCGGGGCATACTGTCCACACAGACGCACACCTCTTAAAACCACTATGTGTTAATGTAATATCCTTGAGGTCTATTGTATACAAGCTTTACTTCAGTTTGAAAAAAAAATACTAGCAAGAGATGTTCCAGCAGAAGTTAAAATGATGTCTAGGGGTATTCAGTAATTCTCACAGGGACCTTGCTAAAAATATATATTTTATTTAAAAGTCATCTTACTATTTTCTCATTTATATGACTTTTAAACTCCAGAACAATAAAACAAACCCAGAATAAAAGGTAAAAAATACAGTAAAGATTATAGCTCCATTCCTGTATCCTTCTTAGTTTCCAACCCCCCCAGGCATCTTCTGGTGTCAGCGTTTGTTTGTTTGTTTGTTTGTTTGTTTGTTTGTTTTCCCATGAGTTCTTTTTGAGACTGGGTCGGGAGGAGGGTCCTGAAAATTTGACATAAGAACAGTACCGCCCTTTAAAGCATTGTCCACTAAGGGTTTAAGTGCCATTTGGACGTCTGTATTCCTGATGGCTAACCTTGGGCATCCACTTGACTGGATCAGGAACTGACTAGAGATAAAGACTACGAGATAAGAGGTTGTGAGGGGTTATCTGGACAAAGGCTAGCCCCTGAGAAAGAGGGTGAGGGGTTATCTGGACAAAGGCTAGCCCCCTGAGGATGCAGGTGAGGGATTATCTGGATAGAGGTGAACCCCTGATGTGTATGAGGGTTTTCTTGTTTTGGTTATTTGGAAGTGGGTATATCCACATCACATGGCATCTTCTAATAGCAGCTGTCTCAGTCTCTGCTCTATGGCTGTGAAGAGACACATGACCAAGGTGACTCTATGAAAGAAAACATTTAATTGGGGCTGGTTTACAGTTTCAGAGGTTTAGTCCGTTATCATCATGATGGGGAGCATGGTAGCCTGCAGACAGGTGCTGGAGTAGCAGCTGAGAGCTACATCCTGATCCACAGGCAGAGAAATGGGGCCTAGCATGGGCTTTTGAAACATCAAAACACATCTCCAGTGACCTACTTCCTCAAAAAAAACCCAAAAACCCTAAGGATTCAAATATATGAACCTGTGGAGGGAGGCATTCTTATTCAAAACAACAGTCACAAGGAAGGAGGTCCCAGGGGAAAGCTTTGCTCCTTGCCTGCTTGCCCTTGTGCCTCAGTTTCCCCCTGTTGTTGTTGCTGCTGCCTTTCTTCCCTGATAGAAAAATCCATTTTCTTCTGGCTGCTGATATGAAGACCAGGCATCCTTCCTGCCTTGGCACCAGGTTGGAATGGTGGAGCTGTCCATCCTCCTGGATCGAGCAGGCACCAGTTTCATCACTGTGAAGGGAGCTGCTGTTGGACCATCCAAACATCTTGCGAGCCAACCTCATAAACCCTTTCAATACTTAGTCATTTTGTGGGTTCTGCTCCTCTAGAGAACTTTGAATAGTACAGTGTCTAAGAAAGCTTGCTGTTAAACATTCAACACCAGGCTGAAGCCATGTAGCACTAGAATTGTAGTTTGATATATTGACGTTAGAAATGGAGACTCTATTTGACCATATCATGCTCCAATCCAGGGCTCATGTGACTTTTCAAAGCAAAGTTTCTGGAAGGTTTTCACACTTTTTTGGACCTCCTTGGACAGTCAGGTTTGAAATGCTCTTTTTGGCCAGGACCCTTGCTATTTCTAATTGTTGGAGCCATCGCTTCTCCTTAAAGGCGCTACAAGAAAAACAAAACAAACAAAAAATAAAAAGACACAATTCACAACCTCTTCCCTGCCCATTGCTGAATAATGAGGGTGATTTTATTTTATTTAAAAAAATTTTTTTTTGGTTTTTCAAGACAAGATTTTGCTGTAGTTTTAGAGCCTGTCCTGGAACTAGCTCTTGTAGACCAGGCTGGCCTCGAACTCACAGAGATCCACCTGCTTCTGCCTCCTGAGTGCTGGGTTTAAAGGCATACACCCATCGCTCGGCTGAGGGTGATTTCATTGCTGTCTGGTTCACTTGTCACATAGGCATGAAGGGAACTATAAACTATGATCTTTCTAAAGCCAAGGTCTTACGATGAGGCAGGAAGGATATTCTCCCTAAAAAGTGCTAGAACTTTACAAACTGCCGTTAGAAACTGAAAACCACACACACAAGTTTGTGGGGAATTCTCTGGGTT
This sequence comes from Microtus ochrogaster, assembly GCF_000317375.1. NCBI lineage: Eukaryota > Metazoa > Chordata > Mammalia > Rodentia > Cricetidae > Microtus > Microtus ochrogaster. Next base: position 106,705,780 of record NC_022009.1, read on the forward strand.
GTAACAACATTTTTTTGTATGTTGGGCTTACTTCTTGCTTTATCTCAGTGGTTATGTCTTTCTGAACCCTCTAACTGGGTTAACCCATCTATGCTGGCCATAGAATTAATTCTTAAACCTGGGAACAGTCACTCTGACTTGTTAGTTTTTCTAACAGGGAGTCACGTGGTGGATGAGAGATCAAGTTGGATAGGCAAGCCATGCAGAGTGAGGTTGGATATTTATTCAGGGAAGGGGAAAGGAGAGAGGGAAGGAGAAGGAGGAAGAGCAGAGAGAGGCACAGAGAGAGAGAGAAACAGAGAGGAGGAAAAGGGAGAAGTGGGGAGAAGGGAGAGAGCTGGAAAGGGAAGGGCTCAGACTGGAAGAGGAAGACCTGCTTGCCTCGGAGGTGGATGGAGGAGGGAGTGGGTGGGGCTTGTCTCTAAAAGGGACAGGATAGACCATTACAAATATGTTGAGCAAAACAGCCAGGTGGAGGAAGTAAAGAACAGGATAACTCTTGAGTAAGAATAATGGTTGTCTCTGGAAGAACTTGCTGTCATTTTTTTCAAAACACTTTTACACAAGTGGACACAGAATCTGCCTTGATGTCCACAAAATTGACCAACATAATGTCTTTCTGCTGAACTGGTGTCTCTGTGTTAGAGCAGATGCAAAGAAAACAGAAAGTGAAGAGTCTTTAACTGGACTCTGTCAGAAAGAGGCTACGATCATAGGCATGCATGACCACACATGATAAGATCTGCTGATTAGTTTTTTAATTCTTAAATTTTTAAAAACTGCCATAAGGTTGGGTGCTAAATTTTGAATTTTACAGCCTAAATTACTCTCCCCACTAGGTGGCAGCAAGTTAGGCGGAAACCAAACCAAACCGGTATGGAAAGGAGAGCAAACCCAGGAAGTCCTGTTTGAAGTTGCCTTCGCATGATGCTGAGCAAGATAAAAACGGTCACACATCCATACTTCTCTAACCCAGGCACCCAGCTGTGCCTCACCTCTAAAGCAGAACAGAAATGATTTAATTTAGGTTTTATTTTCAGTTATGGATGTGAATGTTCCTGAAAGCCCTCTTGATACACTTCTGTGTTCTCCAACTGTGATAGTCTATTTCCTTAAACGTCAATGCCAATGCTACCGTTCTACCTAGGACAGATCTTCTCTCTCCTGTGAATCTTGTCCCTTAAGCCTCCTTATTTGTTTTCAATTTATTCTTTTTTTTTTGTCCCTTCTACTTTAATGGCTATTCAGTCTTTGGGGCAGTGTTGATGATAGCCTCCCCTATTTTCAGTTTCTTTGTCCCGTGTCCCTTCCTGGGAGCTCAAGGACTGGCTGATAGCACCAGTTGAGTTTTTCCATAGATTTGAGGATGAAATGAGATCCTCTTAGTCTCTCTCAAGTGCTGGGATTAGAGAGAGGCAAGTGTCACCAAACTCTGCAAGACAAAGTCCTTGATACTAAGTAAATTAGTAAGTGTTAAAACAACTTGTGTTACTCAGAATGCTGCAGTAGGGCTTCGTGAACATTTCCCTGTCCAGACCTACCTTAGCAAACATGCCCTTGCTTGTTTAAAGAGTAAACATTACCTTGCCACAGCTAAGCAGTAGATGGCGTTCTCTCTCGGAGTCCTCCCACGGTGCTCTGAGAAAGATGCAAAGAAGGATTTTAGCCAGCGGTTGGCACCGGGCGGAGCGCAGTGGAGCATTCGGTGGGGATAATCCACTCTGGAGACTGGGGGAAGCGGGACCTGGGGGAGATAGGCATTTCTTATGTACTTTTCTTTTCTCCCAGCTGGGGCAGTTTTATTTTGCTGGCTTTCTTGTTGAGGACGTTGTGGGTCTGAGGATGTATTTGTTTTTACTAAGGATGGGAGTGTGATCTGTTTTCCGGTGTCCCTTTGTGAAATTAGTAAAGAATCTACGGGTTTCCTGCTTGATTGTTGCTTGCAAAATGGTAGTTGACTCCGAGTGCTTTGCCAGTTCTTGTCTCTAGCCTTGTGCCAGCTCTTGGAAGTCATTTTTGGCTTAGTAAAACCATCCACCACCACGGTGTCTCCAACTTTTGCCCCGGAGATTCTTGCTCTGCCAAGCTGGCTTTTCTGGCCCCTATGACTCTGAGCTCTGAGAATCCACTGTTTTATTTTAATATAAATCCTCATCGGAACTGAAAGTTTTAGAAAAGAAACCGTGGACCACATTTTATTCAGTAAATATAACACACAGGCTTCATGCTGGCGTTTCGCTGCAATGGCCAGGGGCGTTCGCCCGGCTGCATTTTTACATTCCAAGCAGAGGACGTCGCAGTTGACAAAGGCCTTCAGAATTAGCAGTTGGCCGGCTTCTGCAGCCGCGTGAATAGGGCAGTCAGAGACGTCCGCGTGAAGGGCTTCATGGCACCAGGCTCGATAAGGGTGAACACCAACAGCCTCGTGGGGCTGCGCGCCCTGCTTCAGAGCCCATTCAGTGAGTTCAGTGTGTCCGTGAAAGGCAGCGATGTACAGGGCTACCCTTTTCTGGTACCTGGATGAGTGCAACAAGTTTGGCAGAAAGGGTTAGTAAGTCAGCAAACAGACAATAATCAATATTCCTTACGATGCTCATTTATAATGATATTTTCTTTATGTTTACTCATTTAACTGTGAGCATAGTTTAGAGGGGTTGGGATGTTGGGTACTGTGGGTAAAATTTCCTGGTGAACCCGTAACTCGGCGCTGTGAGGGCAGAGACACAATTGTTAGGACTTGCTGCCCGTTGGCCTGCACCAGAGAGAGACCTTGTCTCAACAGAACACGGTAGAAAGTGATGGAGCAGGACACCTGACATCCGCCTCTGACTTTCGTGCATGAGCTCACACACGTGCGCATGCATGCCCAGAATGCACAACACCACACACACACACACACACACTCACTCACACACTCACACACACACAATCAGTTTTGTTTTTGTGAGACAGGGTCTCCCATAGACCACACTGGTCTTGGAGCCACTAGGTAGCTAAGGCTGGCCTTGAACTCCTGATTCTCCCTACCTTCTTGACTGTTGGCACTTGTGGGCATGTGCTACCACACATGAGCTACAGGTCTTAAAATAGATCACGCCTTGTACCTTACCACCCCCGCCACTCCCAATATCTTGCCCAAACTTGAAAGATAAGTCAAACATACACCTTTGAAATCTCAGTTTCCTCACATGAAGTGTGCCTACCATGAAATTATTGTACATATGAAGGATAAAACATAAACACAGTACAGTGCTTGGTCACAGGCAGTATGCTCACTAACACAGTATGAAAAGTGACACAGGTATTTCTTTGCATTTAGAATATGAAACAGGATCGCAACTATCTCTAAACAGAAGCTGATGGGAAGGTTAGACTATTTCACGGTTAGTTGCAAGAACTAACTTCCTTGGAGCGCCTGGCGGTGTCTGCATTTGGTAAAACATGTTCAAATCACCCACAAGAGGGCACTGTTCTAAAACACCTGTCCACTAACAGTTAATTCAACTTTGGGAAGCTGCTGGCTGTAGTAACGCAGTAAAATAGCCACCAGCTTCTCCAAGCCAGCCATGTTCAACAGTCCCAGACACACATCACCCTTCACGGAAGGCAAAAGAGGGAACTATTATTGATCCAGCGACAGGACAGCATTTTATTCTGATCTCAGCAAACTCATTCATTCATGCAGAATAAGATTCATGTCAGAGGCACGAGAGAGAGAGAGGGCAGCTTGGTACCCCGTGTGAGCTGTCCTGATGGTCACTGTATGTGAAGGGCTGGCTGAAGACAGTGGCAGGTAACCAAATCAGTTCTTACTAAGGCTTCTAAAGGAGAAGCCTGACTCTTGTCATTTCTAAACTCTAATACAACCAGACCTTTGAAATTGAATACCAGCTCATGATTTGAGGACAATATCTGTTGTTCAACCCTGGCATCCAATGAAGAAACCAGCTACAGTCATATCTCAATGCCAGGGGCAAGGATGAATGGAGACTTAGAACAAAGTGACTTAAATCCATCTAACACCTGCTTTGGTTCTCGTACTTGAGTACTGGTCCTTCTTTTGATAAGAATCGCTGGACTTTAGGCTTTTGCCCGAGAAGACATCCCATGAGAAATTCCTTCCATCCATCCCAGACATCCAAACGAAGTGTTGTGCCTGTGGATTGAGAGAGATGATTTATGGTCCAGTCTGTCACTGTGGCTCAGCAATGGATTAAGTTTTAAAGATCGCTTTCTCCAAACAGAGCAAGAGTTTAGTGAAATGAAGCCTTCAAGTCGGGAGGCAGGGATGGATGCCATTTTCCTTCAGGCCTCTACTGGCTGGGGAAAGCCCTTTAACGCACTCAGTTTGGGGTGGACAGGCTTATCAAATATGTATACACATCAGGCATTTACTTATAATCCATCATAAAGGATTTATTTTGGGAGCCAACGAGATGACTCAGTGAGTAAAGGTGCTGGATGCCAAGCCGGCCTACCTGAGTCTGATCCCGAGACCCACACAGTGGAAGGGAAGAAGTGACTCCCCCAAGTTAGTCTCTGACCTCCACATGTATTTTGGCACTAAATAAATAAATAAATGCATGTTTAAAAATATCTGGGACTGGAAAGATGACTCAGTGGTAGAGTGTGTATTGCTCTTGCAGGGGATCTGGGATACGAAGTGGCTCACAATCACTTGTAATTCCATATCCAGGGGTTCTGAGCCTTCCTTTGTGCATCAGCACTCATGTGCACGTAACCATTCCCCCCCAAACAGACACACAGACAGACACGTGACACACAAACACACACAGAGTTTAAAATCAAATAAATGTTTAAAATATTTTAGTTGAAAACAATTCTTTGGTATATGTATAATTTTATCATTCATAAAAGACTAAAGAAAAATTGCACACTGGTGAGATGGATATACATGTTTTCTTTGACAGAAGATATTAAATCTTGGGGTTAGAAAGATGGCTCAGGGGCTGGAGAGATGGCTCA
>NC_022009.1:106711470-106713313 GCF_000317375.1 Microtus ochrogaster
CTCTTAACCACTGAGCCATCTCTCCAGCCCCTGATAAATATTTTTGAAAGGAATTAACTCTTGGCTGAGATATAAAATATCTTCAATATTTTTCAGAGCTAACTGATATTTTAACTTTCTAATTGTCACCGCTGAGAGTGTGGCTTCACATAACTATATAGCACAGATGCCTAAGGATGTTTAGTGTCATTTCAGAATGTTGGAAATTCTGTCCTTAATCTTAAGCCAAAATTTCTTAAACAGTGTGGATGTGCAGGTGCATATGTATGGAGCCCAGAAGTCATTGTTGAGGGTCTTTATTTATTATGTATGTTATTTTTAGAAATTTCATGTGCATCGGTGTTTTGCCTGCAAAATGTGGAATATTCCTTTATACTGTGGGACGATATTTCACTGTCATTGATTTAATAAAAAACTAAATGGCGTATAGCTAGGTAGGATTTGGGGGGACAGAGAGAATGCTGGGAAGAAGGACGGAATCGGGAGGAGTTGCCAGCCAGACACAGAGGAAGCAGGAAAGCATCATGGGCAGAGTAAAGGTAATGAGGCCACATGGCAGAAAGTGAACTTTTTTTTTTTGACTTATAGGGTAATATGATTTATTTATAGTACAAAATAGAGAAATACCTTATAAATATTTCAGTTTTCATAAATTTTAGAAAACAATAGTGCATAATCACTTGTAGTAATAATATAAACTAAACATAAAAACTAATAGAATATAAATAAAACATATTAAAGAATAGAGTGGCAGAAAGTAAACTAATAGAAACTGGTTACTTTAAGTTAGAAGAGCTAGTTAGAAATAAGCTTAAGCTATTGGTCAAGCTTTCATAATTAATAAGAAGTCTCCAGGTGGTCATGTGGGAGCTGGCAGGCAGGCCAGAAAAATTGCCTACACCTGCATGTCAGTTGAGGGTGTCAGATCTTGGAGTTAAAGGCAGTTGTGAGCTGCCCTAGGAGTGCTGGGATTTGAATCTAGGTACTCTTAAATGTTGAGTCATATCTCCAGCCCCCCACTAGGGTCTTTCTTAATCTGCTTTCAACCTTTTTTTTTTTCAAGGCAGGGTTTCTCTGTAGCTTTGGAGCCTGTCCTGGAACTAGCTCTTGTAGACCAGATCCGCCTGCCTCTGCCTCCCTAGTGCTGTGATTAAAGGCATGCACCACCACCACCACCCAGCATCTACCTTATTTTTAGAGGCAGGATCTCTTATTTGATCCAAACCTCAGCAATTCAACCAGACGAACTGGCCAGCAAGCTCCACACAGCTTCTGTCTGTGCCCACTAAAGCTGGGGCTATAGGCATGCTTTATTGCACCTGGCTTCTCTCTGGGTAGTGGGGCTCAAACCAAGGTCCTCCAGTTTGCAAGACAAGCACTTTGTCAACTGAGCCATGTCCCCAACTCCCCATTTAATTTTTTTTCCATTTGGAGGTGGGGGCAGTCACTCTCTCTATGTAGCTCTGGTCAGCTTGCCACTTGCCACACAGACCAGTGTGACCTCGGATTTGTGGTGATCCTCCTGTCTTTGCTTCCTAAGTTCTAGAATTAATAAGCACTTACCACCATGGTTGGCTCATTTAGCTGAGCTTCCCCACGTTGTCAGGGAAATCCTCTTGGTTTATAGTCTCTTATTTTCAGCCTCTCTTAGGGATTAGCATGTTCACAAGCCTATAGCTTGATTATTTTCTCCTGGCCTGGAAGCCCAGAACGCCTTCCATTCCTCTCTCAGACCATTTACAGTTCTGCATCTCACGTGCTCCAGGCCACATTCTCCTGAACGACACCTTGTGATCCCATCAGCCTGTGACGCTCTGGTTTGTTGGATTATAACTGAGGATAC
>NC_022009.1:106713751-106728340 GCF_000317375.1 Microtus ochrogaster
AAAATGTTATCGTCCTGGCAGCAAGGGTGAGAATGCTGTTCGGGATTCCTGTAGGTAAAGCAAGGAGGGCAGCTTCCTAGGGAACGCCGGTGACCCCTCAGGAATCATAAGAAGCAGGTCAGAGTCACCCCACCCCCATACTTCCTTTTTTGAGCCTTTCCTCCAATGTCCTGTGTTCTCCAGGTAGCCAGGAGATCTACCTAAATGGTTCCTGGGCTCTGGATTTTGTATCTGAAATCGTCTCTCTCACCCCTACCCCAATCTTATCCCTTCGAATGTTTATTTTAAGGGGGTTCTTTTCTTCAACATAACATGAATGAACCATTCAGAAACTTTGCTTTTTTTTTTTTTTTTAAATCTGGGAAAGGTGGGTTTGGGTGAAGTAATTTTTAAATTCTTCCCAGCTTTAAAATGTCATAATCCAAGAAGTATGCAAGTGAATGAACATTCTTCAGAAATCATTCTAGTTTTGTTTCCTCTTTTGATCTTTAATTAAAGCATGAGATTATCGGTTGCTTGAGTACAAATGCCCATGTGAGCCTTCCATTCCAGGCCATGTGCGCCTCCAGCAAGTACTCAGAACTAGACTAGCACTTTGGGGACAAATCCAACAACTTCACTTTCTCTGATCAAAAATGGAGACAATAATTGATATCAAAGTTTTTGATGCTCAGCTCCAAACGAAAGGAAAACAGATTGCTAAGCAAAAGAAGAGCCTGGGGAAATATCAGTAAGTGTAGATTTAGCAGTGACAGAAAGCAAAACTATTTAGCTCATACACGCATACAGAGCCCTGTGTGTTTGTGAAGGGAACACAAAATCCCTCGCAGCAAATATTTTAGCACACTCCCACTTGGGGCGGATGGGTCTTCAGCAAGGACCCAGTCACCTTTCGACAATAATCCAAGGTCTGAATCACTTTTTAGTCTAAGTAAGACACATTTAGTTATTTTTTCTCGTTCATGTTTGGCTAAGAAGATGTGGCCTGACTCTGTCGTATTGAAGGAGAGGCTGTGATCTTTCTGTTGGCGGATTCCAGTCCGCTGCGGCAGCTTTTCATCCTGTGCAGCACTGCTCTTGAGAAGCTTGTTTTAACAAAACTGGCAACATTTAAAGATGAGATCATGCAAAGCGAGTTCTGCCACATGCACTAAGGAAAAAGGAAACCTGAGCTCATCTGTGCTTGAAATACACTTAGAAGACAAAAATGGTATCACTTGAGTTTTGTCCTTCCACCCTGAGGATATTAGCAAAATGCTGCTTTAAGAATTAGCAGAAGAGAGCTGGAGAGACGGCTCAGCAGCTAAGAGCACGATGCTGCTCTTGCAGAGGACCTGGAGTTCAGTTCCCAGCACTTACAATAAGCAGCTCATAACCACATGCAAGTCCAGTCCAGGGGACCTGACTCCTTCTTCTGGCCTCCAAAGGTACCTGTACATATGTACACATACACGTGTTTGCTGTGGAATGATCCGTTTGTACACTGTGAAGATGTGTTGCTCCCTTGCCGATGGCAAGGCAGGACCTTTTAGGCCAGAGAGAATGCTGGTGAGAAGAGGGGCCAAGTGTCAGGGTCAGGAGGAGACACCATGAAACTCCTTGAGAGACAGGGCGAGCAGGATGGGAAGGATGTAAATGGGGTAAAGAGTCTTGGGGCAGCACATGGATTAATAGAAATGGGTCAGTGTAAGTTATAAGAGCTAGCTAAGAACAATCCTAAGCTATCATTGGAACATTTATAATTTATACCAAGTCTCTGTGTGGTCATTTGGGAGCAGCTGGCAGTCCTGCTGAAAAACCCATCTACGTATATTCTCGTACACACACACACACACACACACACACACACACACACACACACACACACACACACTTTTTAAATTAAATATAGGAATAAGCAGAGCTCTGAGATCTTTGTTTCTTACTCTGCAGACCCAGATGAAAGAACAAAGTATTGATAATTTACACCTGAGCAGTGTGCCTACTGAGGTTTCAATTCGCAACAGCTCCATTTGTTGTGATTTAATTTGTGATTTTAAATCTTGATAACAAGTATAAAAAGATGTCTAGGGATAACTCCTTGGCCTCCTGGCCCTAAAAGCACTCCCTGTATATCTTTTTATACTTCTTATCGTTAATCCACATAAGGCATTAACTATTTTAGGGTAACTAAAATACAGTCTGCATATAAAAAGCTGCTTTCCATTTTCTCCTGAAAGACTGTAAAACCTGGTATCAGAGAACTCTGGTTGCAGAGTGGCGGCTGACGTGAATGTGATGGGCAGTACCGATATCAGTGCGGTAGTCCCTCAGGGTGTTGCAATCATACATCTCCAGTCCCTCTGGTGTCCGCAGACAGTAGACGCTCACGGGGAAGCCACACCTCAGAGTTACCAGCCTTCTCAGGTCGGACACCTTTTTATCCAGAATAGACACACTCTCCATCATTGGCATCATCTCCTGGGTCACAGCATTAAACACGTACAGGGTAGGCTTGTCTTCTTTCTGCGGGGAGAGGAGAGGGGACACTCACTGTCTGAAGCTTGTGCTAGGGACATTGGAGTCTGAGCACCTCCGCCTCTCACGAGGTGTGCAAATGGGGGAAATAATGTTAGTTTTCTCCCGGGACTTCATCTCACTTGTTTTCTTGAGGACACAACATGTCCCCACTTTGAGTGAAGGGATGAAGTCTGCAGGATTCTAGCCCTTACAGAGCCAGATACGGAAGCCAAGCACTGCCAGCGTGTGAGTGCGTGTGTGTGCGTGTGTGTTTGTGTGAGTGTGTAGAGGATGTGGACTAGCAATCTTTGTTTGTTTGCTTGTTCCTTTTATTTTAGAGACCAATAGGAAAGTAGAACTGAGACATCCAAAGAGAAAATGGAAAGTTTGGGGGAATGTTAGCCCTGAGCAAGCCGGGGAAGGGGTGGGGAAGAAGAATACCTTCCTCCAGTTTAGAGAAGTGAAACTGGTTTTACTTCCTCTTCAGTGGCCGCAGGACTGTGACATTTTTCTGCAGTGGCTGCTGTTGGCTGGGCACACGCAAGTGCATGACACTGCCTCAGAATATCCCCATCGTGGAAGCTTTCTTAGAAGCAAATACCTGGCTTCCAGGTCCTTCCTGCACCCTTCAGGCAATCCAGCCACTTACCACATCTTGCACGTAGTTGTAGGACTTTGGGAGGTAGAGGCAGGAAGATCAGGAGTTCAAGACCAGGCCTCATCCACATGGAAAGTTTTCTACATAACTGTCTCAGAGGACAGAAACCAAGTCAAAGCTAAATTCTTCTCTGGTTCCTCCTGGAGCCTGTTCCTGCTACAAGCTTATAGGATGTTCACTCCACCCCCCTCTTCCCAGATGGCATTGCCATAATATAATTAATAATCAATAAACAGCATTGCCATAATATAATCAATATAAACATTTTAAAAAATTCTTGGAGGAATGATGTTACTCATGAAACACGTGTTTCCATGTTTTGATTGAGGGCCTCTTTCAGAGATTTAAATGCAGTCTCTCTTCTGTTACACACGAAGCCAGCCCAACAAGCTGAGATGCCGCCTGTGGCCAGTGTGCTGGGTGTTCTGCGTGTAGGTTGTAAAAATCTCACTCCAGGATGCTCCTGCTGCCCTTTGACTCCTTCATGTGAGCCAAACCTATCTCTGACATATTTATAGACAGGCAGAAATTACTGTAAAAATGTAATTGAAAGGTAGCGGAGACTGGGCCTACATGGGGCTTCACCAGGTCCTCTGACTATAGCTTTCAGTTTACTATTTTTATGGGACTCCTGAGTGGGTAAATGAAAGGGATCTCTGATTCTTGTGCCTTCTCTTTTAATCTACTATGGGCTTGTTTTGTCCAATTTTAACATGATGCATTTTGTTTTATCTTATTGTATTTTGTTAAAAAATAATAAAAAAAAGAATTTGAAACCAAAGGAAACAGCAGACATTGGGACTGTCCTAGTGATAGCAATTCCTATGCATCCCTGTCCTGGTCACAAGGCTGCCAGCATACCTAGTGCCTGCTGTGAGACCTAAGCGATGGCTGTACAGATACACTGAGCTGTTGAGAGCACTTGCTGTTCTTGCAGAGAACCTGAGATTGGTTCCCAACACCCACATGGCAGCTCTCAACCACCTAGAACTGCAGCACCAGGGGTCTGATGCCTTCTTTTCTTTAGCTCCTCCTGTGTGTGTGTGTGTGTATTAAAATATTCAAAAATAAAAAAAATGTTTGAAGCTGGTGTTGGCATCTCAGAAGTAGCTCTCTGGCCCTGTTTAGATGCCATTTCTGGCTATGTAACTTCAGATCCTCACTTTCTAGTCTTCCCCAAGAGATTGTCCACCACCCGATAGCTTTGGATATGTCTCTTTTCTGTTTAAGTTATCTGTGGTCTGTTTCTACTGTTTTATAAGTACAGTGTTGGAGAAAGAGAAAAATCCAAGGATATTGGGGAGCATGTGGCCTCAAAGTTAGAGAGGGACGGGAATGCTATGCAGAGGGAGGGAATCCGGGCCCTGAGAAGCATCACAGAGCCCTGCACTGAAGCGTGGACAGTGATTGTATTATCTTTTATACTTGGCCCTTCAAGACTATGTCTGCAGGAATAGTGGGAAATGGACTGTTTTAAAATGTATTTAACAGTAGATCAGCTAAATATTTACCTAAGACCTTATCACATAAACAATTCTTCATAAGCTACACAAAAATATAAGCACAATAAAAAGCAACTACCTTGATTTTGTTTTATGACATATGTCTATGGGTACATGTTTAAAAAGAAGAATTGCTGACTTGATAAGCTTTTGAGCTCAGCTAGAGTTTCTGGCTTTTATCACATTCATAGCTTATGCTGAAGTAAGTTAAAGGCTTTAGCTCTCCTGGATTCTCAGAACTGACTTACACACAGCACTATAATTAAATGTTACAGAACAAGGACTTTAGTTGAATTTGTATATATTTAGTTATGCAGTAAAGTAATAACGTGTTTGGAAAGCAGCCTCTGGTTGCCTTAGATCAAATGTATGTTGGGTTCTTTTTCAACAGATTTTTTTTTAAATTATTGTAATTACATTTTTGGCAGCTGTTATATAATATAGTAAATGCTGTGGATTTCAGGAATAGCCCATTTAATCATCTAACCGAAATAGGAACCGACATTTATGCAATTCTTTCTTCTTTAGATTAGAGACACACTATATTCCTTCTTAAAGTTTTGATAACGAACTGTAGGTGTAACTCCAACGGACAGAATGAAGAAGAAAATCAGTAAAAGGCCCAAAAATGTGAGAATTTCTAATGAAACCCTGTGCTCATCAGCATGCTAATCATAACCACGTTCTGTCTCGACTCTTGAATAAACTGTTTTGCCACTATTCCTTGTATTGTAGTTTTGAACCCCATAAAATATTAGAGTTCGGTGTAGAGCTTGCAGCATTTGCATGGGTGTTGATGCATTGGTTGTACTTGTGAAATGTTTTTGTCAGCATAGCTGACAATATAGATTGCTCTTAGGAATGGAAGCTAGAGCCAGAGTTGGGAGACTTTACTATGTATTTCCTTTGGTATCTTTTGAACTGAGAATCATGGAAATATATTCACTAGTTGAAAATAGATAAAATTTAAGTTCTTGATAATAAAGACCAAGGCAGTCCTTAGTTAGATAAAAACACTCTTAATACATTCTATATGTTCAGCTATTAAATCCCCCTTGCCAGTTTAAATGTTAGAATTGAACTGTCTCTAAGCAAGCAAACAGTTAAAAGAAAAGAAAAAAAAAGCAAAACAAAACAAAAAGCCCAAAACTTGGGGCTAGAGAGGGCTTGGTGGTTCAGAGCACTGGCTGGTCTTCCAGGGGACCCATGCTTGAATTTTGAGTTTCATTACCCAAATAGAAGTTCAAAACCATCTCTAAATCCGGTTCCATGGGCTCTGACAGCCTCTTCTGCCTCCACAGGCACCTGGCACATGTGATGCACAGAAATACACTCTGGAAAAATGCCTACACACCTGCAACAATAAATAAATAAAAATCTGGACCCTTATCGTCACTAGGCAGCGCACAGAGATTGTAGGGAGGTGATCTGTGTAGCCGTGCAGTGCCTGAACATGGTATAGGAACCCACGTAAAGTCATAAGAAGAAGTGGGCTCTGGAGGCGCGTGCTTGTAACCCTAACATCTTGACTCAAAAGTCTGAGGCCAGCCTGGGATACATAGCAAGACCTTGTCAGAAAAAGAAAAGAAAAGAAATATAATTTGGTTTGCTTTAAAAGTATTTTCTGGGTATTAGAGAGAGAAAATTGGAGACTTCACAGTCATCTTAATTTCACTTTTTGGTAGTTAAACACTCTTTAAAATATAAGGAATATGTAAATAATAAATGCTCAGAAAACATCAAAATTATATAAATGGAGTTATGCAATCTTTAGCATTTTGTGACCTGTCTTTAGTACTTAATAAAGAAGAGTATCTTTTAAAACATCTTAGTTAATTGTGTAAGCATATTAAGAATTTAAGAATTAATTTTGAGCTGGGCAGTAGTGGCCCATGCCTTTAATCCCAGCACTCGGGAGGCAGAGACAGGCGGATCTCTGTGAGTTCGAGGCCAGCCTGGTCTACAAGAGCTAGTTCCGGGATAGGCTCCAAAGCTACAGAGAAACCCTGTCTCGAAAAAACAAAAAAAAAAAAAAGGAATTAATTTTGACCATCATAAAAATTTTTACTGCTAAGTAGGAGAAGATAAGTATCACATTTTAAGGGGATGAGAACTCATGCTTTCAGGGGTTGGAAATGAGTGTATGATACTATTTCTACCCCTGCATAAACAACAGCTCTTAATTGGGTCACTAGCCCCATTAAAAACTAATTTCAAATTAGAGATATTGAGTCCAGGAAATCCCAGAGTACATGGTTTTGTGTATTTTAGAGCTAGGATTCTGTAAAGTTCTTAATGAAAGCTGAGCCCAGGAATCCTAGTTATGTGCCATTAATTAAGGGCACCCTAAAAATGGGAAAGACATTTCTTCTGCACATACACCTAGTTCTGAAGGCTACTTTGTCTGTACTTGGATATAGACACTGTCTTAGGGTTTCTATTGTGATAAAACACAGTGGCCAAGAGCAACTTGGGGTGGAAAGAGTTTGTTTCAGCTTATACTTCCACATCTTAGTCCATCACTGAAGGGTGTCAGGGCAGGAACTGAAGCAGGGTAGGAACCTGGAGGCAGGAGCTGATGCAGTGGCTATGGAAGAACACTGTTTACTGACTTGCTCCCCATGGATTTCTCCAGCCCAAGTGTGGCACCACCCCCTGTGGGATGGATCCTCCCACATCAATCGTCAATCAAGAACACGTCCCACAGGCTTGTCCACAGGCTAGTCTGGTAGGGATGTTTTTCTCAATTGAGGCTTCCTCTTTCCAGATAATTCTAGCTAGTTGTCAATGTTGTCATAAAACTAGCCAGCACATTCTTCCTGTTACTGAGAAATTTCTCTTTGTCACGCTGCTGTCCCCAATTCTTATGACCAGGGAAGTGACCTCATCTGTCTCACTCTACAGACATACCAGAGCCATCCATTAGACTCTGATCTATGTTGAGTCCTGTATGGTGTGATGGGGCAGATGGCTAAGGGATGAGGTGAGAAAGAGAGATGGAACGGACAGGGGACAGAGGGAATGCTGTGTCTGTATCTTACTACCCTTAGCAGGCATGAAGCATACATAAGAACATGAGTACCAATGGAAAAGAGGAGAATGTAAGACAAGAAGGGCCAGGGAGATGGGTCAGTGCTTAAGAGTGCATACCACTCCTGCAGAGGACTTAAGTTTGGTTCTCAGAACTCATGCCTGGCAGCTCACAACTGTCTATAACTCTAGCTCTGGAGCAATCCAGTGGCTCTGGCCTCCTGTGGCATCTGCACTCATGTGCATACATACACGTACATAAAAGTAAATCTTTAGGGGCTGGAAAGATGGCACAGGGGTCAACAGAATGTACTGCTCTTACAGATGGCCTGAGTTTGGTCCCCAGAACCCATATCCAGTGGCTCACAGTTACTAGTAGCTCTAACACCAGGGTATCCAAGAGCCTTTTCGAGCTTCCTCAAGCACCAGCTGGGCATGCAAATACATAGGATAAAATAAATAAATCTAAATTCTAAAAAAAAAAAACTTTAAAAAATGGAAAAAAGAAAGCAATATCTATTTTATTCTTTTTAGTAGGATCTTGTTATATAGCCCAGATTGCCCTCAAACTGATGATCCTCCTGCCTCTGCCTCAGAAGCACTGGGAGTATAGGTAGCATCAGCCACACCAGCCTATGCCAAGCTTTTTCTACATTGTGAAACTACTTAGTTGAGCCATCCACAATTTATCTCAAAACGCTAGAGACATCTTGAGCAAACGTTATTCTAGCGTACCTTAACGAAGCATTTGAGAGTTGCGCAGAAAGATATCCCAACATCTGACAGCCTCCAGTTGTTTCTTAGGGCAGCTCCGGCGTACATCAGCTCTAAATAGCACCTGCCTTGTTGGTCTTCAGAAAGAGGAATGTGGAAATAATCCTTAAAGGGCAACAGTCGCTTATGAAAACAGCCCGTCTCTTTATTAGCAGACCAAGAATACAGCGCTCCCCTCCCCCTTCCTTTCATCTTTCTCTCCCTCCCTCCTCTCCCTTCTCCTTCCTCTCTCCTTCCCTCCCTTCCCAATGGCATTATGATTGTTTTAGAAGAAAGGGAAGGAAGATTGGATAGGGTTTGTGACTTGGACTCTATTGCTCCCTAAAAGCTTATAAATAAGATTTTAGTTGCGGAAAAAAAAAACTGAACCTTCTTCATTTTAAATTTTTAATTACTTCTATATTATGTATGTGAGTGCTTTGCTCGCATGTATATCTGTGTACCACATGTGTGCCTGGAGCCCAGGGAGGCTAGAAGAGGGCACTGGAGCGCCTGGAACTGGAATTACAGGTGATAGTGAGCTTCCATGTGAGTCCTCGGAATTGAACTCAGGCTCTCTGACAAAACCGCCATTGCTCTTCACCACTGAGCCATCTCTCCAGTTGCTACTGCTTTATTCTTGTTAACTCTAAGTGAATTTGAGGTTTCTTCCCCCCCACTCTTTAATTGTATTTAGTTAAGTCATTATCTGTACATTGTCACCTGTGGCATTGTCACCAATTAAAAATTGCATTAATCTCCATGTCACGTTCCTGGTGCTATAGATATTTCAGAGTTTTATGCATACTTATCACTAATTTGAAAGTATACTAGTTGCTAAGTGCATCGTTAGGACCTCTTAGCTAATGTTAATAAAACCTCACATCCCATGGCATTGTGTCATAAATATGACTTTTATTATTTGAAGATTATATTTAAATTCAATTCACTTTTTTCTTACTTTCTTGGAGAGTCTCTTACTCTAGTCTAGGCTGGCCTCAATCTTTTATTCCTTCTGCCCTAGCATCCAGAGTGCTAGGATTATAAGCACGCAGCACCATGCCTTCTGTGGTTATCTTTTTATCTTATGTATTTTATGTATTTAACAACATTCTGAGAGTTAATCTGCTTTATCAAACTTCCAACAGATCCATGACGTATAGTGGATACTATCTCCTGTACTAGATCCAGATTGCAATAATCTCCCCACTGTTAGCAATCATACTCAACATGGCTGGCTGTGGTGGCACAGATCTTTATTCCCAGCACTCAGTAGGCAGAGGCAGGCACTCTGAGTTTGAGGTCAGCCTGGTCTACAGTCAGAGGTACACAGTGAGGCCCCATTTTGTAAAACAAAGCAAAGCACAAAAGCACAAAAGAAATACTCCTTAATGAATGAGAATGACCACCTCTAAATTAAACTTTTCATGACTGTCTCTTATTCCGGCAGTGTGGCCGTGGGTAGGATGCCCTCTCTGCGCCTCAGCTTCCTTTGAATACAAAAGAAAACTGAAGCCCATAAGTTCACTGTCTTCTCTATCTCCTGAATCCTTTGGTTTCTCATATCTGCTTGCTCCCCATACAAGGCATTTGTCAGACAGCTGGCACTCTCTTTGCACGTATTAAAGCTTGCGTTGCGCTTTGTCCTTTTAGGAACAATTGTAATAAACTATCTGGTCCAGGGGGCTGGAGAGATGGCTCAGAGGTTAAGAGCATTGCCTGCTCTTCCAAAGGTCCTGAGTTCAATTCCCAGCAACCATCTCACAACCATCTGTGATGAGGTCTGGTGCCCTCTTCTGGCCTTCACGCATACACACAGACAGAATATTGTATACATAATAAATCAATAAAATTTAAAAAAAAACTATCTGGTCCAGGCACGACCCATGAACTCATTAAAGAAAAGTGAAACTTGACAATTCCTTCAATCCCAGAGTTTACTGATTCAGTGTGTTTTCTTATCTAAGATCTCCAAATGTACCAGATTCTTATCAATATAGTATGCAAACAAATAGGAATATTTTCTGAAACCTCCTTGTTCCTTATGCTAGAAATGGACCCGATAGAGTCTCTATCCTGCACATTTTAAACTGTAAGGCATAATGAAACTCCAACCCATCTTAGTGACCCCTGACTAAATACATACCTTTACCATCTGCTTGATGGCTTCCACAGATTCGTGTGCAGAAACATCAAACGCCTCAAAAGATCCTTCAAAAGCCACAAAAATCCTCATCATGCATTTACCTTCTCAAAAGTGGGACAAACGAAACAAAACAAAAATCCTGTTTTCAGAGATAGCTGGAAAAACTTCCAGTTCTTAAAGACAAAAATGGATGGCCAGAGGCAGCTGTCGCCGTCTGTTCTCCATGACGACGGAAAGAATGGAAAGAGACACACTCGCAGTATCCCGGTATGGGACAACACAGACAGTGTGTGGCTCTGTTGGAGGAAACGTTCCTCTCAGAAGACTGTCACAACTGCCACCTTGTTCTCAGATTACAGAAACCAGAACGCAGACAATGGTTGAGGCAAGTGTGAGCAAGCTTCTGACACGCAGTGCAAAGACCCTACATGCAAGTTGCACTTCGGTGATGGAGTTGCCATCCCCTGAGTCTCGAATTTACATTTACTCGAGGAGAGCTGGTCAAAGAACCCATAAGAATACAGCCTGCATTGGGGCGCACTGGCGTACGCGGATGGAGTTGATCTTGCTGAATGAGATGGCCTTGAAAATCCTCTGCAAATGTGTGCTGCATGGAGGCGTTCTAGTTTCCATAACAACTTTGTGTACTTGCTCTCTGGCAGTGTGTCTAATCCTGCCATGGGGTCCAGAACAATACCCACTCACACCAAGAAAACGAATGTGGCTTTCCCTTCCCATCCTTGCACAATAAAATCTGCTGCATTGCAACACAATATAATTGATATTTCTTTTGGTCTCTGTGCTACTCGGAACAATCTGCCATTGTGATCTCTTTCTACCCCACTTGATGTCAGTGGAATTCTTTTCTTTTCCTTATTGAAAAGAGATTCTTCTCTCATATCATACCTCCTGACCACAGTTTCCCCTCTCTTCACTCCTCCTGGCTCCCCCTGAATGAAAAAAAGGAAAAGGAAAGGAAAGGAAGAACATGCCCGACCGCTCCTAGGTGTGGTGGTGGAGAAAGTTTATTGTGGCTGAAAGTGAGAGCATAGGCAGAGACAGGGGCGTCTGGAAGAGTTTACAGTGAGCATGACCTGACTGAGTGGGGCCACGAGGGAAGAGGGAGAGGAGAAGGAGGAGGGGAGAAAGGAAACCAGGTGCAGCCAAGAGGGCAAAGGTACAAAAGGGGCATGTAACCAAAATGGCTGGACTGTACAGGGAAGAGCCAATGAGGAAAGGGCAGCCTAGTCCCTGGTCTGGAGAGTTTGGGGTAGAGGCTGGGGTATGTCCACTATACCCTGTGACTAGTAGGTACTAAGGAACACTGGGAGAACCTGACAACCAGGTCTGCTATGATATGCTAAATAAGCACACCTCAGCCTTGTGACCCAAGGTTTGAGACTTGATACCCTTCATTCTCCCTCTCCCCCAGACACTCCCCCCCCTATTGTTTCCTCTTCAGAAAAGAACGGGTCTCCAAGAGATGACAGCCAAATAGGATAAAACAAGATATAGTAAGACAAGGCAAAAGTACTTATATCAAGGCTGACAAGGCGACTCAATAGATGGAAAAGAGTCCCAAGAGTAGGCAATAGAGTCAGAGATACACCTGCTCTCACTATTAGTAATCTGTCTTTGTTAGGATTTCCATTGCTGTGAAGAGACACCATGATCACAGCAACTCTTATAACTATTTGAAACTCTTCTAAATGGAAGGAGAGCTGTGGTCACACAAGACTGATAAATTTCACAGGTTGGAGTCAGAATGATGGGTTTGAATAATTTGTATAATTTGGGAAGGCAGTCATACATAAATAAAATGTGATCAAATCAAAATTCAAGAAATTGCATTATGTGCCCCAGATTATGCAATAAACAGTTATTTGGCTCAGATTTGAAGCCCTCCTCATATCACAGTGGCTCTCATGAATCATTTGAATTAAGTTCTCAGGCTAAAATTTAGAACCCAGATCTAAGCTGATTATGGTGGCAATTGCCTTCAGGAGGCAGAGGCAGGCCTGGTCTACAGAGCAAGTTCCAGGATAACCAGGGCTGTTACATAGAGAAACCCTGTCTCTAAAAACAAATAACAAAACAAAAAACAAAAGAAAAAAAAGTAGTTTCAGAGCCCAGACTGTTTGCTCCACTTCTCATGAACTGTGTGAGTCATAGCTTCTGCACTCAAAACATCAAACAGAGCAACGGGACTGAGGCTCTTCATAGAGCTCGTGTGAAACCATAGAACAGTGTGGTAATGGATGCCATGTTGGTTGCTGAGGAGAACTGAAACATTGAAAAATAGGGAAAGATTCCAAGGGCACTGGTCTACAAATAGTTAGATACAGAAAAGAGCAGTTTTGAAAATAAAAATGGCTTAAGACAAACTTTGCCCAGCTAAAAAATTTTACTTGGTACTGAACACAGGGAAAAAGAATAAAAAGCAGTATCATTGTGGAGTAGCAAGTAGAGAGGCAAGTTGGGGAAGGAAGACTAAGTCAACGGGAAAAGGATATAAATAGCAATCTTCTCTCTCAACGACCAGTCAGTTGATACAGATGTCTTATTCTTTCATTATAGTCTCTGCTGTCTAACGTATCTTGGAGCTTTAACTTACTCATCTAGACACAAGATAAATGTAGCTCAATTATTTCCTCATGCCTTTGTTTTTAGAAATATATATTGATAATCAGATCAAAATATTGCTAAGATTGGTAGGACTTTGTAGTGGGAGAAGGGAGGCTGCTTGTTGGTTCCTAGCTATCTGGCTAACTTAGACCCAAAATAATCACACAGAAACTGTATAAACTAAATCACTGCTTGGCCCATTAGCTCTAGCTTCTTGTTGGCTAATCTCTTACATAATAATTTAGCCTATTTCTATTAATCTGTGCATCACCACATGACAGTGGCTTATAGGCTAAAGTTCCCAGCATATGTCTGTGGCTTCTCTCTGACTCTGCCCTTCTTTCTCCCAGCATACAGCCCAGCTTTCTCTGCTTAGTTCTGTTCTTCACTGCCATAGGCTCAAAGCAGTTCTTTATTCATTAACCAATAAAAGCAACACACAGACAGAAGGACCTCCCACACCAGGACTTCACTATAGGGGCTGGAGAGGTGGCTCAGTGGTTGAGAGCACTGGGTGCTCTTGTAGAGGATCCAAATTTGGTTTCCAGTACCCACATGTTTGGTTCCCAGCTCACACTCCCAGTAACATCAGTTTAGGGGGTCTGACACGTCTGATACCCTCTTCTGTTCTCCATGGGCACCAAGCATGCGCATGGTGTACATGGACACATGTAGACAAAATACTCATACACATACAATAAAAATACATAAATAGTTTACTGTTTTTAAAAAATATAAGACTTTTCTATAATTAGAATGGAAGCTGGGAGAAATTCCAGGCTACGAAGCTCTTCGCCAGGTGCAGATTCTTTCAAGGAAGTAAATTTGTACGGTTGATAGTTGAGATACATTCAGGCTTCATGTAGGAAATAGCAAGCAACGGACAGAAGAGAAATCTACAAGTAAGGAAACAAGCAGTGTTGAAGAAAATAGCAGTTATAAAATACAGCTCATTGTCAGCCAAAGTAAAACAAGCAATAGGTTAACTGGAGTACAAAGCATCACAGTATTAGTTGGAATGTTTTATAGCAATAAAGAATTGGTAAATTAGATTTTGTTTTTTACCACTGCTCTGTTCAGTAAAATTTTGCATCATGCATAGTAGCCTCTCCCCTTTTTTGCCCATGTTCCATTGTCTTAATCGTCTCCCAGGTTGTGGAGAAAACTCTCATATGTTCACTGGATCCTTAAAGATTAGGATATTTTCTGTGTTCTCATCATTTTGCTTACTACTATATAATCTGTGGGTATCCCTTCTATATTTGAAAACATATTTGATCTTGTAATCTATAAGGCAAGAGGATTGATAAAGTGTATTCAGTGATTGACAGGGGAATAAATCTCTGATATCTACTTCCTTTTAAAAAATCTTTAAA
>NC_022009.1:106729250-106731010 GCF_000317375.1 Microtus ochrogaster
GAACTCACAGAGATCAGCCTGCCTTTGCCTCCAGAGTTCTGGGATTAAAGGCATATGCCACCACTGCCCGGCTCAGTTTTCTTCATCTCATAATTGGCTCCAAATTCCTTTGCTGCTCAAATCAGAACTTTGAGAGTCATCCTTAATTCTTGTGTTTTTCCTCAACGTCACAGCTATCAGTAAACCAGCTTGAACTTGAAAATGTCTTTTGTGGGAGTGGACTCTCTTTTCCACTGTGTGGGGCCTGTGATGAGGTTGTCCTGTGATTTTATTTTCGTCAGGCTTGTCAGCGAGAACCTTGAGCTGCTGAGCTCTGTCAACAGCCCCCAGATATTTAACCGACCTTTCCTTCCCACGGTTAGTGCCCTTGCTCAGTCCGGAGCATTGCAGTCTTCAGTTATTTCCAGTCTCTGAATCAGTCTCATCATTGTCACTCGTGTCTTTTCTCAGTCTCTGTGTTCCTCTGTTTGAAGCTCTAAAAGGCCTTTTAAATACAGCTTGAACTTCTATTGTGTTGTCTTAAAGACTTTTAGTAACTCCCAGGAAGATCACCAGGAGAGTGGGTTAAGCACGGACTCTTGGAAGATCTGATACTTAGCATGGACAAAAATGAGGTTACCTCACATGCTTCTAGATGAGGCTGATGTGGTCAGTCAGGGACACTCCCTGAACAACAGTGACAATCTCAAACTCAGCTCTTTGATCTACCGTTAAATCACCATATTCTAGCCTTATGAGTTTCTTTCTTATCCTCATATCTTCGGTTGTTTGACAGCACACCCTCCCCCTGCCCCCCGTCCACCAAGCCATGCCAGGTAGTCCCAAAGCTTTTGAATGTGCCTTGTTTTCTTTTCTTCCTTCTTTTCTTTTTGAGACAGGATCTCATTATGTAGTTCTGGCTGTCCTGGAACTTGCTATGTAGACCAGGCTGGCCTCACAGAGATCCGCCTGCCTCTGCCTTCTGAGTACTGGGAGAAATGAAAAGTGGGCTCTGTCTAGCAAACCACTCATTCTTATTGAATGTATATTTGATCTTCTTTTGGTAACGTCATCCTGACTTTTTTTTCTGCTGTCATTTGGGATGATTTGATGGGACAGCTAAGGAGGGTATCTTGACCAAAGGACAGTCATGTGTTACAAATCAATCAGTGGATATCTCTCTCGCTGCAATTTGAACCAGGAGCAGACTGATTCAAATGCCTGGATGATATTGCCAGGTAAAAATGTTGATTAGGGAAAGTGCTTGGAGCTCCTGATCCTGATTCTTATAGGCCTATATTTCACGCACTTAAAAATTGTTCTATGTGTATGAATGTTTTGTCTGCATATATGAACCGTGAGGGGGTGCCAGAGGAGCTCAGAAGAATGTGTCTGATCCTATAGAGCTAGGGTAGTTTTGAATCAGTATGGGGGTGCTGCAAATCAACCCCAGGTCCTCTGCGAGAGCAGCAGATGCTGTTAACTGCTGAGCCATCTTACCAGCTTGCAAGCATTCTTTTAGGCCTGAGTAGCCCACATCCTGCAAACAGATTTCCTTGCTGTGCTGACATTTATCAGCATTGGCTCTTGTGGCTGGCATCCTCAAGCTTCTTCCCTCAAGCTTTGGCTTCTGTCAGTGGTCACAGGTTTCTGTGACTGACTTGCACATTGCAGGGTCCTCCCCTAAATATCAGATGCTTTTCTGAACCTGTTGTGATAATTTACAACTTTTTATTTAATACATTTTATATTGCAGTCCTGGAATAAACAGGATCATGCTT
>NC_022009.1:106731545-106741265 GCF_000317375.1 Microtus ochrogaster
GAGAGAGAGAGAGAGAGAGAGAGAGAGAGAGAGAGTATTCATCCATGATGGAGTTGATCTTTATGCTTGTCTTACTAAGACCATCAAATTTTGACATAAAATTGTATTTCCCTCCTGAATTACACAAACCAATTTGTGAAAAGTAGACAATCCATTCCTTGGTTGTTTGATGAACTCACCTTTAAAAGTTTTTGGAATTGAGTAAGGCTTTAGGAGGAAGACTGCAGATTTCTGAGTATTTTGAGTACCGTTTTTGTTGTTGTTGTTGTTTTTAAATCACATACATATATACATATATTCACACATGCATGCTTACTCCTGTATGTGGTTGCTGGAAATTGAACTCAGGACCTCTGGAAGAGCAGCTGGTGCTCTTAACCACTGAGTCCTCTCTCCAGCCCCTGTACGTGCTTTTTAGGATGGACAACTGACAGACACTAAGTTTGAAAATCTCACTTCCTTTTTTTTTATTTTTAATTTTTTGAGGTAGAATCTTAACACATAGGTCAGGCTATGCTCAAGTTGCTTAGCTGCCCCTTGGTGGAATTACCAGCATGTGTCCCTTTTAGATGCTGTATTAGTCAGGTTTCTCTAGATAAACAGAATTTAGAGAATGACACTCTCTCTATATATAAACACAGGGGATTTGTTAGAATGACTAAAAGGCTGTGGTCCAGCTAATCCAATAATGGCTGGCTAGGAACAGAAAGTCCAAGAATCCAGTAGTCTCAGCTGGTCTTCAGAAGACAGTGGAATTTCTAAGTAAGCTCTAATGCCACTGAAGGCATGGCAAAAAGCAAATGTTTCTTTATTCCATGTCCTTATATAGGCTTCTAGCAGAAGGGGTGGTCCAGATTAGAGGTGGGTTTTCCCAACTCAAGTGAGCTGGATTAAAAGTGTGTCTTTTCCTTGCTCAAAGTTCCCGATTAGAAGTTGATCTTCCTAATTCAAATTAAGCTGTCTCCTGTTTTAGATCAAGATGTGAGGCCGCAGCTTTCATAGACTAATCCTCTGTGATCGCTATTCTTTGTTGTTAACTTGGCTATATCTGAAATTAACTAAAATGCAAAAATTGAGCATACCTGTGTGGAATTTTTGCTTAATTTGAAGTGAGAACATCGACTTCTCATATGGATCTTTAAGGTGGGAAGATAACACCTTTAATCTAGACCACTTGAAGTGGGAAAACCCACCTCTAGTCTGGACCACATCTTCTGCTGGCAGCCTATATAAGGACATGGAAGAAGGAAGCTTTTGCTCTTTGCCTCCTTACTCTCGCCTTGCTAACAAGTCCATTTCTCACTGGCATTAGGACCCATTTCTTCAGGATTCTGATGTATTCTAAAGACCAGCTGAGACTACTGAATTCTCGGACTTTCTGTTTCTGACCAGCCAATATTGGATTAGCTAGACAACAGCCTGTTAAGTCATTCTGATAAACCCCCACTCAATATGTACAGAGATTCATTCGGGAAGTTCTGTTACTGTAGAGAACCCTGGTGAATACACCCTCTGAAACTGAAAGCCCAGTTTAACAGTCTCTTCTATAAAAGTTACTTCGGTCATGGTGGTTTGCCACAATAACTAAGACAGCCTTATGGTTCCTGAGCTGGCTCCGAATGTGCTGTAAAACTGAAGAGGTCTTTTACTTCTTGTGGTACTTTGATTAGGAATGGCCCCCGTAGACTCCTGTGTGTTGTGCCCAGATTACGACCCCCAGAGAGAGACCACCAGAGAGGCCCAGACTGTAATGAGCAAGGTTTATTTAGCGTAATACAAACATGTTTGGAACTCCTCTCTACCTCATTGCAGCGGGGGTTAGAGATGAGTTCCAAACATGTTTGTGCTTTGAGGTCTCATATGCTTAAGCTATGCCCAGTCTTCTTTGCTGCCTGTGGATCAAGACGTAGATTTCTCAGCTCCTTCTCCAGCACCAAGTCTGCCTACATGCCACTGTGCTTCCCACCACAAAGATAATGGACTAAACCTGTGAACTGTTAGCCAACCTCAATACTTTCCTTTATAAAAGTTGCTATGCTCATGGTGCCTCTTGCAGCAATAGAAACCCGAAGATGTCAGACACAGATAACGCTCGGTTGCCAAGACAGGCACACACCCCATCCCTGATCTCTCCTTTGGTGCTCTGCTCAGTGTCTGCTTGTTGCACGGAGTCTCTGGACTACAGTGACAGCTAGTGAGTCAACCTTTAGGAACGTGCATCTAGAAGCTCTGGGCTACTTAGCTCAATGAGAGTGGGTCATAAGGGACTCTGTCTGAATTCAATGGTCAAATCCTCTTCTGGCTCCATAGGCTGATATGGTTTCTGTTGGTGTAGCCCCAGGGTGGGCAGTCAGAGAGTGATGGCACTCCTGAAGGGTCCTTGGAAGACTCCGTGTGTCCTAGGGATAAGGGCTTGTGGGGCAATGGGAATGGCTTCCTTCACCTGGAAGACTTGCACCCACTGTGACTCTGGTACCTGGATGTGTCTGCTTTCTCTTCTGTCCGCTTCAGGCACTCTGTGTGATCTACACTCTCTGAGCTTTTTGACACTCCACTGTTACACGTATCCTCTGTTTCACGTCCTATGTAAACCTCTGTGTACGGCAGGGATGCTGACTGTCCAGCACTCTATGTGTGTGAGATGCTGTGCCTTCACCCTGGCACAGCTAGGAGTCACAACAGCAAAATCCCCCCATGCGTGTGCTCCGCCAGCACAGCCCTGTCCCACTACTGGCTACTTGTCCCCTTTACTATCCAACTCACCCTTTGGGAACCAAAGCCAAGTTCTCCCAATCTTCCCACACCAAACCCAAAACCTGTGACAGACCATTCCTCTCATCATCTGGCAAGAGCTTCCCCAATTATTCATGTTTCTCAAATATCTCAACTTCAAAACCTACCTAACCCCCCCCCCCCCGAAAAGACTATTCTGATGTAATGGAAGCCTCTCGATTTGTATTCTCTCCAACACAACCAGACCCAACTTTCAGATGACAGTTGTTCTCCAGTTAGCCTTATATATCCGATCGAAATTCCCCTGGCTCCTTGCAAAACTCTCAAATGCCAGATCAGTACTCCTGACAAGCAACAGCCCAAGTCTTCCTGGCTACTGCCTATTTCCAAAGGTGAGATCTCGCCCCCTTTTCCTGGTCTTGGGACTCCTCTTTCCAACTACCAGGACCTAGAAATTTCAAATGTATATCTAAGATAAAATTTTTTCTTTATATTCAACTTTACCCCTGTCTTTATCTCTTTGAACAGATTTCAAATCAGCTGCAGATTGCTCCAGCTGTTTCCTTGGAATCTACATCCTAGACAGTGCCAAAGCGTCCAGCCCCAGATAGTGCAGCCTCACAGACTGTTCCAACTCAGCCTACACTTCCATATGGTACAAGTGAAACGGCCTGCCCTTCCCAGCCTTGACCAGCAACCCAGCTTCCTTGGGTCCCCTAACAATGATGCCCCAATGTCAACAGGAAGCAGCCAGAGAACGGTGCCCACTTATCAAACACCCAGCGACTGAATAATAAAACAAAAAGGTGGGCATGAATTGACTCTGGCAGGCCCAAGAATGGCAAACACGGCTCTGGCAGGCCTTTCCCTCTTCTCTCTTCTTTGCTAAAAACCAGTACATTACATCCCTAAAACTGGCCATCAAGCTCTATTCTCTTCTTTGGCTACTTCCTCCTCCTGACCTAACTAGTATTGAAGTGTTGCAATCAAAAGTTCCCTTTTGGTCATCCTAATTAAGATGCCCAATCAAAACAAACCAACTCATCCTAACGCAGGGGTTTCCCCTTTTATGTTTATAAACTGCCATTTGTGATCTAATGTACAAGGGAAGTAGAAAAAGACAAGATCTCCTGAGTGAATTGGGAGCGTGGGGTCCATGGGCAGAAGGAGAGGGCAGAGGAAAGGAGGGGAACGGAGAAAAATATATAGCTCAATAAAAAAAAAAACTTAAAAAAACAAAATAAAACTGTCATTTGCCTATGGATCACCTCTGTTTCTTCTCTTTCTTCCCAGGAGCAAATATCCCTTACCCCTATTCCTTGTTCTTTCCCCTTCTCCCTCAAGTGTATCTCTTGTCCTCGTCTCTTATTCCCTGCCCTTTGTGTTATGGTTTTGGTCCCTTTAAGAGACGAGCCACACCCATTCCCCTCCCCATCCACTGAGGCAGGCTGATCTTCAGCTTCCGGCCTGAGCTCACTCTCTTTTCCATCTTCCTCTCCTCGGAGAGGCAGCTTCGCTTCTGCCTCTCTGCCCACTTCTCTGCTTCCCCCCTTCTCTGTCTCTTTCTCCTCTTCTTTCTCTATCTCTCCCTCTCTCTCTGTCCCCCCCTTCCCCCTTCCTCCTCCATAACCCCCTGAATAAACATTCAACCTCACCCTGCACGTCGTGTCTATCCATGTTTCTGTCTCCCTGCCTGGACCAGCCATTGCTCGGGGACCAGCAGCCTTCTCTGCCTGGGGCCCACTGCCTGCTGCCACATGGCCCGCCACCACCGCTCAGGCCACCGCTCTGGGACCGGCAGCCATTTCTGCCTGGGACTGGTTGCTCCCAGAGCCCACTGCCTGCCACCACATGGCCCGCCGCCACCATTTGGGACCTACAGCATTTCTGCTGCCTACTGCTGCGGGGGATCTTGCAGCATATTTTAAAAAAAGAATAACACTTTGTCCCTCTGGGGTAAATAAATCTTTGGGTTGGGAACTTGGTCTTGGGTTGTCTTGTGCCAATGCAGGTCACTTCAGTGATCATATACCCTATTAAACTCTACATACTAGTGAAAAGCACAATTAAAAATATCCTATTCTAATATGTCTTCTAATCTGCCTTCACTCAATCCAAGGGGAACATGTATTTATAAACTATACACTAGCAATGACTAGCAAAACTCATTAGTCTGCCCAAGTGCAACACAAATATACTGCCTTGTTTATTTCTGGGAGAACTTATACTTACCATAGTCTACAGAGGCTGATAATAGAAGCAAAATGTTCCTTCCTTAAGAGCCCTTATTTAAGGAATTAACAGCTATTTTTTTCTGTGCTTTAAAAAACTTGTATTATGCAAGAAATTGGGTTTAATATAGCAAACCATTTTGAGAATATTTAATAAAAATACACATAAAGAATGGCAAATCTATTTATACTAATTACTTTAGCCCTCATAACAATAGTCTCCTGATCTTTATGACTTTCGTCAGAGGAGAAGTAGGCAGTATTGAACGTCTCCTCAATGAATAAAAATACATTGACTGTACAGGTATGGACGACACAGGTGAAAATGTTTTTGGTGGTCTTTACTTTTCAAATTTGATTCTTTTGTGTTCCCTCTCTTTTCCGTAACCCAGATAGAGCCTAGTGCTTGCTAGGCCAGTGCTCTGCCCCTGAACTAAATCTTCGACACTTCAAATTTGTGTTTTAGATTGCTCCTGTGGTATTTAGAGTAGGTTCTAATTAAAATGCCACAAAGAGATAGAGAACAGGAAATCTTTCTATTCCCGTTCCCCACCCACTGAGGCCTCCTGAAACAAACGAGATTATAAACTACTGATCTCTCTTGTTATACCCACCCCAGTATTAAAGAATTTGTTGCTAGCATAGCCCTTATTAAAAATTATTATTTCAAGCCACAGTAGGACCAGTAGGGCATGTCAGGATCCTGCAATCTTTACATCAAACTACATTAAAAACAAACCGCAGTGGTTTAGGAGCTGTTAAAGCCGATGGCTCAATAGGTCTAAATCTACGTAGTTGGTTTTAAGATTTAGACTGGGGAGAAAACGTGTGATAAGAGCCAAGGGAATGAGATTTTCGTTCCGCAGAATGTGATAAAGATTCTGGAAAGCTTTTGGAGGACTGGATCACGTGGTTTGGACTTTTGCTAGTCTAGCAGTGTGTTGGTGAGCGCGGCTCCCTGCCAGGCCTCAGGGGTTTCTGCCCAGACCTCAGGCAGCTCGCTCCAACCCGACCTGGATTCCAAAGCGAGGCGTCGCCCGGCGGTCCCCGCCCTCGTCGGCCTGCTAGCTGGAGGGCCGCGCGACACTTCAGGGCTCCTCGACCCGGGATGGGCGCAGGGAAGAGGCGCGGACTGCTCTGACTCGCAGCCTCTGCTAGGGCCTCACGTTCCGCACGTCCGTCCTCTGTCAAGCGGCCCGGAGCAGTCCCGGGTGGTTTCTCCACCGCACCCAAGGCTTCCGAAAGCCGGCCCTCCCTCATCTTCCCTTCCTCGACGTGGGATGACAGCTCACGCGGCTCAGAAAGACACTAAACTGGGCAGAGCTCCCAGGCCAGCCGGAGCAGGCGGTGCGGCTCGGCGAGAGGGGCGGGGCCCTGACGGGCAACACTACAGCCCAATAGCGTCTCTCTACCTCCCAGTGTGGCCCAATGAGGCGCGAGAGGCGGGACTTCCTCTCGCCCTGCTGTTGTCGTCCCTGCTCGGACTAGCTTGGGTAGGGGCTCGGTGCGGATCCTCAGTCATGAAGTCCGGGTAGCGACTTCTCCTGGGTGCCCGAGAGCCTGGGTTCCGGGGCCGGACTTCAGGTAAGAGCCAGCGTGGCTCGGCCGCGGTGAGCGGGGTTTGTCCTCGGGCCTGGCTAGGAGAACACACCCCCTCCGGCCTGGGTGCGGTGGCCCGCGGCGGGGACTTGTAGGGCCCTTCGGTGTCAGTACACGCCCGTGCGGGACACCGGTTCTTAGCGCCCCGTCCTGCGGGCTTGTCGGTCTGAAGTTGTCGGGTCGTGGGTTTTGCTTCCCACGTTCCCTTCCAGAGGTGCCTGTGGCCTGGAAAGATACTTGGAAGATTTCCCTTGACCCAGCACTTGACTCTTAAGTCTTCGGAGAAAATTCTCCCGGACCAGTTTTGTCTTTGAAAAAAAAAAAAAAAAAGAAAGAAAAATGCAATCGCTCGCTTCCTTTCTTTCTCACCGCCTCCCTCCCCCGCCCCCTTCCTTCCCTAAAAGCTCAGCTTTCAGGCTTAGACGTGACCTTGCTAGAGCTACACTCCGCTCACCCCCCCTCCCCCGCCCAATTTTTGAAGTTTGAACTTCGGCAAGGACGCTTATGAATTGATCTGTTCCCCCAGAGGGAAACAACTTTGGTAGCCTCTGCTGCGTGTTCTCTACTGGCTTTTGGTAAATGGCTGTATTTTGTCCTAATCTGGCAGTAGTTAATTTCCGCAACTCCTGTTTTACCCTCACTTTCAGCACCGTGGGCAGCTGCTGTGGGCTGATGTCTGCCCCAAAACTGCCCCGGTGTTGTTCGCCCAGTGATGCAGCAGTTACAGTGGAATCTGCATTCCTTCAGGCAGTGGCTAGAAGACAGCTGCGCTTTCTGACCCAACACAGTAAAGTTGGTCGCGCCTCCAAAGAGCCAGTAGAAACAGGCCATTTGCAAATTTCCGGAAGAGCGCTTGAGAGGTTTAATCTGTCATAGGGTCATGGTTTGTTTATTTGAGACAGGATCTCTGTGTAGCCCAGACGGACCGCAAACTGGCTATGCTTCTGACTCAGCCTACCGAGTACTGGAATTACTGGGCCATCAAAGTTTAAAGATAGTTTTTAATGGGTCAAAAAGGTAACTCTGTTTTAGGGGACCACAGCTGGACTTGAGTTGAGTGCAGGGCCACAGGGTTTCATGGATTGATTTTTCTTTTAATTTATAGAAAGTCAGTTTCAATTTTTTTTAAATGTGTGTCAAGAGGAAGTTGTAGAATGTATTATTGTAGATTTTGGGGGAAACAAATATTTCAAAAGACAGGTTGCAAACTGGGGAGTGAGACTAGACTTTACCCCTTGTGTTTTGGGACATCAGTAAATATGGAAAGGGCTAGGGAGATGTTTCAGTGAGTAGGAGAGCTTGCTGTGCAAGCCCAGTGACCCGAATTAGATATTCTAGAACCCTTGTAGACGTGGAAGGGGAGAACGGACTCGGCCAAGCTGTCCTCCGCCCTCCACATGAACCCTGTCGTGTGTGCTTTCCCTCCCAAGTCAAACACACACAATAAGCAAAAGTTGAAAAGTGAAAAAAGTAGGAAAGTTGTGAAGATGAAATGAAGTGAAACCCGTCGTGTGATGTAGTTCAGCTTCATTGAATCGGTTGTGCAGAACCCACAGTTTTCTGTGTGTACGGAATGACAGTTATCCTAGCAGCGGGTGTGTGCTTCGCTCTGCCTTACTTGAAGTCAGCATGATGTCTTGATGGGCAGTGTAAATCATGTGTACAAAAACCATGGTTAGGGAAGTCGATTATGGAAGGGTTCGGGGCTAATTTCTCATTTATCCTTGCTATTTCTTTAAGGGTTTTTGTGGACCCATGTGACTAGCATGCAGCTTGCTTCCTTTGATGTTTCTACATCTGAGACGAACAGGTTTTATATCAGATTTCAGGCACTACTTCAGCAAAGAGAGGGTGGAGTAGGGGTTTGACTCTAGGGGCAGGCATATAGTGGCGGGCAGACTCTTTATGCTTTGTAGTTTTATTACAAATAGGTTTTAGCTGGCTTGATAAAAATATTATGGTATACTTATATTAACATTAACTAAAAAATTATGACTCTGGACATTTTAAAATTAGGAATTAATAATGTATAGCTGAAAGCAGATGAGTAAACCAAACAGTGATCTCCACTGTTTGAGTTGTTATCGCCTTGTGGTGCTGGTGTGGTGTTTTCCGGCAACATGAAAAGAGGAAGGCACTTAATAAGCATTGTTGCGTTTCTCAAGGCAGGGTTTCTCTGTGTAGCTTTGGAACCTCTCCTAGAGCTGACTCTGTAGACCAGGCTGGTCTTGAACTCACAGAGATCCACCTGCCTCTGCCTCCTGAGTGCTGGCATTAAAGGTGTGTGTCACCACCACCCAGCCAGAATTAAGCTTTTATAAAGATTTTGCACTGCACAAAGGTTGATTTGAGAAGAATGAAAGTATATCATTGCTAGTGTCAAAATTTATATGTCCAAGTATACAAATAACAAAGCATAATAGTTAATATTAGGTATGGGTTCAATAGATTTCTAATTACTTTGTATTATCACATACAGCTCTCAAATTCATTAGTGTGGTAGTTAATACAATTATGACAAAATTGTTTTTGTTTTTTTTTAAAATATTTATTTATTATGTATACAATATTCTGTCTGTGTGTATGCCTGCAGGCCTGAAGAGGGCACCAGTCCTCATTAGAGATGGTTGTGAGCCACCATGTGGTTGCTGGGAATGAACTCAGGACCTTTGGAAGAGCAGGCCATGCTCTTAACCGCTGAGCCATCTCTTCAGCCCGACAAAATTGTTTTTTGTATGTGCGCACACATATACTCACAGTGCACATGCGGAGGCTGAGGACAACTTGTGGGAGATGCTCTTTTTCTATTACTTAGGACCCAGAGGTCAAATTCATGTCTTCATGTTTGGCAGCAAGTGTCTTTACCCTCTGAGTCAGCTCACTGGCCCCAATACACCTTTAACATTAAAGAATTATTATTATTATTTTAGGTGGTGGTGGGGGGTTCACTATGTAGACTTGGCTGGCCTAAAACTTGCTGTGTAAGTTTGGATTGGCCTCAAACTCACAGAACTCTTCCTACCTCTGCCTCCCTAATTCAGGGATTAAAGGCATGTGCCATCTTGTCTGGCTAAATTATTTCAACTTATATATATTTTTTCTTTTTGTGTATGTGTGTCTGTGTGAGTGAATGACACATGTTTTGTGGGTGACTGTG
>NC_022009.1:106741813-106743277 GCF_000317375.1 Microtus ochrogaster
GTTCTTACAGACAAGGGCCTAAGGCACCAGCACGAGTTCATGCCTGTAGGAGAATAGATCGAATTGACACTCACTATATAAAGCCAGTCTCTGTGTGGCATTCCTTAAAAAACACACAGCGTGAGACTAAGAAGGTGGCTCAGTGTGTAAGAGCATGTGCTGCATAAGCATGAAGACTTTAGTGTAGATCCTAGCACCCATGCGAAGAATCTGAGAGTGGCCCACACCTGTAACCCCAGCCTTGGGAGATGGTGGGAGACAGGAAGATGACTGGGGCTGGCTGGCCATCAGGCTAGCAAAAAACCAGAGTAAAAGACCCTTTCTCAAGGAAATAAGGTAGAACTGTAGACTGATAAAGGATACCCAAATTCCCTTTCTGACCTCTTAAGTCTATGCACATGTGTACACATGTATATACTACACACATCATAATGCCCCGTAGACTACTCTTGGGTATTTGACTTTTTCCTTGCTGATGACTTTGGGTAGTTTGCTTAACTCTTTACTCATAATGCCTGGGCACTGGGACAGTTTGTAAATCCTTAGAGAGAATGATGAGCCTCAGGCTTGTTCTTATGTCAAGGATGTGGTTGTTTGCTTAATTGACTGTAAATGGAGGAGCAGGGGAGACAACGGACCCCAGGAGGACATCATCAAGGCAGAGGTTTAGAGAAAGAGAATATTTGCTAACGTCATATATTCAAGGAACAGCCTAATGAAGAGAAATGGTAGAGTGTGGAGACCCTCAAATGCCAGATTAAGGATTTTGCATTTGACTTTTTATTTATTTTATTTTATTGATATTTATTGAGCTCTGCATTTTTCTCTGCTCCCCTCTCTGCCCCTCCCTTCCCCCTTCAATCCTCCCCCAAGGTCCCCATGCTCCCAATTTTCTCAGGAGATCTTGTCTTTTTCTACTTTCTACTTCCCATGTAGATTAGATCTATGTAAATCTCTCTTAGTGTCCGCATTGTTGTCCAAGTTCTCTGGGATTGTGGTTTGTAGGCTGGCTTTCTTTGCTTTATGTTTAAAAACCACCTGTGAGTGAGTACCTGTGATAATTGTCTTTCTGTGTCTGGGTTACCTCACTCAAAATAAAGTTTTCTAGCTCCATCCATTTTCCTGTAAAATTCAAGATGTCATTTTTTTCTGCTGTATAGTACTCCATTGTGTAAATGTACCACATTTTTCTTATCCATTCTTTAGTCAAGGGGCATTTAGGTTGTTTCCAGGTTCTGGCTATGGCAAACAAAGCTGCTATGAACATAGTTGAGCACATGTCCTTGTGGCACGATTGAGCATCCTTTGGATATATACCCAAAAGTGGTATTACTGGGTCTTGAAGAAGGTTGTTTCCTTATTTTCTGAGAAATCGCCACACTGACATCCAAAGGGGTTGTACCAACTTGCATTCCCACCAGCAATGTAGGAGTGTTCCCTTTTCCCTACAACCTCTCCAGCATA
>NC_022009.1:106743377-106762539 GCF_000317375.1 Microtus ochrogaster
TTGATTTGCATTTCTCTGATGACTAAGGATGTTGAACATTTCCTTAAGTGTCTTTCAGCCATTTTAGAACTCCTCTGTTGAGAGTTCTCTGTTTAGGTCTGTACTCCATTTTTTAAATTGGATTATGTGTTCTTTTGGTGTCCAATTTCTTGAGTTCTGTGTATATTTTGGAGATCAGCCCTTTGTCTGATGTAGGGTTAGTGAAGATCTTTCCCCATTCTGTGGGCTATCGTTTTGTCTTGTTGACCATGTCCTTTGCTTTACAGAAGCTTTTCAGTTTCAGGAGGTCCCATTTATTAATTGTTTCTCTCAGTGTCTGTGCTGCTAGGGTTCTATTTAGGAAGTGGTTCCCTGTGCCAATGTTTTCAAGTGTATTTCCCACTTTCTCTTCTATAAGGTTCAGTGTGGCTGGCTTTATGTTGAGGTCTTTGATCCATTTGGACTTGAGCATTTGACTTTTAGTTGTGACCAATCCCTCTTTTAATTTGGGAACAGAGGTCCAGTGGAGAAGCGGGAGCCTGAGGTGGGAGTTCCATAGAGTTGAGACAAAGTGTGGAGGTTGTAATGAAGGGTAGGTTTGACATGTTTAAAATAACATCGGGAATGGACATGGCTTTGGGCAGATCTGGGGGAGTACTGATGCTAGTAGTGTAAATAAAGGATCTTACGATGAACACATTTAGTGGACGGGTTCTAGGGAGAGACGGAATGATGGAGAAGATGCTGAGCAGTGCAAAGGTAAAATGGATACTGGAAGCTGTTCCATGAGCAGAGGAGTGAGGCTCACACCATGAGGGAGTGGCCCAAACTGCCGTTCCTACTTGGGGCGCTGGCAATACCTCAGGACTGAGAGTTCCCCACTTAGTAGGAATGCGCTGACGTTTTCCTGTAGCATGTCTCATTAGTGTTCTGGGGCGGCAGGAAAAGTGTGAACACACAAGGCTCCCATTTCTCAGAACAGTAAACTGGAGACCAGAGATTCTTACGCTAAGAATGTCGGAAGATGTTTTGAGTTTTGTATTCTGCAAGGCTCAGCAACATTTCCATGTTAGATCTAATTATTTCTTTGTCGATTAACTTGAATTGCTCATAGCAAAACCCTTCTTCAGAGATGGGGTGAGACTTTGCGGGACAACAAAGTCAGAACACAACTACAGAGTGTACTCTGTTTCTTCCCAAGTTCACACTGGAAGAACTGTAAAGGGAGAAAGGCTACCTGGGCTGGCGGGCAGAGTAAAGATCTGTGAGTAAATCCCTTTGCCTTCCATCCTCTGGCTTCCGTTTTCCCCTTCTGTGAAGTGACGATGGTAACAGTTCTGAGTCGGAGTTGTTTAGAAAATTAGTCAATATGTGGAAAGTGGTAGAGAGTAATTGGGATGTTTGTGTAGTAATGGGACCTGTGGTAAAAAAGAAGGAGCAGTGTCTCAGAGCCCTCTTTACATCGAAAGGGCTCAGGATTAAGTAATAGAAGGGCCTGTAGGGTTTTTTATTTTTCCCCTTAGTAAGCAGATTTTCTAGGCTTACATGCAATTTCTTGATTTTAAATTATGCTGTGAACTTTCTCCCTGAATTATTTTTAGTTCTCTGATGTCATGTTAGGCCTGAGTGAGTGGCCAGTCAAACAAGTGTGTTTGCTGGTGAGCATGGAGAGAGAGCAGGCCCGCACGTATGTCATCTCAGTAGAAACAGTACTCGAACCCCGCTGCTTGCATGGCTTTCTTCTTTTACCCAGCATCCTTTCACCCAACAACTATTTATTCATTCCCTTCTTTGTCATGTGCTAGGCACTCAGTCAGCATCACTTAACTGAAGGGACAGGAGCCCTGGCCTTCTGAAGCTGGCCTTTTTGTGGGAGAAACGGGTACCTTTTTTATTATGGTAATTAGATTTTTTTTTTTCTACTGTATGTTCAAGCCATACTACTTAAGCAGATAAGAATAACGATACCAGATCCTGGTGGGTTGTGAGGAGCACTCTGAAGGAAGGGATGGATCATGTCTTTCTTATGTTTCCTCACCTCTCTCCGAGTCCCCCCTCCCACTACAATGTCTTACCTTTTGAACAGTGCCAAGGGTTATACATATGTTGAATGGTAAATTGTTGTGTCTTCAACTTTGCTTTTGTTATCTCCTTTGAGACAAACGGTTTAAAGTCAGAAAGCTCTTAATGCATGCAAATATAAGTGCACATTAAATGTTCATGATAGACAGGAAGAGGCTGTGCCCAGGCAGGGAGCAGGCTTTGAAGGAAATTTGTAGTACAGTAAGTATTAAGGACTATGCATTCGCTCGATGAACAAAGAGAGACCTGCTGTGAATTGTATTTCTGCTGATCTAGGAGACCAATAGAAATAAGGTTGTTGGAGACAAAAGCTTCAACATTAAGGGAACCTGGGTATTATTGTTCACTAACAATAACGATTTTTTTTTTACCTTCCAATTAATTTTCCTATTGGTAAGGTAATTGGAATTTTTCAGCTTAAAAAATCAGCTTTTGAGATGTCTTGCAAAAATGTTGCATTAATATTTTGCTTTACTAACAGATAAAATAGAGCTGATTATAAAGTTCCTTTGCATACAAATGAAGCTAAATAACTGCTTTTGGTTAATGACATAGGTTTAAGAGTGGATTTTTATCAAATCCACATTATGTTTTGGTGCTATTTGCTAATGACTGCTGTGTACACTTTAAAATAGGGTACAATGTAGTTACTATACAGTTGTCAGAGGAGAAGGAGCTGAGTGCTTCCCATTGAGCTTCAGTGCTAGGCCATAGTGAGTGGTTCCTCACCTTTTCGTGTTTACCTTTGTACACTGGTCCCTTGTGTTATTTCCTGGCATGAGATGCGAGACATACAGAATCAGAGAATGTCAGTTCCTAATCTGTAGATGTTTAAAGAAAAAGGATCCCTAGCATGAGGGGGTAACACAAGAATGATGATCAGTTGGTTTGGTTACCTTGTGGTGGTACCGACAAAGCAGAATGAGAGGCTGCTGGACAGTGTTTTCAGTGAGAAGAAGGGAGTATGGAGGATGGCAAGGGACTGAGTTCAGAGAGAGCGAGTGTAAGTAGATCTCCTGGGCAGAGTCTCAAGCTGTCTTTGACATCCGTGTGATCTGCCAAGGAATTTTACACAGGTCGTAGCATGATCAGGCATTTCCTTTTTTCCCACCATATATTAATTATGACATTTTCATTCATGTTTATTAAATGTTTTGAGCATATTCATTTACTTTTATTCTCTCTTGTGCTCCTCCTCCTCCTACTTGTTGAGACTTTTTTTTTTTTTTTTGGTTTTTCGAGACATTTTTGTGTGTAACTTTGCCTTCCTCTTACAAGAGGGTGAGGCTGGAAGAAGACAGTTATGCTATTTCAATCGTGATCATAGATGTTGATGAAATCAGTGTTTGAAGGACAAAGTCTAAGAAACATTGTTAGTATCATGTTTTTTTTTAGGGTACTGATAATCATGTACATTAAGACATGTAAATATTCATAGCCACATTTATATAATTGAATGAGCAATAGATTTTGGGATAATTCTGTTCACTGATGTATGAGAACTTCTGGTTGGGTAAAATAATTTGAGAATGATTTCTAAGGAAGTTAGAAATGTGTTAATGTTTTATTGCTTAAGTGTTGTCTAGTTCAAGTTCAGTTTTTAATGATTGAACTAGCCACTTAAACTTTGCAGAGGGAGTGGATCTCAGCAGAGGGAAAGAGCTCTAATGAGCTGATGAGAAGTGAGTGTTTCTGCACGGAGCCCTGGGAGAGAAAGCAGCCATTGATCTTTAACTCTTCTTACAGAAAGCACCTGTCAATGTTGAATTTATCCGGTTACTTGTCTTACAATTTCCGTTTTTGACCTTTCGAAAGAAAGTACTGTATGCTCATGAAATATAAATACTAATTGATTTTTTTTGGCAGGGTAAGAATTGATATTAACCTAACAAATTAACTGTTTAGGGATTGGGAAGGTGATGTAGTGGATAAGAGCACTCGCCCTGCCACGTGAGGACCTGAGTTTGAACTTGTAGTGTCCGCATGAAAAGCTGGGCAAAGCTGTGAATAAGGCGCTGATGCTGAGAGCTGGCTGGCTGGCCATTCTAGTGAGAGGCCCTGTCTGTGGCAGGAAGTCATAGAGTGATAGCAGAACACATTCTCTGCCGGCCCCACATATGTGTGCACATGATGCATACAGCACACTCGCGCATGCGCCACACACTCACAATGCCCCCCTTACACCAAAAAGACCTAATCGTTTAAAAAGTAGCAAGTCAGTGGTATTTTGTATATTTCAATGTTGTTTAGTTTTGAAATGTTTTCACCACTTCAAAATAAAAATCCTGTACCATTAGCAGCTACTTTTCTTTATTTCCTAATACCCTTAGCCATATCAACCGGTAATTATTTTTCTTTTTATGTATTTACTTACTCTGGTATTTTATAGGGAATCAAATGTTATATGGTTGTGACTTAGTAGCATTCACTTACTGACATACAGTAACATGTACTAGCACATTTAAACTACTGTGTAATATTCCTCTACAGACACAATTTATTCAGTCATTGATGGATATTTGAATCGTTTTAACCCTTTGCCTGTTTGTGTTTAGTGTTTTTGTTAGTGTTAATCAATGAGGATGTGTTTGGGTACCAGTTTTTATTTCTTTGTACCAGGATTGTAATTGCTTATGGTAAGCCTGTGTCTAGTTTTTTAGGGAACCTGCGAAATTGTTTTCCATAGTGTCTAGAATAACCGATATTTATGTTGGCAGAGGGTGAGGGTACGAATTTCTCCGTGTCTTTGTAACAGTTCCTCTTTCTTTTCTATTTTTTTGGTTTGGTGTATGTCTGTCTGGTTTATGCCCGTGCATGTGTGCGCATATGTTCGAGAGTGAGTGTGTGTGGTGCTGGGTGTCTTCCTTGGTCTCTTTCTACATTAAATTTTGAGACAGTCTAATCTGTAGCTCGCTTGTTCAGCAAGCCACATTGATCCTCCTGTTCCTGTTTCCTCAGTACTGGGGTGACAGCTGTGCACACCATGACCAACTTTCTGAGTGCTGGGTATCTGAACTCGATCTTTATATTTGTGTGGCAGCAAGGACTTTATCTACTGATTCTTCTCCAGCATCCTGTTTTCTGTCTTAAACATTATTATTGTTACTCTTGTGAGTGGTACCTACTTGTGGTTTTTGTTTGTTTGTTTGAGGCATGGTCTCACTATGCCTGGAGCTCGCTATGTAGATGAGGTTAGTCTCAAACTGTCAGAGCTCTGTCAGCTTCCCAAGTGCTGGAATTAAAGGTCTGTGCCACTATCTATGCCCAGCCCTACTCGTGATTTTGATTTGTGTCACCCTGTCACCAATGACCTTGAGCATCTTTTCATGCACTCATTTGCATGTTTTCTTGAAGACTTGTTTAAGTTCTTTGTCTCTTAAAAATTATCTTTTTGATACTGAATTTTTAAAAAGTGGTTTATATGGCCAGGCAATGGTGGCAAACATGTTTAATTCCAACACTCAGGAGGCAGAGGTAGGCAGATCTCTGAGTTTGAGGCCAGTCTGGTCTGCAGAGCGAATTCCACGACAGCTAGAGCTACGCAGACAACAAAAACAACAATAAAAATGTGGTTTGTATATGTTGAAATTTATTTTGTTTCTATTGTGTATCTGTGTGTATATGTGTGGGTCCCCTTGGAGGATAGAAGAGGGTGTTGGTGAGCTGTCTGAGGAGGATGCTGGGAACCTGGAATTGAATCCTGGTCCTCCGAGAGAGCAGTAAGCAGTCTTAACAGCTGAGCCCTCTCTCCAGCTCCTTTCTGTACTCCAGGTATTAGATCCTTATCAGATATACAGATGTACAGATTTTCTTTCCTTTTGTGTGTGGTTTCTATCTTAATAATGTTCTTTGATACATAAAAGTTTTCAATTTATATCTTTTTTACTCATGCTTTTGATGCCATTTCTAAGAATTCATTGCTAATATGGAAACTTACCCCTTTCTTTCTTTCTTTCTTTCTTTCTTTCTTTCTTTCTTTCTTTTTTTTTTTTTTTTTTTTTTTTTTTTTTTTTTTTTTTTTTTTTTTTTTGAGATAGGGCCTTAGTATGTAGTACTAGCTGGAACTTTCTGTTTCTGTGTAGACCAGGCCGGCCTTGAACTCATAGAGCTCACCTGCCTCTGCTTCCCAGCTTCTTAGACTATAGGTGTCCCACTTTTCCTGGCTTTTTTTTTTTCTTTTGAAATAGTATTTCAGTATCTGGGGTAAGCTATATGAATTTTGATGTTTCCTTCATCTTCCTGATTGCTGGTATTTACAGGTGTGTACTGTCAGACCTGGTCCTGTATTTTCTCTAAAGTCTTTTCTCATGGAGAGCTCTTATTTTTTTCAGGCCATTGATCCACTTTCTGCTATTGTTTTGGTGTGGTGTGAGTTTAGGTTACAGCTTCATTGTCATGTATGTTTGGTGTTCGCCTTCAGGGATGTTAAACATGCTGGAGTTTCCAGGTTTTCTTTAAAATCTGAGCTTTTATGACTTCCTACTTATTGCATTCTGTAATGCTGTAAAACCTGCAACCCATGGACGATTCCATTGTCTTCCAGGTTAAGCAGCAACTTGGCCTGTTTGTACAGATGGTTGCAGTTATCACTGATTGCTTGGGTACTAACCCTGGGAAGCACTTCCCTGGGTGGCCTTGTGCAAGCAGGCATCTTTGAGATCTCTTCTTCAAACAGAGGCTTTCAAATGAGTTCTCTTTTTACATGGTGATTGTGTGATGGGTGGCAGTATGCAAAACCTGAGATCTTCCTGTCATCTTCCTGTTCTCTTAAGTCTGTGGCTTCTTTGTGCTTGGGATGCTACCACCTTGACCTCACCTTCAGAAGTGTTTCTTTTCTGGCCAAACTGCAAGCTTTCCAATCTGTTTTACTTCTTGTTCCTAGTTTTCACTATCAACTTAGTAAGTAAAGCTTCATATTTCACGTAAATGCTGTGCTGTATTGAAATTGCCTCTGCCAGGTCAGTTAATTTGTCTCCTTTAAATTAAGCCACAAGCACACCCAAGGCATGGACAGAGTGTAGATGAGTTCTTTGTCAGAATATCACACACGTCCATTTTCCA
This sequence comes from Microtus ochrogaster, assembly GCF_000317375.1. Classification (NCBI taxonomy): domain Eukaryota; kingdom Metazoa; phylum Chordata; class Mammalia; order Rodentia; family Cricetidae; genus Microtus; species Microtus ochrogaster. Next base: position 106,750,500 of record NC_022009.1, read on the forward strand.
ACCGAGTTGGTGTTCCTACCTGAAACCTCACGAGCAGTTTTCGCTGTGCACCTTTGTGTTGGCATCTGAGCAGTGAAAAGAAGCCATGTGCTGGTGTTTGGTAGCTTTTATATCCTTCAGTTGTGACACCAGTGAGTGAAAGCAGCAGGCAGGTGGGTGTAGTGGCAGGTGACATCATCTAGTATTACAGCACTCATGCAGGCCTGGGTAGCAGGATCCTTAGCTCTCTACAAGGCCCTTAGGTCGTTGGAGGCCTAGGAAGGGGATTCCTTTAACCAGTTCTCACAAATACTCCACATTCCATCTGTGTTCTGCAGCAATTCCTTGTTGCTATCCGTACACCAGAATTTTCTTGCCTGTACCACAAACTCTGGCTGTGTTTTGCTTTTTTTTCCCTCCTGCGTTGGATCAGCTCTATCTGGACAGCCTACTGAAAAATCTGTGCCGAGTTTTCTTTCACCATACTCAATTGAGAACTGGATCCCAGCTGTGGAAAAAGGATCCCTTTTCTATGTTTAGCTTTTTGGGAGCCTCAGCTTTTCTATCTATCTATCTATCTATCTATCTATCTATCTATCTATCTATCTATCTATCTATCTATCTATCTATCTATCTTTAATTTATTTTTAAAAGAAAACAAACTATCTTTTTTCATTATACATACCAATCCAAGTTCCTACTACTCCCCGCCACTTATCCCCCCCGCCCCCACTACTCAGAGAGGATAAGAAACATTGCTTTGGGGAAGGTCCAAGGCCCTCCCTACTATATCTAGGCTGAGCAAGGTATCCATCCAAAGAGAACAGGTTCCAAAAATTTCAGTACAAGCAGTACGGATAAATCCTGTTGCCATTTCCAGTAGCCCCTCAGTCTGTCCCAGTCACACAACTGTCACCCACATTCAGAGGGACTAGTTTGGTCCTACGCTTGTTCCTTCCCAGTCCAGCTGGAGTTGGTGAGCTCCCATTAGCTCAGGTAGACTATTTCAGTGGGTGTATTCATCATGGTCTTGACCTCTTTGCTCATATTCTCACTCCTCCCATTGGACTTTGGGAGCTCAGTCCAGTGCTCTGATGAGGGTCTCTGCCTCTGTTTCCATCAGTTGTTGGATAAGGTTCTATAGTGATATTTAAGATATTCATCAGTCTGACTACAGGGCAAGTCAAGATCAAGCCTCTTCTCCCCTATTGCTTAGGGTCTTAGCTGGGGTCATCCTTGTGGATTCCTGGGAATTTTTCTAGAGCAAGGTTTCTTGCTAACCCCAGAATGGCTCCCTCAATCAAGATATCTCTTTCCTTCCTCTCATCTCTGTCCTTCCTCCATTTCGACTATTTAATATCTTATCATAGTTTATCTATCTATCTGTCTATTTATTTTGAGGCAGGGTTTCACAGGTAGCTCTGACTTGCCTGGAACTTGCTATTTAGATCAGAATGGCTTTGAACTCACAGAGATCTTCCTGTCTCTGCCTCCTGAGTGCTGGGATTAAGGACCATTTCTGGCCATCTTTTTCACAATATTAAAAACAGAGTTTTGACTAGTTGATTGAAAAAAACTTACAGATATTGAGTATAAACTCTGATAAACACTGACATTTCCGTAGCTATGAAACAACTACAATGATGAAGTTGACAAACATGTCCATTATTCTCAGCAGTTTCTCAAGCCCCATAGGCCCTCTACTCTCCTGCCTCTGTAATGTATATCTGTATACTTATACCATAGTTTAGCATATTGTATGGTCCCTGTTTCCTGATATAGCTCCCTGCGGCTACAAAATACCTGAATAGTTCCAGGATGCTTAAAAAATTGAGGTTTGTTTGTTTGTTTTTGTTATTCAGTTTGTTTTACCTTTGGGTCCAAGGACAGTGCTGAGCCATTTGCCAGTTGGGACTGAATGCTTGCAATCACAGCATCACAGTTAACTAAGCTATGGGCTGTAGCTGATTGAGATGTATTGTCTACTGATGCACATGCCTGCTGCTTTTTCACTTTACAGCAATCATACTCATTGTTAAAGCTGCTGCATGGGATAGAATATTTTGGGAGCAGAGCCAGGGTTGCGGCTGAGCCCTTGTGCAGTTGCAGAGGACCTAAGTTTAGTTCCTAGTACCCATAACTCACTCGTACGAGAGCCTATTGCTGTCAGTGTATTAGCTACTTTTCTATTATTGTGATCAGACACCATGGTCAGAAGCATCTTATAGAAGAAAGGGTTAGACTTAGGGGTCCAGAGGGATAAGAATATGCATAGCTGCAAGTGGCAGGCGGCAGGAACAGGAAGCTGAGAGCGCAGATCTTCAACTGCAAACATAAAGCAGATAGAAGTGGCACGAGCCTTTTAATCCCAAGGCCAAAGCCTGCCTCCAGTCACCAGCAAGGCTGCACCGCCTAAACCTCCCCAAACAGTGCCACCAACTGGGTTAAAATGCCCACATCTCATTCAAACCTCTCATAGTCTGTAACTCTAGTTCCAGGACATCTCGTACCCACTTCGGGCCTTGGTGGGAAGCAACAGTATGTGTATATATGTGAGCACTTACATATACACATAAAAATAAGTAATCTTAAAAAAGGGAATATTTTATGTGCAATTGAGTGCTTATATTGAAAAAAAAAACATTTATTTTTCTTCCCAAGTTCTGCCTTTTTTTATTTTTAAAAGTATTAAAAATATTTTTATTTATTCATTGATCATTTCATGCATGATCGTATTCACCCCAAGCCATCCTCTTATTCCCCATAGAACTCCCCCAACAGGTCCTTCTTCTCCCTCATGTCCTTTCTGTTTGTAGACTCACTGACGATTTGTGCTGCCTGCTGGTGCATGGGTACAGGACCTCCATGGAGAATGCACAGCCTACCAGCAGCCACATACCTGAACTATCATCATCATTTTGATGGTTTTTGAGACAGCATCTGTGATGTAGCCCTGGCTGTCCTGTAACTTCCTGTGTAGGCCAGAGTGGCCTGAAACTCACAGAGGTCAACTTGCCTCTGTCTCTTAAATGGTAGGATTAAAGGCAGGTACCACCATAAATTAATAGACTCTAGAAAGTTTTTCTCTGAAGCATGTAAATAAGTGTGAAGAACAAACTGAAAATGATATAAAGACCTATCACCCAGAGTTAACATTCTAATCTATTAGATTATCTTATTGTTTCATAATAGTTAAAGAATTATTTATTTTGTATGTATGTGTGTGTGTGACATAGTATAAAGATGCATACCACATATGTGCAGGTACCTTCAGAGGCCAGAAGAGGGAAACCAGAAGAGGTTTGTGAGCCACCTGACATGGATGCTGGCATCCAAACCTGGGTCCTCTGCAAGATCAACAACTGCTTTTAACTGCTGAGCCATCTTTCCAGCCTCCATAGTATTCAATGTATGTATATTAATGTGTATTTCTAATATATGCATAAGACATTTTTCACTTAGGAATCTGAGACAGCATCTCACTGTGCTGCCTATGTTAGTCTTGAATTCCATTGAGTAGCTGGGACTACTGTTGAAACCACCACACCCTGGTTTTAATGGAAACAGGATTTTTATTAATTTTGGTGGTACTGGGGAGTCAGTGCCTCTTTGAGGCCCATGGTAGGCAGCTGCTCTGCTATTGAGCCTTAACACAAGTTTAATGTTAAAGTCTTAGAACTTTTTAAAGAGAGGTAAACCAGTAGTCACATTTAGAGGTTTTGTTGAAGATAGTATAAAGAGAAATGTTATGTAATTTGTTTTACAAATGCTAAGCATCCAGTTTTTGTCAAGCACTGTTGTCAAGCACTGTTTGCACATCTGTAAAGTAAATATTGATGTCCTTGAGAAGTACATACTCTTTCAGCAAATAAGGACACTAAACAGTAAAAATGAGAATTAAAAATTAAGATAGGAAGAAGTGAACATTTAAAAAAGCAGGAGATTAAAGGAGTAACTCATGGTAGATGTGTAAATTGACTGCAAACACTTGCCACAGGTGGGGCTGGCATCTAGAAAAGGAAGTCAAGAATGTAGCTGGAGAAACACTGTAAAGCTGGTTACCGGGCCTGGCCATAGCCCTCACTCACATCCTGTGACTTGTGACTCCCTGTAACTAGCTCCATGGGGATCTGGTATCTTTTGCCTCCTTGAGTGCAGGCTCCTGCGCTCAGCTCAGGCCCACCTCTCCCCACGTACACATAACTAAAGTAAATTTAAAGAAGCAGCGTGTGACAATGGCGATGATGTGACATGGCTGGTGTGACTACCACCATGACCACAGCATGAAAGAGTCCACGTTTATACACCCACACTCCTTGTCGATCATTGCCGCATTATTGGTTTCTATCTAAGAACTGTACAGAAATTAAAGGAGGGATGAAGGTAGGAATGATGAGTAAGTAGATTTGTTTGCTTTTCAGTGTGTTAGTTCCTAGTTCTTACATATAGAAGTTCTGTCCCCTAAAAGAGTGACAGTACAAGTCACTTTCTCCTGTTGTGTTTTAAAGGCTGTGTAGAGGGTTAGGGGGAGTGACATTCCCATCAGATCGTTAACACAGAACTAGCATAAAGTCAAGTTTTCTCAGTGCTAGCTATAGTGATAGCATTCACATTTGTGTGGAAACATCGTAAAAATAAAACATTCTGGTTTAGGAGACATACTCTGAAACATGGTGCATGTTTTGATAACCACAAAAACCAGAATTTTCTGCTATGTTCCCTAGTGCTAAAGATTTCAAACCCCCTGAAAAAAGTTTCATTGTCAATTGTTCATTTCTTGTTTTCTGTGTGGTTCTTTGCTGGGGTTGACAGCCTCTGATATAGTTGACAATAGTGGCATTGAGAGAACTATGAAGTGTGTGTTTGTTAGCATCTCTCCCCCACCTTTTCTTCTTGTCTGTTTTGACCTATTGGTTGTCCTTTGACTTGGAAGAAGTTTGTGAATCACTGCATGGTATGTCACTTCTCAGTCTTGATCAAGAAAGTGTCTTCCAAGTAAGTTATATTACTGTTTAATGTAAAAATTAGCAAAAAATGTGTTCAACATCTAAAACATAGAAATAATATATAAAGAAATCAGGGAAAAGGTTCGCATCGTTGGATTTCTTATGTATGACACCAAAAACAAAGGTAATAAAATCACAAATAGGGGAGTTGGCATTAAAAGTGTTTGTGTATTGAAGGACTTGTCTACTTTTTACACAGTGAGAAATAATGCTCCTAATGGGAGAAAACATATTTCAGTCCTATACTAGGCAAGGCTTGATATTTAAAGTGTGTCAGTACCCCTATAACTCAGCAACAGCAATGGAGTTTGATTAAAATGAGAAGAGTGCACAGAGAAGATGTGCAAATGGGCATACAGTGCAAGAAGAGATGCTCAATATTACTAATTCATAGAGAAATGCAAACCACAACCACAACTCTTTGCACTCTAGGGTGGCTGTGTCAAAAATAGCAGACAGCAGGTGTTATAGCTATGAGAAGTCATAGGAACCCCTTGTACATTACTGGTGGGTGCACAGGTGTCAGCATCTGTGGAAAATGGTCTAATACTCAAAAAGTCATTGTTCCTGCAGTTCTTCTTCTGGTATGTACCATATTAGATTTGGAGCACAGAGGAAAGAGACAAGGCAGAAAGGAACAGAGTCTAACCTCCACACGTGATTGCATTTATTAGCGTGCATGGCAAAGGGGTCAGCCTGGAGGGGTCTGCAAAGGGCACCCTTTATAGGTGTGGGGCTTTCAAGTGAGGAACTTGATGCAGCTCTGGGGGCTCTGTGCAGCTCCGTGGTCTTTCCTTTGTGAATTGTTTCCTTCAGGCAGGGCAGATGCTGTTTTAGCAAACATTCCTGCCTGGGCTGACCAATGACTGTTGAACAAAGTCGGCTGTAATCTCAGAGGAATTCTGTTTTTACAACTAAGGCAATCTGTCATACCCAACTAAAAGAAGAAACACAATTAAATGTTTCTTAACAAGTCAAGAATAGAAGCGATTTAATTTTTGTTAATGGGTGAGTAGGTAAACAAGATGTGGTGTGTACAAGCCATGGGGCACTATCAGCCTGAGAAGGAAGCAGATTTTATACTTCCATAGACATGCAGTGAACTGAGCCAGTCACAGAAGACATGCTGGATGATTCTACTTATGTGCTGCCCCACGTTGTCAAATTCTGACAGGAAGTGAATAAGTGTTGCTAAGGGCTGTGGGTTTCATTGTGTCAGGATAAGAAGGCTCTAGAGATATAAGATGGTGATCTAGTACAGACAGTAAAAATATAGTTACTAAGCTATTTTTGAAATGGTAAGTTTTATATATATATATCACACCAAAAAATGAGACAGGTGAACTTCTCGAAAGACCTCTCTGTCACCTACAGGATAGTCCATACAGACGTTCTTCACTGAGATTCTTCTCGGGTGAGTTTAGGTTTTGTCAAGTAGGCAGTTAAAGCTGACCATCATAGCTACACTGTCCTTGTTGCCCCCAGGATGTCTTTATTGTTGGTTTGATGAAACTGTCATGTATTTAGTGTTTCTTATTATTTTAAAATATTTTATTCTCTTTATTTAAAATTAAAAAGTTTTTTTGGGGGGACAGGTTCTTGAGATAAATAGCCCTGGATGGCTTGAATTAGCAGCAATCCTCCTCCTTCTGCCTCCCCAGTGCTGGGATTACAGTCATAAGCATTTTTTAAAACCAAAATTTACATTTTGCTTTTACTTATTGTATGTGTTGGTGTGTGCGTGCTCTAGGATGTGTGTGTAGGTGAGTCATTCCTCTCCTTCCATCGATGCTGTGGGCCCTGTGGATGGAGCTCAGATGGTCAAGCTCAGCAGCAACTGCCTTTATCTGCCAAATCATTCCTGTGGCCCTGAACAGGACTCTTCTTACACTAATGTTTTAGGTTAGAATAAAAAGCAGTAGGTTTTGTCACTGTGTCACCATGCATTTGTGTCAGTGTGCATTGCGCCCATTCTTTTTCTCCCCAACTGTTTTATCCCTGCCCCCGTAGCTGATCCTTCCCTCAACTAGTTCCCCCTTCTGCTTTCCATAACTGTATTTTGTTACCCTTCCTGTTTCCCACTGATCTCATCCTTCAAGTTTTGTGATTTACATCTGTGCATGCATGCACTTGTACACACACGCTCACATGTGTTTACACACATGTAATTTTAAGTTTCTGCATAAGAGAGAAAACATGTTATTTGCTTTTCTGAGACTGACTTAATTCATTTAAGATTTCCAATTACATCAGTTTTCTTGAATATGTCAGTATTTCATTTTTCCTTATCACCCCATAAAGTTCCATTTTGTACATCTGTTGATGGAAGTCTAGTCTGTTGACATTTTTTGATTTTGAGCAGTACAGACATAAACGTGACTGCACAAAGCATTTCAGCATTGTTGTCTTAGAATCATTCAGTTGTCTATCCAGTAATGGTTTAACTGGGTCATATGGTTATTCAGTTTTCAGTTTTCTTTAATGACTGTATCTCTGTGTGTGTGGTTAAGTGTGCTCATGCACGGGTACTTGTGAACTTGTTCTTACACACAGGGAGGTCCAAGGAGTTGGTTCTCTCCTTCTGCCTTGTATGTCTTGGTGATTGGACACAGGTTGTCAGCCTTATCAGCAAATGCATTCGCCTGGTCATCAGTGGCTCTATTCTCAGGTTTTTGAGGAAGATCCTTGGCAAATTAGCCGGGCAGTGGTGGCACATGCCTTTAATTTTAGCACTTGGGAGGCAGAGCAGGTGGATCTCTGAGTTCGAGGCCAGCCTGACCTACAAGAGCTAGTTCCAGGACAGACACCAAAACTACAGAGAAACCTTGTCTCGAAAAAACAAAAAACAAAACAAAACAAGACCCCAACAAATTGGTTGTACAAATTTACATTCCTCTCAGCAGTGAGTAGGGGTTCTTTGTTTCCCACCCCCTTGCCAGCATTTGTTATTTGTTTCCTTGATTTTATCATTTTGAGTTTGATGAGAAAGGATCCTTAAACTTTAATTAGCATGTCTTCAATGACTAAGAATGTTAAACACTCACTTACAGGTGCCTGTTGGCCATTTGTATTTTTCTTCTTTTGAGAAATGTTCATTAAGTTTATTGGTTCGTGTATTGACTGGGTCATTTGATTTTACTGGTGTTTCATTTTTCAGCCTTTTATCATATTTATCAATCCCTTGTCTGGTGTATAGTTGGCAGGGATGTTTTCTCCATTCTGTAAAGTCTGTTTCTTTAGTCTAATGATTATTTTCTCTGCTATTGGACTCCTGTTCAGAAGTCCTTGTCTCATGCTTATATCTTGATGAAAAGTTTTTCAAAGTTTTTCAGGTCTTCAGCGTTTCATCCGTTTTGAATTGAGTTTTCAGAGGGAGGGAGAGAGAGAGAGAGAGAACAGATCTGATTTTGTTTTTCTACATATGGAAAGAGAGAGAGAGAGAGAGAGAGAGAGAGAGAGAGAGAGAGAGAAAACAGATCTGATTTTGTTTTTCTACACATAGAAATACAGTTTTCCCAGCACTATTCATTGAAGAGGTGGTCATTTCTCCGATTTATGTTTTTGACAGCTGTAGCTGTGGGGGCTTATTTTGGGGTCCTCTATTCTGTTCCAATAATTGTATGTCAGTTTTTGTGCCAGTGCCATCCTGGTTATATTATGATGGCTTAGTATAATTTAAAGATTATTTAATTGATTTTGGCCTTTTAACCTTTCCCCCTTTTCTATTATGAATGGAATTTCTCCCTTATTTCATTCTTGCCAAGTTTGGTATTGGAATATAGAAAAGCTACTATTTATTTTTATTTTTATTTTTTGGTGTGTGTGTCCTGTTACTTTGCGGAAAATGTTCTTTAGGTTTAAGCATTTTCTGGTGGATTCTAGAAGGTTTTTAAGTATAGGATCATGTTGCCTACAAGTAAGCATCGTTTCCCTTTTTCATTTCCTATCTGTATCCCCTTTTTAAAATCTTGTATTGCTCTAGTCATGACTTCTAGCTGTGTAGTGACTAAATGAAGCGAGTGGGCACCTTTGTCATTCTAGATTTCAGAAGAAATGTTCTGTTTTCCCCATTTAGAATGTCACAGGCTATGGGTATGTCATGCATAACTTACTATATTGCATTTTTTTCTTTTTGTTCCTCATTTCTTCCGGGATTTTGTCATGAAGTAATGCCGGACTTGTGGCAAGCCTCGTCTGTAGTGATTGAGATGATAATGTGGTTTTTGCCCTTAGTCTGTTTATGAGCTGAATTATACTTATTGATTCACATATGTTGAACTGAACTTTATGGCAAATGTCATCTTAATGTGTTCTTGAATTTGATCCATTAGATTTTTTTGTGTCTGTATGCATGTATTCCTTGTGTGGTGTGTTGTTTGTGAGTTTAGCACTTGATATCTCTGTCTTCCTCTATTGTTCTCTGCCTTCTTTCTTTATTTACTGTTTTTGAGTCAGGATCTCACACTGACCATGGTGCTCATTAATTGGCTAGACAGGTGACAAGTGAGCCCTGTAATCTGCCTGCCCCTCCCTACACTGTTGGATTTCAGATGTGCTGCCACACAGACATTGTGTGGGTGGCGATATACTCTCTCTGTAGGAGTATACAAACTGAAAGCACAGTATGCCAATATAAAGTACATGGTCATGGAGAAGTCTTCCGTTATTCAGGTAAAGTTTTCATACTCAGATCGATGATACTGAATTAGAATCATGAGATCAGGTTGTGGAAGATCTTGGTATTTGAAAGGAACAGCTTCCTTTAACAGCCATTTAGTAGCCTCCAGGTTCCCTTGAAGATCATGTTCAGTTTTTAGAAATGGTACAAGTAAACCCTTTTTTTTAAAAAAAAATGTCATTATCTTTTCTTCTTCCTCCTGTAAGACTTGCGATAGGGACTGTGGGGTAAGGGTGGATGCTGAGGGGTGAGAACCTCACTATGTTGTTGTTCAGGCTGGTCTCAATACTTATTGATTCACATATGTTGAACTGAACTTTATGGCAAATGTCATCTTAATGTGTTCTTGAATTTGATCCATTAGATTTTTTTTTGTGTATGTATGCATGTATTCCTTGTGTGGTGTGGTGTGAATCAATGGGGTTCGCACATTCCAGGGTAGGGGGTGTGTGGATTAGAAAAATTAGGTAGGAGGAACAGAGATGAAAGAAATACAGAGACATAGGATAGAACTGGGAGGGCTGTCTGGTAAATACTGAATAGGCCCGTGTTTATTTTCCATTGCTTTTATACCCCAATCCAAAAAGGGGGGGGGGAGAAGGCAAAAGGCTGCCTTAATGTGACACAAAATAAAAAGAAAACAATGATTTGTTTCCATACTTGACACATCAAACCACTATTTCCTGAGTTAAGCATTCAGGTGTTTTAGGCAGGACATGCAGTGACCACACCTTAGACCAAGTATCCTGTGGGCAGTCACTCCCTGGGTCAAACCTCCTGTCTTATCCTTGAAGGAGTAGAAATAGGCTTGAATTCTCTGACTTTTGATCAAGGTGGAGTGGATCCACCTCTGTGGGCCATCTTAATATCCAAAACATTAAGTGACCACACCCTAGGTCAGGGTATCTTATTTGTAGCCACTCCTTAAGTCAGACTTCCTGTGAGTAACTTTCTAGAGCTGGAGTAAGCTCCAGCTCTCTGACTTCAGTCAAGGCGGCCCTCCCAGGTCTGCAGTCCCTAGCTCAAGTGGTCCTCTCACAGCAGCTTCCTAAGTATCTGGGGCTACAGGTTATGGCCTTGTACCTTTCTTGGAAAAGGTTTATAGCAAACTTAAGAGTCATTTCCTTTTAAATGCTTTTCTCTAGTGAAGAATCATATACAGCTGAATGTTGTCTAGTAACATGATGTATTTCTCTAGTGACGAATCATACACAGCTGAATGTTGTCTAGTACCATGATGTATTTCTCTTCACACAGTAGGCTAAGTGCTAGGAGAAGCCATTAAAGAATTAAAACTTTTCCCTTTAGAAGGCTTCTTGATGAAGCAAAGTCACTTTAAACTAAAATGTAGAAACTTTCATGCTTTCTTGAGAATGTATTGATCACAAAAGTCTTAGTGTTACTAATGTTGAGATGAAAACCTTGACCATAAACAACTTGGAGGAAAGGGCTTATTTGGCTTACACTTCCATATCACTATTCATCATTGGAGGAAGTCAGGACAGGAACTCAAGTTAGGCAGAAACATGGAGGCAGGAACCGATGCAGAGGCCACAGAGGGGTGCTGCTTACTGGCTTGCTTCCCATGACTTGTTCATGTCATAAGTGCCTCGTTGAATGTTATAATAGATGGAGATACAAAAGAAATAAAGAGACATTGGATAGTACCAGGAAGGCAACTCAGTGAATACTGAATCTGTTTGCATCTATTTTCCATACACTTACACACCCCAGTACAGACAGGGGGGAAAGAAGACAAAAGACTGCTTTAACATGACACAACCAGAGTAGTTACTTGCTTCAATACTTGAGACATTAAGCCAGTATTTCCTGAGTCAAGCATTTTGATGTTTTGGGCAAGATATGCAGCGGATACACCTTAGAGCAAATGTCCTGTAGGCAGCCACTCTCTGTGTCAAATCTTTTATTTTAAAATGAAGGAGCTGGAGTAGGCTTGAATTCTCTGACCTGCGGTCAGGGTGGAGCAGATCCACCTCTCTGGGCCATCTTAATGTCCAAGAAACCAAGTAACCACACCCTAGGTCAGGATCTCTTGTTTGTAGCCACACCTGTTGTCAACAACTTTGAAAGAGTAAAAATAAGCTCAAACTTTCTGGCCTGTAGTCAGGGACTACACCTGTGGGTCCCCACTCGATCAGCCTGCTTTTTATGGAACCCACAATGGGGTGGACTATCTCACATCAATTACTAATTTGAAAAATGCCTTACAGGCTTATGCATAGCTCAATCTTATGCTCTTAGAGGGGTATTGTCTCAGTTGGGATTCCCTTCTCTCAGATGACTTTAACTTGTGTCAAGTTGGTAAACTAATCAGCACAACGAGCTTTCAGATTCAGACTTTGGATCTGTCTCATTC
>NC_022009.1:106762639-106763436 GCF_000317375.1 Microtus ochrogaster
TTTTTTTTTTTTTTTTAACAAAAGCCTCACAGCATTTATTGTCACCTGTTAATAACACAAGGGTCATCAAAATGAGGTGAAGGTAAATAAATGTTTTAGAAGCACCATCTCATCTCCGTTCAGATTGTTTTCTTGACTTCGTTTTATGAATCTGTGCCACGTTGTCTAATGTGAGGGTCATATGCTTATCAAGGCCAGTAGTCTGTCGGCACACTCACTTGCTCTCACAGCCACATCTTCGTCTGAGATAGACTGCCTGGACCATCACTGTCTGCACCCTTGACCCCAGCCATTGCACACAGTGGCATCCATATTGACCATATGAATGTGTGTGCTGCCCAGTGTCTGAATAACACACCGGTAAAGCTACTTTATCTTAAGAAGTAATTTCAACAAAGTTATCACTTACATTTTTTATTGTAGCCCAATTCTCAATATAAAATTTACTTCAGATATACAGTGCAGTGATTTTAATATATTTATAAAATTGTGAAACGAACACCAAAATCTAGTTTAGAACATTTTGCTAATCTTCCTCCCTGTCCCTGTGAGCAGTCACTCTCTGCTTCCACCTGCCCCCTTGTCTTCACCATACCTTCTTGTCATAGGCTCTGTCAACACCCAGTCAACTCTAACACATTTTCATCACCACTGTTAATGGATTTGTAAAATGTTGTTTCAGAAACTACGTACAGGTGTTTTGCTTTCAGATTCAGACTTTGGATCTGTCTCATTCCCCACCAAGAACACTCACTCAGTATCATCAATGTGGATTCTCTGTAACTTGTTGGTATTTA
>NC_022009.1:106767196-106778346 GCF_000317375.1 Microtus ochrogaster
GCTTTCAGATTCAGACTTTGGATCTGTCTCATTCCCCACCAAGAACACTCACTCAGTATCATCAATGTGGATTCTCTGTAACTTGTTGGTATTTATTGAAGCAGTTCACTATAAAGTCTATTGCCTTTGTTAATTGTGTTCTCATTTTTTTTTTTCCATGAAAAGTATACTATACAACTGGTTGAGACTGGCCAATAAAAATGTTATCCACTGTTGAATCTTCAGCCCTATCCTGGAATTTTGATTTGTTATAAGATAGATTGGAGAGTGATTTAGAGAACCGAATGATCTGGGAGAAGCAAACACCAATTGCCTTTTATTATTTTTATTTTTAATAGCAAAGGAGATAGTTTATGAAGGGAAAGTACTGGGGTTCTGGAGGTAAGCCATAATGTCATGGTGGCCTGGTTCCAAGAGTGCAAGGGAGAGAAGGGGTCATTTTTGGTTATAGATAGGGAAAATAAAATGATAGGTTATTAGGAAATCAATGCAAAAAATTGAATGCCCCTTACCAAAAGTCCTTGGTATGGCAAATATTTCATTGTATTTCTGCAAATTATACCAGTTGGATGTTTCTAATTTAAAAAATCATAAATGTGAAATTTTACAAAATCTGGAATTTTTAAATTTCTAGATTAGAGAGAGTCAACTAGTTTTTCTCCCTTTAATGTCAGTACAACATAAGGTATCTTCCACTTTCAATCCCAGCACTTGGGAGGCAGAGGTATGTGGATCGCTGTGTATTCAAGGCCAGCTTGAACTACATACTAAGTAGTAAGTCAACTGTTGTTATTGTGAGAACTTGTCTCAAAAAAAAAAAAAGAAAAAAATAGGGAGGGAAAAGGTAAAAGAAAGTATATATGTGGTCGTGGTGGCGTACATCTTTAGTACATCTTTAGGTCCCTGTGAGTCCTGCTCACCTGGTCTTAGTAGGGATTTCTAAGCATCCAGGGCCATCCAGTGAAGCCTATCTCAAATTTCGAGTTTATTTTTAGTGAATGTATATGAATTTTTGTATTGAACAAAAGATACAATTTTTAGAAATGTAGAAAAACTTCAAATTTTAAAGAAACCTTGTCTGTTTTCTTTTTATCGTATTTTGATTGAAATCTTGTTTCTCCAAAAACCGTGCTGGTGAACAAAGCTCTGTGGGGGAAACATTTGTTTTGTGCTTAAAATGCAGAGCATAGAATGTCTGGGAGTGTGCTACTATTTAAAACTAGCCCCCTTCCCCAGTACTGTGGGATTGAACACACCCTTGTGCTTGCTAGGCAAATGTTCACCACTGAAGTGTCTACCCCCCCCTCTCTCTCTCCTCTCTCTCTCTCTCTCTCTCTCTCTGTGTGTGTGTACCCCTTGCTCATTATGTAGGCCTAGCTGACCTCGAAGTCATAGATATCAGTTTGCCTCTGCGAACTTAGTGCTGGGAGTAAAGGTGTGCACTACTATGCCTGGCTTCAAAATATTTCTTAGTTTTATTAGCACATTTATAATTAATCTTAGCACATTTGTAATTAAATGGATATGTGGGAAATGATTTCTTCTAGGGGTGAAAGCACCAGCGTTTCCAGTTATTCTTTATTTATCTCCTAGGTGATTTACGAGATGCTGCTCTCCATAGGGATGCTGATGCTGTCTGCCACGCAAGTCTACACCATCTTGACTGTGCAGCTCTTTGCATTCCTGAACCTGCTGCCTGTAGAAGCAGACATTCTAGCAGTAAGTGTAATACAATTTATTTATGTCTAAAAATATCACTTAATGCTTTAAAAAAGCCATGAATGGTGGCTCTTAAATGTGTTTATAAACAAACATGCTGAACTACATACAGTTACTTGAAAATTACTTGAAAATTGAGTGAGTCTTATTTTCTTTTGTTTGCTTAATATCCAGCATAAATTTCTTGAACATTTAAGTGCCTTATAAATGATGTGTTTGTTTCTGAGACTATGAGCCCATACCTACATCCTTGTGTTTTATGTAGAACCTTTTGTTTTGTTTTGTTTTTGAGACAGGGTTTCGCTGTGTAGCTTTGGAGCCTGTCCTGGAACTCTCTCTGTAGACCAGGTTGGCCTTGAACTCACAGAGTGTTGGGAATAAAGGCAAGCCATCACCAAACAGCTCTTATGTAGAATCTTATTGGTTTCTTTACTACCTGGTATCTTTTATTTTCTTTTTTTTGAGGCTGTTCTTGCTATCATAATCCTGGCTTTCCTGAAACCCGCTGTGTAGACTAGGTCGACCTAGAGATCCACCTGCCTCTGCCTCCTGAGTGCTGGAATTACTGGAGTGTACCACCTCACCTGGTCTCTTTCTTTCCCTCTTTTCCTTTCTCCCTCCCTTCCACACACCCTTTCCGCCCTTCTCCCTTACTTCCTCCCTTCCCCCTTCCCTCCTTTCCCTCTTTTCTTTCTTAGCAAACATCATGCTGTTGTGACCGTAGCAGCATTAAACATGGATGTGCCACTGCATGATATTTTGTTAATCACGGTTGAATGACATCATTTTAGCTGATCCCAATTTGCCTTTGATTTCATTGTTTGTATTTGTCAGAGAGGATTGGTTACCTGATGGTCAGCAGGGTGAGTGTCAGAATCACATAGTAAGAAGTGGCAGGAATGGATAGATTATATGTAATGGTAGTCTAGAGCTTTGGTAATAGCGTTACAAGGTGAGTTAAATTCTTGTGCATGTGTTAAGATGACCTTCAGCAAATTACTTAACGTCTCAGTCCATAGTTACCTGACAGTGAAAGTGGAAGTATAGTTGTACCTTGTGATTTAAGAGCCAGGGCTCTGACTCCTGCTCCTTCCAATGGTGTAAATGGTGTAAGTTATTTTAGTAGTCTGTGTTCATCATGCAGAATGAGGGTGATAGTAATAGTTTATATTATACGGTTGTAAATGAATGAACACCTGTCTTCTAAGCCCTGAAGGATGTTACAAGTACTGTTCAAGAGAGAGGTTTTAGTTCCAAAAATTTAGTCATTAAAGCAATCAAAGAACACTTATTTGTGGCTTCTACTATTTCCTCATTTTTAAAGCATACATTTTAAAGTGCTGTCTTTAAACACTTGTATTTTCCCTTGCTCTTTCTGCACTATTCTAAATCAATTTCTTCATCCTAAGATTCAATACTGAGTTGAGTGACTAAAATAATGATACTTTAGGAGATTAAATGTGAATTGTCTTAGTTGAATTGAAAATACTTTGTGTAGAAAGTATTTTGTAAATCTCTCTGAAAGTGCGAACACTGTTGCAATAGGAAGTCATGTGTATTTGGTGGCTCACAGGTACGATTTTGGGCTGGGTACCCAAGTCAACAGAATGAATGATTGTCTAGTGAGAAGCAAAGGGAAAGCTAGGTATATGCAGACATTCAGGCACTGGGTCACCCCAGTCCTGTGCTCCCTGCTGTGTTAGCCTGAGCTCTTGTTTGCTGCCTGCATCAGCTTTCACTGTGACAGGAGCTGAGGGTGAGGCCAAGAGACTCGACATCTGGCAGCTGTCCTGATTGAATGGTGCTTTTTCTGTAGGGGAGAGAGACACGTCTGTGCCTTGGCATAGCTATGAGGATAATGTTGCTCACCTGCAGTACTTCTTATCTCATGCCTCTGGCAGATGATGCTGGAAGAGCAGGATTGTCCAGGAGGTGATGGATTCAGGGCAGCACACCTGTCCCCCTGGATATGTGACCTCTATGATTTGTGACTCCCAAGGCTTACTTGATATTTACTTTTAAAAAGGTCTTATTTATTTTTATTTTATATGTATTTGTGAATGCCTGCATGTATGTATATGTGCTGCATAGTACGCATGGAGGCCAGAAGGAGGTGTCAGTCTTCTTAAACTAGAGTTAGAGGTGATTTTAAGCTACTATGTGGGTGTTGCTAGGATAGGAACCTGGGTCCTCTGAAAGTGCTCTTAGCCCCTGAAAGACTTTTCTGTCTTGTGATTACTATCAAGTAACTCCCTTACTTTGTAAATATGTTTTCTATTTATGACTTACAGCTTATGAACAATTATCTTAAATTCTGCTATAGCATAGATTTCATCTATGTTACAAAAGTTACTTGTTATTCTTTGCTTTTTTCTATTATTCTTTTTTCTCTTGTTTTCTATATAGTAGATTAATCATTTTAAATGATACAGCAGACTTATCTCACAGTTAGGTCGGTACTACTATCATCTATAACCTTTTTTGTGGTGTTGGAAGTGAAACTCAGGGCTTCATGCATGCTAGGCAAGGCTCTACCACTGAGCTATGTCCCTAGTCTTCTTGTTATCTCCTAAAAGCACACTTTCTTTTATTATAGTAGAAGACGCAATACTGTAGCACAAGAATCCATATCTGTACGGAAAGTGGAAATTGTTTGAAAAACTTGGGCTATTGAGATGGTTAAAGTGCTTACTTCACAAGTCTGAGACCTGAATTCAATCCCTGAAACCCACATCAAAGTGGACATGAAGAACCATCTCGACAAAATTATCTTCTGACCTCTGTATGTCCTTTATGGCATGTGTGTACCATTCTCAACAATAATAAATCAAATCAAAATACTTAAATAGCTTTAGCTTTCCCTATTATGTGCTCTGCTGAATTTGGTCCTTAAGTCACTGGTTCTCAAATGGTTGTGACCCATTGTGGGGCAAATGACCCTTTCATAGGAGTTGCCGAAGACCATCAGAAACACAGATATTTATATTGCGTTTATAACAGCATCAAAAGTACAGTTATAAAGTAGCAACAAAAATGACTTTATGGTTGGGGGGTCACCACAACACAAGAAACCGTTTTAAAGTGTCATAGCATCAGGAAGGTGGAGAACCCTTGTCTTAAGTGTTCTTTTATGTAAAAATTGACAGTACATCAGAGTTTGAGTTGATGTCACCTTTGCTGGGAGGAAATGTCATCTTTCGTAGCTTTCACCATAAATCCTGTAAATTTCTTCTATTAAATCAGACCCTTAAAATATAGAGAAAATAAAAGGGAACTCGTCTGCTGGAATTATATATCTAGAAAATTTGTTGCCAGGGAATTATCTTTACCCAGAAAACAGTAGATGTGCAACGTTACAGAATTATTGTTCGTGTTTGATAGTACATGAAGTCAGAATCAAATTTAAGTGGTTTATGTAAATTATTTTTATTCTTGCTATCTTAATTGATGCTGTTTCTATGTTGTGATATGTTGCACTAGTAAATCAGAGTTACAGAAATGATAATTTATGTGATTTAATAAACTTTAAACTGTAATATATAAATTGATTTTAACTTGATTCTTTTAATTTTATATTTAGTATAATTTTGAAAATGCATCTCAGACATTTGAGGATCTTCCAGCAAGATTTGGCTATAGGCTACCAGCTGAAGGCTTAAAGGTGAGAAAATACTAACATAGAAGATTTATAACATAGATTTAATAAGGTGTTTTTAATGGTCATTTACTGAGTGAAAACATTTCTTAGTATTTATTATCGTAAAAACTGAAGTACTCATTTGAGAAGATGAAGTTATTCAAGCCGTTGTGTGCTATGTATGCATTTTTATACAGATATGTATACGTGTTTATGTAAATACTAGTATATACAATAAAGCTATATTTAACACTAATAGAAACTTGCTGCTTGAACCCTGCCCCCATAATTTTTTCTCTATCAAGTTTTCTTGCTGATAGGGAAAGATCTTTGTTATTACTTTTAATGATTTCTTGGTTTTGCAATATCATGAAATGCTATGGATATTGAACATTTTAACTTCTTGAATTGTATATTTAGATCTTTTAGCCTATTCCTAACATTTGCTTCCATGATTTTTTTTCTTTTTCTTTTATTGTTTTTGTTCTTTTTGAGAGAGAATCTCACAATGTAGCCTTGGCTGGCCTAAAGTTTGCTGTATAGAATAGGCTGGTCTCAAACTCACAGAGATTCTCCTGCCTCTGCCTCCTGAGTGTTGGGTTTAAAGACATGCATTACTGGTCCTTGCTTAATCAATGTTTTCATCCTGCTGAATTTATCTCTATAGGGTATGTCTTGAAATGTAAAATTGCTTTCTTTGTGACATAGCATGTTTTAAATTTTGTTATAGATTTCAGGTTGCTCTACAGAAAGTTAAGGGCAGTTTAAAATTCTATCATTTTATTTGAGACCATCCTTTTTCCTATGCTATCTTCAGTATTAGATATAAAATATTCACTAATTTGTCAAAAGTATCTAATAAGATTAAATATCTTGGATTTTCTGCTTGTATAACTCACACATGCGTATATGCGCATGCATACACAGACACATTAAGAGAGTTAGCTGACTATAAATACTCTATGCCCACTTAAAAACAAATGCATTTCTCTTTTGCCAGAGTTTATTACATATTGGAAGTATCAATTGTTTTTTACATATGCTTCAGGATATTTTTCTCTTGAGTTTAAGTAATTTCTCTTGAGTTTAAGTAATTGTTTCAGTGATTTTATTAGGTGGTTAAAAATTAGTGTATTTTCCCATTTTCTCTGGCATAATAGTTAGAAATTCCTTCCTCATTACAAGATAGTGTGCTCTTAACTACTGTGCCCTGGGAGACCAGAGGTGTTGAATCTCCCTGGAGCTACTTGGTTTAGGGTTTAGGAATTGAACTTGGGTCCTCTGCAAGAGCAGTGTGTGCACTTAGCCACTGAGATATCCCTCTACCCTCTTCTATATTTTTTTCTCTGTGTAGCCTTGGCAGTCCTGGAACTCTCTTGGTAAGCAAGGCCAGTCTGGAACTCAGAGATCCACCTGCCTCTGCCTCCTAAGTGTGGAGATTAAAGGTATGTACCACCATGCCCAGCTCCTTCTATAATTTTAAAATGATTTCTTGTGCTTTTAGCATAGAATTCTTGTGTGTCCATAATATATAGATTTTTGTGGTGTCCTAATGATTTTACATGTTCTGTTCATGTGCTTTTAAAATGTTATCATATTTTTTCCTGAATATTCAACTCTATCTTGTCTTCAGGCCCCAATGTTGTGTCATTCACACGTTTCTATTGGTGAGGCTTTCCACTCATCTCAGCTTTTTATTTGACTTACTGAGTTTGTCATTTCTAGCTTCATTTCATTGTGTTTTCTTAAGTTTTTCTGTCTTCTTATTGAAATCTGTTTCTGTGTCCTGAGTTGAGATCTTGATTTCATTAATCTGGTTATGACTTGGATTCATTCAGCAGTTTACTCTTATGCATTTAAAGTTCATCCTGAATGTTTCTCATGGCCTCTTTGAATTTCTCAAGCACAGTACTCAGGATGCAGAGGCAGGTTGATCTTTGAGTTTGAGGCCAGCCTGGTCTACAGAGTGAGTTCCAGGACAGCCAGGGCTACACAGAGAAACTCTGTCTTGAAAAACAAAAACAACAACAAGAAAGAAATTAATGTATTTGTACATATGTCTATATATACTCAGGAGAGTACTGATATAGAAAACTATTTTATTTATGATGTAATGTGTGCCTTTTTCTTGTTTGTTAATGTAAAAAGTAAAAACTAAACTAAAAAAATTTCTTGCTTTAGAAATGTCATTGTTGGGAAATAGTACCAACATGTTAGGAGTGGCTATCTTTGGTGTAACTGTCTCATGTGCAATCCTAAATATGTTAACATTCTGAAAGGCTGGACCTGTTTAAATGAAATGGTTATGAACACAGATTCTACTTTAAAAGCTCTGGGATTGTGAACAACTGTAGCTTCCAGAAGTACATGCAGAATAGTGTAAAGCACAGGAGACTAATGGACGCCGTCTGTGGGATAAGCTAATTGACCTCTTGAGTGAAACAGAAATAACTTACTACTGATTCTTTTTCAGGGCTTTTTGATTAACTCGAAACCAGAGAATGCTTGTGAACCTATAGTGCCTCCACCACTAAAAGACAATTCATCCAGCACTTTCATCGTTTTGATTAGAAGACTTGATTGTAATTTTGATATAAAGGTAATATTTTCCTTTTGATATTATTATTATTATCTATTGTTATCTAATTTAAATTACTTTTCAGGAAAGATTTAAGTCAGTGTATGAAATTATTCAGAGTAAAATGAAAATGGAGCCAGCTAAAGGAAATTAAAATTAAAAAACTTTGAAGAGAAGATTAGGAAGAAATGTTACTTAAGTCTCATTTGTTACAAAATGAACTATAAACATTTAGTGGCCAAAGGAGAAAGTAAAAAGTAAAAAGTATGCTTTGTTTTAGCTTTAACTTTTACAGTGCAGACAAAATGTTTACCCTTTGTCTCGATCAACACTTACATTGCAATATTTGTAGTAATAGTCTGTCTCTGAAATTGGGCTTTGTCTCCCTGCAGTTGGGCAAAGCTGACATTTCAGGTAGTAAAGCAGAGCTCCCCACAGAACTTTTCTCACTTTTGTATTTATAATAATAATAAATAGTAATAACGTTTTCCCCTTAGATTTCACCATATAGACAGTCTCAATGGATAAAATTTTAGTTGGTTATACATGTGCACACGTTTTTTTATTTTATGAGTTTTTCTTCAAAGATATGCTTAATGGCTCTTGGTGATTTCCTGATATTATCTTCTTTGTAGTTGTGTTAAATACAGGGGTGTCACTTTAGGGAAAGAAGTGATTATAATCAACACCTGAAAATAGATTACATCCATTTGAATCCCAAATCCCTGCCAGTGCCTTGAATGTCAGATGCAGGCAAGAGGTGTTTGCAGTTGGTGTTGCATGGTTTTTCCCATTTTAGGTAAATATAATAATCATAAAGACAGCAAAAATGAGAGTTTTAAAGAAATTTAGTTATTGGCAAAGGATATTGATTTAGTGACTTGATATCAGTTATAAAATTTGCTATTGTTTCAAAAGGCAGTTTAGTTACATTAGGATGTAATGTAGAAAATACAGGCTATTACTAATAGTAATAATTACAGACCACCTGTCACAGTAATTTAAGGAAGGGTAAAGTCATCTTAGTTACTGGAGAAGCAAGTGTAATTTCACCTTGAGGAGAATTTCTGATGATTAGGTATCAGCCTTCGATTAAAAATCACTGTACTTCTCTGAGCTTCTAGATTGATTATTATATGCAGCTTTATGTTACATTCAGCATCTCATGATTTACAATGTAGATACAGAACCTTTTTCTGAATTTTACATAAATATATTTCAAGTAGTCAATAGCAGTCCATTTATGTCTATTTGTAATTTTGTATGAATGCGTTAGCTTAAGCAAATGTTAGGAACCTAGCTTATTTGCACGTTCTTCAAACACAGGATACTCTGATTACTGTGATGCGCCATAATGAATGGTGTTTAGGCAAGAAGAAAACATGACCTAAGAGAAAGATGACTTATGTCACCTAACTATCAACGAGAGTCAAGCATCCTGTTAAAGCTACTTACAGGGATGGGTCCAATATTCCTTAGGGGACAACTTGTAGGAGTTAGTTCTCTCCAGCACCATGTGGGTTCTAAAGGTTTAGCTCCTTGTCAGACCTGGCAGCAAGCACCACCCCTTAAGATGAGGTCTTACTGTACAGCCACACTGGCCTGACATTGGCTGTGCAGTCCAGACTGCTCCTGGTCCCTCAGTGACCCGCCCCCTGCTTTTACCTTTATCTTGTCTTAAAATGTCTTGTGAAAAGAAACGTTTTTCAGGTTGGGGAAAACCATAACAAGGCAATGTTTGCTTCTTTTTTGAGACAGCGTCTCATTATATAGCTTTGGCCAGCCTGGAGCTCACAGAGATCTGCTTGCCTCTGCCTTTTGGGAGCTGGAATTAATGGCACATGCCACCATAGCTGGTCCTTTTGTACTTCTTTTTGTGGATAAAGAATATTTTTTGTTCAATAGTAATATTTTCCACCTTCTTGATTGATGCTATCCTAAAAGTCTATGGTTTTTTTTTTCTTTCTAAATTTGGCTTCTTAGCATTAGAGCTTATATTTTATGTAGATCTGGGTATTAAGCCTTAAATATAGGGCTAGGACACCATAACAGTGAGAAGCCTAAAAGGACATGTGTGCTCGAGATTTATTACTGGGTGGCATCCAAGTTATTTGTTCTTTATCAAGGACAAGGTGAATCCTTGTCATCTGAGATGGTCCTAGTGGGCAGATAGCAAATACAGATAGATATCTTTCGGCTGTGATAACGTACTTCTGGAAACCATGTGTTCAGTGATGAGCATGTTGGAATGCTACCTCTGCTGTGTTAGGTTGAGAAATATTAAGATTGGTTGGAATACGAATCCTTTCAGCACATGAAAAGTGATATAAAATATCAGCTCAGAATAGAGATTTCATTTTCGTGTGCATTTTAATATGCACCGTATCCTAAGGGATGCCGTTTTTAGACTTGCAATCCTAACTTGAATGTTGAGGCAGCTTTCTCACTAGAGTCACTAATTTGAGCTGCTGAAAAATTGCTGAATTCTAAATGTCAGGTTGTGGAAAAGCTTTGTGTAGTGTGTATGTTGTGTGTATGTGTGGTATGGTGTATATGGTTTGTATGTGTGTGTGGTGGTAAAGAAATATTGATTTAGGCTAACTTTTTGTTCACATCAATGAAATTGACCTGAGCAGTTGCAAATTCAAAAATGTTTTTTTTTTTTTTTTTTCCCTTTGTTTTTGGTGATCAAAACCCAAGGCCTTTGCAAACATTCTACTGCTTTAGGTATTCTGGTTTTTTTTTTTTTTTTTTTTTTTTTCCCTTTGAGATTTTCTTTATTTTTAGTTATATATTTTTAAATTTATTGTGTACAATAGCACACATGTAGCAGTCAGAGGATAACCTGTGAGAGTTGGTTCTCTCCAGCATATGAATCCTGAGTATCAAACTTTGGTTGTCAGGCTTAGTGTCAAGTGCATTTACTCCCTAAGCCAGCAACCACCCCTTTAATTTTCTTTCTGATGGAAGAAGGAGTGTCCACTGCTAAAAGTCCATCTCACTGGTTGCTGATGGATGCTGGACTCACAGCCCCAACTGCGGGGTCACTTTGCTCTTAATCCTTTGCTTAAGATCCATCATGCCTTCATCTTTCCACAGACATTTTTGGCTCTGGAAATATTGAAATTCTTTGGCTTCTGAATTGTTTGCAGGTACTTTTGATGGAAACAAAACGTCTAAAACTGAAGCTTCTAGAAGAACAACCTGTTCTTGCCT
>NC_022009.1:106778446-106782735 GCF_000317375.1 Microtus ochrogaster
TGTTATTGCCCCCCGTTTTCCTGGAGCTTTCAAGTGTATCATTAAGTTCCTAGTCTGAGAACATCTCCAGTTTCTCGATGTCGGCACGTCGTGTTCAGAGCTTGCCCCTTAGATCTGCCTCTCCTGTGGCTCATAGGTTTGGGTATGTGGTTTCCATTTGCATTCAATTCTAAAAGTTTTAAATTTTCTTCCTTATTTCTTTCTTGACCCAGTCTTCATTCAGTAGTGAGTTATTTAGCTTTCATGAACTTTTACACTTTCTGCTGTTTCTAGTGTTGATATCCGACTTTAAGCTGTTCTGGTCAGATAAGATGCAGGGTGTTATTTCAATTTTTCTTTTATCTGTTAACACTGCTTTGTATCCTAATATGTGATCAATTTTAAAGCACCTTCTGCCTGTTAGGTTCATTTGATTTGTGATGCTATTTAATTCTCTCATTACTCCACTTAGTTTGAATGACTTGTTGTTGATGAGAATGAAATATTAAAATTATCCACTGTCACTGTGTTAGGATCAATATGTAATTTTAACTGTAGTAGTGTTTCTCTTATGAAATCATGTACCCTTGTATTTGGTGCATAAATATTTAGAATTATAATATTCTCTTGGTGGATTTTTTCTTTAATGAGATATAGTGCCCTTTATTATTTCTTATGATTACTTTTTGTGTCAGTCTACCATGCCAGCTATAAAAATGGCTTGCTTCTTGGTTCCATTTGCTTAGAATGCCTTTTCCAATCCCTTTGCCCAAACTGATGTCTGTCCTTGATGGTAAGATGTGTGATGGAGGAAGGTCATTGGTAATAAACAAACTGCCTTGGCCCATTTTGATAGGCCATCCCTTAGGTGGGTGGAGTAGGCAGAACAGAATGCTGGGAGGAAGAGGAAGTGATCTCAGACTCAATAGCTCTGCTCTCTGGGGTAGACGCCTCAGACAGATGCCAGGCTCCTCTCTCCCAGGCAGCTCCGACCCAGAATGGACGTAGGCTAGAATCTTCCCGGTGAGACTGGTGCTACACAGTTTATTAGAGATGGGTTGATCGGGAGAATTAGCCAGTAAGGGATAGAGATAATGGGCCAAGCAGTGTTTAAAAGAATACAGTGTCCGTGTAATTATTTCGGGGCATAAGCTAGCAGGCGGCCGGGGTGCTGGGGACACAGCCCTGCCGCTCCTATTACTACAGATGTGTTTCTTGGAAGGAGCAGAAAGATGGATCCTGCTTTCTGATCCAGTCTCTCTGTCTGTATATGAGATCATTAATATTGAGTTATTAGCCGTGTTTATTAGTTCCTGTTACTTTGCTGTTGTTTTATTCATCTCTCCCTTTTTAATTTTAAGATTTAGTTTGCTTATTGATTTAAGAATACATCAATTTTAATGTCCTTTAATTCTTCCTGAAAGGTGTAACAACTCAGCACAGCACACTTATCTCTTTTCCATATAATTTCCCATAGATATTAATTTTCTTCCTTTTATTGAAAATACATTATTTTCTTACATAATATATCCTGGTAACAGTTTCCCCTCTGTCTACTTCCCCCAGTTGCTCCCCACCTCCTCTCTCACCTGGATCCACTTCCTCCTCATCTCTCATTAGGTTTCTTAGAGATAATAATAAAATATAACAAAATAAAATATAATAAGGCAAAACAAAAACTGCCACATTGAAGTTGGACAAGACAAATCAACAGAAGGAAAAGAGCCCAAGAGAAGGCACATGAATCAGAGACCAATTCTTTTGCACACTCAGGAATCCCATGAAAACCCTAAACTGTAAGCCTTAATATGTAGGCAGAGGTACAGACCCATGCAGGCCCTGCCTGCTGCCTTAGTCTCTGAGTTCATATGGCTTTGCTCACGTTGATTTAGAGGGCCCGTTTTCTAGGTTTCTCCCATCCCCACGGACTCATATTCTTTCTGCCTCCTCTTCTGCTCCTTTATTTTTTTTAATTTTATTTATTTATTATTTTTGTTTATTTGTTTGTTTTCTGAGGCATGTCTTCTCTGTGTAGCCCTAGCTGTCCTGGTATTCACTCTGTAGACCAGGCTGGCCTCAAACTCACAGAGATCAGCCTGTCTCTGCTCCTGAGTGCTGGGATTAAAGGCGTGCACCACCACACTTAGCTTGAGCCTTATTTCAACTTGCCTTTTCTTTAGCAATTCTATTTTTATATTAAGTTCTACTTACATCTCTTGCATTGTTTTCTTTATTTCATTTTGCTCTGTTTTCATGGTTTTTATTTACATCCTCTTTAAGGGTCTTGAACATACTCATAATTACTATTCTGAAGTCTTTGTCTTGTGCTGGAGCTAAATTGCTTTGCTTGGTATCTATTGCAATAGGGTTGCTGGCTTCTGGAGGAGGCATATTGACTTGCTTGTTCATATTTGTGGGGTTTTTTTTTTTGCTAGGATTTAGACATCTGGAGTTATGACATACTGGTGTTTATTGGTGTAGATCTTGTTTTTTGGTCTCACCTTTGTTGAATGGGGTGTGTAGTTCTTTGTTTGCTGTTGCTGCAAAATAGACACCTGTGGATCAGAAAGATGACTTTTTTTTTTTCGATTTTGGGATTACTCTGGGTTCCCTTATAAAATATGTTGAAATCATAACCTAAACTTAAGAGTTGTGTTAATATTATAGTTAGAAGAGAGTACATTTAGAACAATGAGTTCTTTGTCAGACATCTTTTTGCCAGTTGTCTGAAGCCCATTGGTCTCAGAATACTAAGCATGTTCTGGGGGTGCATGGATAATGTTCATGGAGTATCACCTGTCAGTCTGAGGTAGTCTCCTGCTTTTGATCTTTTTCTCCCTCACTTGTTACAGTATGAGAAATTATTATCTATGCAACATATTTCAGACAACAGTTTTTAAATTTGAAATGTCAACTTGCATTCAAGTAAAAAGGATTCTAAATTTGTTCAGTCTGACCCAGTAATTGTGCTCTTTTTTAAGAGATTCATTTCTACCCTTGTTATGCTTTTATGATTTTTGCAGGTTTATAATATAAATGTGTATACATGCTTGCTTATTTTTGTCTCTTGATAGAGTAACAAAAATTATATTTAGCTCTATGTATAGTTATTCGAGGAAATTGGGAATGATAGGAAAGATAAAGATGTGGATTATGTTTTTTTGACTTTCATTTTGAAAATTATAGTGAGTTTTATTCAAAACACTGAGTTAATAAATGAATTTATTTACTGAAAATCTTTGAATATTTGCCTCTAGTTTGACTGATGTAATCTTTCACCTGGTAAACCTTGATGCCTCTCAAATTCAACATGTTCAAAGCCAGTTCTAGTTCCCTCTAGCAAGTCAGGCTTAGTTTTTGTGACTTTTGGTCAAAGACATCTTCCAGGTTCCCAAGGACAAAAATATAGTTATGAAAAAAAATTATGTCATTGCCACCATCCTACTTTGTTAAATCCAGCCACAGTTGATTGCTCTGAAATTCCATTGACATCCCATTTATCTGTTTTCAAGTGTCAGCTTGGCATTCACAAGAGGAAACTCCAAGTTTGCTATTCTCAACGGCCTTCAAGGGCTCCATAACCTGCTTTTCCTTTTCTTATTTCTTCTCACCCCTGAGTCTATATCAGTAATAATTAAATGAATTGCCATGCATTAATCATAACAAGAGCACATTTCCTGTGTGCCGGAAGCTGTTTGGGTACTGGTTTAAGAGCTTTGTGTATATTAACTTGTTAACTCCTGAGAACAACCTTCTCAGTTGAGTGTATTATATTAATTGGTATAGAAGTTACTTATCTAAATTAATACATTTTGTAATAATAAGAGAAGCTTTTAAAACTAGGTTATGTAGTTATGAGATTCTGTTCTTGGGTCCCCTGCTTTCCAGAGGCACCTTTCTTTTCAAGTAGCTCTTTCTGTTTCTAATTTTGTTTTTAGCATGCTATTGGCTTGTTATTGCTGTCTTCTCTGCAAGAAAAATCTCTTCTCTTTCTACCATGAAATCAAATTTTCACTTTTGTAGAGAGTCAAGTTCCATCAAATCAGCCATAGGTATTTCATGCCATAGTATTTTCTTTTTTTTTTCTTTTCTTTTTCTTATTAATTTATTAATTATTTATTAAAGATTTCTGCCTCCTCCCTGCCACTGCCTCCCATTTCCCTCTCCCTCCCCCGGTCAAGTCCCCTTCCCTCATCAGCCCAAAGAGCAATTAGGGTTCCCTGCCCTGTGAGAAGTCCAAGGACCACCCACCTCCATCCAGGTCTAGTAAGGTGAGCATCCAAAAGGCCTAGGCTCCCACAAAGCCAGTA
>NC_022009.1:106782835-106785427 GCF_000317375.1 Microtus ochrogaster
GCTGGGAATTGAACTCAGGACCTCTGGAAGAGCAGTCAGTGCTCTTAACCATTGAGCCATCTCTCCAGCCCTAGTATCAATTATTATCTCCCAGTATTTAAAGCTTTTTGGCCTATGAGACACATTCTGACTTTAAAGTATGATATTGGGACATAGCATATGATTTTCACTTTTTAAAGTTGAAAGTACCCCAGTGTCTCTTTTCTGGCTTTCTCAAAACGAATAAATAGGTTTTAGTACAGCAAAGAAGCTTCACCGGTCTTACTGAAAATATGCTCTAGAGAAATAAATTCCATTTATCTCTGGCCCTTCAAACCGTGCACAGAGGGGACGTCACTCAGCAGCAGACCGAGTCCCGCCCAAATCATGACCACAAGTGAGGGACTCTGCGCCAGACAGCCTTTCTTGGGGCTTTCACACACTTTTAGTTTTTTGTTTTTTCCATACAGGGTTTCCCCGTGTAGCCCTGACTGTCCTAGAACTCACTCTGTAGACCAGGCTGGCCTCAAACTCAGAGGTCCACCTGCCCCTGCCAAGTGCTGGGATTAAAGGTGTGCAACACCGCCTGCCATTTTATTTTCTTTTCTTTCTAGAAGAGTAGTTCTTCTTAAGTTTAGTTCTTCCTTTCTCTTCTGTAGAAGAGAGTGTGCGGGTGGAAGGAGTCATGATGACTTAGCAATCTGCCCGCAGTGAGGGCTGAGGCAAGCAGGCTGACATTCAACACTTACTGAAGAGGGCAGGCCTGCTTGTTCACCACGACCCGTGACTAACTGCAGAAGTTCAGGGCATGTTTGGTGCCCTTTACTTGGCAAAGCTTGGAAACATCAATATACGTGAGGAATATTTCTGTCTAGAATGAAGAAAACTTGCTCTGGGCGGAGCAAAATCACATATCAAAGGGAATTTTTATTTTCCTGACTTGTATCCTGTAGAATAAGCACTGGATAAATGGTTATCTTAGCTGCAGTTTAAGCAACTGTGTGGTGGATATTCTCCTAGAATTAAAATACATACAAATAATCAGGTATTCCTTCCTCATGAAACTTAAAGTCTCATACTCACGGTCCTGCAGGCCAGCTGCAGCTCCGCACCTGTAGGGTCCAGCTTCTCAGGAGGACTGGTTAAGATTAGGAGTGTGACATCAAATAGGACAACATAGTGGCCTCTCATCTGACACAAAAACAGAAATCCCCAGGAAAGCATCAATAGCACGGTAATAATAGTTTTGTAGAAAGAATGTGGCAATGTTTTTTTCAGTTCCTATCTTGTGGAATAATTGAGAAGTATTGGAGTTCTTTGAAGGTCTGGTAGAATACTTTGCATTTGGTCCTGGTTCTTTTTCCCCCTGTTTTTGGTTGGGAGATTTTAATTACTACTTGTTTTTCACTAGAGGTTGAGAACCTGTTTACATTTCTTATTTCATCTTGATTTAACTTAGGCAGGTTGTATATATCAAGAAATCCATCTATGTCTTTTAGGTTTTCCAGTTTGGGGGAATATAGATTTTTAAACTATGTCCTTATAATTTTGTGAGTTTCCTTGATGTCTGTTGTGGTGTCTCTGTTCCCATATGTAATTTTAATCGGGATCCTCTCTCTTTTTCTCTTGGTTAATTTGGCTAAAGCTTTACCAGTCTTGTTGATATTTCTTTTTTTCATTGGATCTTTTTTAAAAATTTGTTTCTATTTCATTAGTTTCTGCCCTGAATTTGATTATTTCTTCCTGTTTATTCTTTGAGTGTTATTGCCCCCCGTTTTCCTGGAGCTTTCAAGTGTATCATTAAGTTCCTAGTCTGAGAACATCTCCAGTTTCTCGATGTCGGCACGTCGTGTTCAGAGCTTGCCCCTTAGATCTGCCTCTCCTGTGGCTCATAGGTTTGGGTATGTGGTTTCCATTTGCATTCAATTCTAAAAGTTTTAAATTTTCTTCCTTATTTCTTTCTTGACCCAGTCTTCATTCAGTAGTGAGTTATTTAGCTTTCATGAACTTTTACACTTTCTGCTGTTTCTAGTGTTGATATCCGACTTTAAGCTGTTCTGGTCAGATAAGATGCAGGGTGTTATTTCAATTTTTCTTTTATCTGTTAACACTGCTTTGTATCCTAATATGTGATCAATTTTAAAGCACCTTCTGCCTGTTAGGTTCATTTGATTTGTGATGCTATTTAATTCTCTCATTACTCCACTTAGTTTGAATGACTTGTTGTTGATGAGAATGAAATATTAAAATTATCCACTGTCACTGTGTTAGGATCAATATGTAATTTTAACTGTAGTAGTGTTTCTCTTATGAAATCATGTACCCTTGTATTTGGTGCATAAATATTTAGAATTATAATATTCTCTTGGTGGATTTTTTCTTTAATGAGATATAGTGCCCTTTATTATTTCTTATGATTACTTTTTGTGTCAGTCTACCATGCCAGCTATAAAAATGGCTTGCTTCTTGGTTCCATTTGCTTAGAATGCCTTTTCCAATCCCTTTGCCCAAACTGATGTCTGTCCTTGATGGTAAGATGTGTGATGGAGGAAGGTCATTGGTAATAAACAAACTGCCTTGGCCCATTTTGATAGGCCATCCCTTAGGTGGGTG
>NC_022009.1:106792167-106796162 GCF_000317375.1 Microtus ochrogaster
TGATCCTAGAGAAGCTAAATAAGAAGGTGAACCCAAAGAAAAACATATAGGCATCCTTCTGAATATTAACCTTCATCAGGCGATGAAAGGAGACTGAGACAGAGACCCACATTGGAGCACCGGACTGAAATCTCAAGTTCCAAATCAGGAGTATTTTCTTTTCTTGGGTTTCTATTTACTTTACCCCAGTATTTTAACACAGTTTTTCTTGGCACACAGTGTTTATTTAATAAGTTTGGCTTTTCCTGTAGGATCCTAATATTAGTGTATCCAAGTCTTTCTCACTTCTGTTTCCCTTTTCAGCCTTGGTGAGATGCTAAGTGCTGGTCAGCAAATCCCATTGTGCTGTTTAGCTTTCCTTTACTGTTGCTTTAAGGTGTCTATCTGAGATAGGCAGTCTGTGAAGAGAAAATGCATTTTCAGCCATAGGTTCCAAGGATTCTGCTCATGATTCCTTGACTCTGTTACTTCTGGCAGGGAGCATGTGTCAGAACAATCTGCTTACTTGACAGTGGAGACAGAGCCCGAGGAACAGACTGGTACCTACAGTCCTCCCAAAGGCAGCCTCCCTTCCCACCTAAAACATCCCATTAAGTTTCCACCATCTTCTAATAGCGCCAAACTAAGGACTTAGCCTTCAACATGTCTTTGGGATACTACAGATCCAAACTATAGCCCCAAGCTGCTCTCTAACCTAACAAAATGTTCTTCCATCTCAGCTCTGCCCCAATGTGACTGACTGTGGGGTCTATCTTACCTCACTTCTAAGATGTAGAAAGGAATATCTAGATTTAGGACCATGCTGAGCATTGGGGATAATGACACAAATGTCTAGCAAGTCCTTTTGTTCTTACATGTCATGTTCTAAGTCATGTTAGTGGCTTCCTGACTTCTAATGCCTATGAGTCCTTCATTCATGGTCATCTTGAGAGCACAGTCTCTTCTTTCTTCTTATAAGGTTATGATCAATTTGTTCAGACTGAAAAAGATGAACTGTTGTTTCATTTCCAGGATCTCTTTTACACCCTGTTTCTTTGGTGCCACTATCATTAGCAGTGTGTTATCTTTTGACATGCTGCCTATTTATAATAGCAAACCAGCAGTCCCTTGTCCCCTCACAACTCTTTGTCAGATGCCACCTGGTCTACATAATGCAGTTTCATCTAGTTCGTTGACTAGATACATGAGAAGCGTTCAGTGTATATACTGCTCTGACCAGTCCCTTAAAAGGTAGATTGGTAATACAGTTCAGTAGGTTTTTTCTTGCAATTGTAGCTTTGATGGCTGTTTTTCATTTAGGTTTTTGTTTACCATGTGTGCTTTTTATTCATGAATCTTTTCATCCTTTGCTTCCATCTGACACCATGTGTTTGAGGTTGCATTTTATGAATGTAAAACCATGAACATAATTACTAAATGATTTAGGTTTTATTTCTGTCTCATGTGTTCTTAAAAATACCAGCTGTTGCTTAGTTGAAATGTAATTTAATTTGACTGACACTTGAGATTTATAGTTTCTAAACATGAATATATTTTCCTTGTTTGTTTTCATAAGCATTTTGGTTCATATGTTAATGTGTCTCTTGATTTTACTTTTCTTCTTCATCAATAAAACAACAAAAGGAAACTTTGGGGGGGAATTGTTAAAATTTTGAAAACATTTTTTAGAGTTCACACTTAAGCTCACAGAATTCTTTCTCATTTTGGTAGTTTTACATGTTCTATTTTAGGAACTTTCATTTTGTTCACAGCTTTTGATAGTAATATAAAGTTGCATTTTATTTGTGGAAACAGTTGCATGCTAGATATGTGAAGTAAATATTTCTCCTCAATTGCTTAATAAAGTCTTAAAAACTTAATGGCTGCTTTATTTCTGTGTACACCTATCATGTCGTTGTTAATGCATTCCTTCATGTTGGTGTGTCATAATGACTTGAGGGTGAGGGTTTGGAGAAATGGCTGACGCAGCAGGTAACCTTACTTGCGAGCCTGGCACCCTGAGTTCCATCCCCTGATCCCATGGAAAGGTGGGAGAGAACTACTCTCGAGAGTTGTCCTCTGGCCTCACAGGTGTACTATGGCACGTTGTGCACCCATGTTCACACGCACCACCAGTATCATCACCACTACCACCAACATCACTACCAACAACAAGTAAATGTCAAAAATAATTTTGGAATGAGAAAGCATCTTACAAAACTGATGATACTTTGGCTCTTCTCACCGGAAAACTTCTTAGGTAGATAGCGTCTAAATGTTTAAATAGCCTTTGATAGCCTGTTTTGGAATTGGGATGATGCATGTGGCTTGGTTTAAGATGAATAGAACATTAGTACTTAAGAAGTAAATAGATAGGTTAAGTCCTCTAAGCTGAGAACAACTGGTGAGGGTGGAGAAGGCGCATAGACGGGACTTGAGGAACAGGGACGTTCAAAGACAGTCTGCTGGAGACGGGGGAAGCAGCAGGACTGAGGCCTCCGTAGGGGAACAGTGCTTCTGACCTTTCTCTATCGCTATTGTGCATGGCATTCAGTGTCTCATTTGCTCTTTATTGTGGCTTCCGTGGTGGCTTTGTCAGCCCTAATATGCTATCAGAGAAGTAAAGTTAGCTTCAAAAAATTAAACCTTGTATTTTAGATCAGCAGGAAATGGCTTTTGATATTGATTTAATCTTTTGTTTCTTAAGTGTGTCTGTGGTAAAAGGTGTTTCTTTCTCTCTCTCTCTCTTTTTTTAAATGCTCGAGGTTTTTTTAAAAATATTTTTATGCTTTATTTAACTTTATTTTATGTGCATTGGTGTGAAGGTGTTAGATACCCTGCAAGTGGGTCTTCAGACAGTTGTGAGCTGCCATGTGGGTGCTGGGAATTGAACCCGGGTCCTCTGGAAGAGCAGTCAGTGCTCTTAACCACTGAGCCATATCTCCAGCCCCTTAAAAGGTGTTTCTTGATGTAAAAAGAAACACTTCTTGGTTACTTGGCTAGCTTTTAGGGGAAGAATTAAAATGGTCTCTGAAGTGTCAGAAAAACTAACAGGAACACCACCTACTCATGCTTTTATTAAATAAAACTGTAGAAGTCTGTATTATCATGGTGATATAATGAACGAGTGATAAGTTAACATGGAGCGAGAGGCAGAAACTGTGGTGCTCCTCAGGAAGGTTCCGGACAGCTGCAGCTTCTGTGAGGAAGAGGCCCGTGTGTTTTCTTAGGAACTATTAGTTAGACAGTGAAATTAGATAGAAATAAAAATCTACCTGAAAATAAGATACTGCACTTGTGTGTAAAAATGATAAACTTTTGTTTCTTTTTTGTTTTGTTTTGAGACAGGGTTTCTCTGTGTAGCAACCCTGACTGACTGGCCTTGAACTCACAGAGATCCACCTACCTCTGCCTCCCCAAGTGCTGGGACTAAAGGTGTGTGCTCCACCACCACCCAGCAAGCTATTTCTTTTAATTAGTTATTCAGAAAAATCTTTCTGCTCAATATTACTATTTATGTGAACTTTTAATCCAAATGAATGCTTTATTTACTTCACTCATTCAGTGACATTTATTTAATGATGTTCTACTTTGTATTGGGCCATTTTATAGAAAACGGAGCCATAAATACGAACAGAGTATTACTGGCTGAAGACACTCATATCTCTCACATACTCAATTTTTAAAAAATGAGATGACAAAATTATTCAGACTTCCCCACACATTGGGTAGTGTAGAGAGAGCCCGCCCTTTGGGGGCGGGACGGCCTTGGGAAAATCTCTATAAATTGGGGTGTACAAACGCTGGTGACCCCTTTTTTTTTTGGCTCCTATTTTTGGGCATTGCTGGAACTTTGGTTGTGTGAGTGCTCCTTTATATTAAAGTTGGTTTTATATTATACCAATTGGCCTGAATTAATTTGATCCGCCATCACCTGGCGCCCTCAGGGTTAGGGACATCTCTTAATGGTTGGTTTGGGGTTGAGGGGATGGGGAGATGTTTTATGAAAAAAAAAA
>NC_022009.1:106796315-106800434 GCF_000317375.1 Microtus ochrogaster
ATTATTATCATGCATATATTTTTCTACCTAATAGGATGGGGACACTTTTCAAATCTTTCATGTTGCAGACTTTTGCCACACAATTAGCTGAATCCTCATGGTCATCAGTTGCTATTTTAGAGGCTTTAGAAAATATTAAGTAGCTCTCTAGTTTTGGAGGTTATCTGGCTGGAGGTTATTTTTAATTTCTTTTGAGAGAAATTTTATGTAACTTGTTGAGCAAGTTGATCTAAGTTACTTTCATATGCCATGTTTCTATGTATAAAGCATGGTTTTAAGCATTTAAAAATAAATGTAGGAAACCGAGAATTAAAAAAGAAAGTTAACTGGGTAGATAGATGACTTAAAAGATACATCCCTGACCCCCCTCCCCCCCACTGTGAAGACTGATCTTAAGCACGATGCAAATTAAATATTGGGTAGGTGTGGCAGCCAAGGAGGAGACAAAGAATACCCAGGGCAAGCTG
Source organism: Microtus ochrogaster (assembly GCF_000317375.1). Classification (NCBI taxonomy): domain Eukaryota; kingdom Metazoa; phylum Chordata; class Mammalia; order Rodentia; family Cricetidae; genus Microtus; species Microtus ochrogaster. The sequence continues at coordinate 106,796,783 of NC_022009.1, forward strand.
ACTACCTGGACTAATTAGATCTGTGAGCTCTGGGTTTAAAAAGAGACCTTGCTCCCGAAAGTAAATAGTGATCAAGGAAGATGTCAACCTCTGGTCTCCAGCGGTAGTCACATAGAGTTATACCTGTGTACATGTATGTGAACATGCATACTGTATCCAGATACAGAGAAAGTACTCAGCCTGAGTTTATACCACTACTAAGTATCGTGATGGGATTTGAATGCCTGGGGCCTAGTGATTACTCAGCCTGCTCACAGCAAGGTTCTGTTTTGGAAATAGACTCCTTATAGCTTTGCATCCTCTTAATACTTGTGCCATATCTCCTACATTTATTTGCTGTCGATTCTCCTAACGCCCTGAATGAATTAGGAAAGTATCTAAAAAAACTCTTCAGTGGTCCCTTATAGACATCCATGTGTTTGAAGAACATCTGTGCTTTATTCCCACAGAGGCACAAGATAGGTTTCTAGACTTGTGGTAGTCATTTTTCCTCATCTTATGACTGTTTTCTCATCTGCAGGTTTTAAATGCACAGAGAGCAGGATACAAAGCAGCCATAGTTCACAATGTAGACTCTGATGACCTGATTAGCATGGGATCCAACGACAGTAAGTACAGGTATCACTTTTCTTGTCTCCTGATTGACAGATCATTTAAAATTAAAGTTAACAGAATTTGTTCTTTCACTTTCTGTTCAAACAGTAAAGTTTCTTTTTATTATCAGATAATTCCCAGTTAATAATTCCCAGTTAATAGCCATCATGGGATTGCTGTGGGTATTCACTAGAGAAGACTGCTCAGGCATGGGTTTAAAAAGCCAACAGAATGTCTTTATTAGCCAGCTAGCAACTACACTGAATGTTCAGATCCCAGTGTAGCCCTGGATCTTCCTCAGGATGAGCTTTTAAACACGTAACCCGTGTTCTGGGCTGACATAGTTCAGTTAACGAGAACAGTTAGCCAGAAGCAGAACTACAGTTAGAGACTCTTCCAGAACCATGGACTTTGATGGATTAGGTGTTTGTTTTAGTTTTGGCAGGGAATGCTGTCCATGTGCTTAGTTTTGCACCCTGAATGACACTTCCATCTTAGAGTCATTTGTGCTAAAGTTTCTAGGCTTACTAAAGTCTGGGGCCCTTTAGAGGATAATTTTAATTCCCAACTGAAGTAAAATTGACTTCTCCTTTTCCTGAACAGGGAATGGTTTTGTTTTGTTTGGCTTATGTGTTTATTTATTGATTTGTAGATATTTTCTTTAAAAAGGAATTCAAAGGCCATAAACAGTGATTTCATTACTTGTTAAGAATGCCATGGAAGGCCTGTGAGAACGCTTAGTGAACAAAGACATTGTTGTCAGGACTGACGACCTAAGTTCATTGTTCTCAAACCACATAAGGAAGAGAATCCATTCCTGAAAGTTGTCCTGTTAACCCCACATGCATGCTGTGGGACACACACACACACACACACACACACACACACACACACACACACTAGAAATGTAATAAAAATTAAGGAATGCCATATAAGCATTTTTTGGTAATTATTTAGATAAATACAGCATTACATTTTAAGATGTATAGAGTATTTACTATAAAATTTCAAAGGCTTGTACATTATTCTTTCTTTCATATGTTTTGGGCATGTACATGCATTGGTGTGTATGTGTGTGTGTGTGTTAGTCCAGCAGTCCAGTATCAGGTGTCTTTCCCTATTGCTCCTCACTGTATTTTACCTTATAGATATGGTGCTTTGCTGCCCGTGTGTCTGTGTACCACGTGTGTACTGTGTCCACAGAGGCCTAGAAGAGGGCATTGGATCTCCAAGAGCTGGAGTGTAAACAGTTTTGAGCTGTCATGTAGGTGCTAGGAATAGAATATGGGTCCTGTGGAAGAGCAGGCAAGTAGTCTTGATTGCTGGGCCATCTCTCCAGCCCTTTCACCTTATTTCTTTGAGATTTTCCACTGAACCCAGAATCTAGATTGCTGCCCAGCAAGCCCCAGGGATCCTCCTGTTCTTGTCTTTTGCTGCAGAAACTACAGTACTGAATTAGACTTTTTATATAGGTGTTGGATACCCAAACTCTATTTAAATCTCCCTAAATAAAGCAAACCCTTTTATCCGTGGAACCATTTTACCAGTCCCTGTGTGGATGGATGGCTGCATGGCTGCCTGGATTTATGCTTACCTGCCTGCCTGCCTTCTTCCCTCTGTCTCTTCCTTCTTTCCTCCCCCTCTTCCTCCTCCTTTTTTTATTTTTTTTTGAGACAGGGTCTCTCTGTATGTCTTCCTGGCTATTCTGGAACTCACTATATAGACCAGGCTGGCCTAGAGCTCCCAGAAATCTTTCTGCATCTGCCTCCCAGGTACTGGGATTAAAGGTGTGTGCCACTATGCCCAGCCTCCACTATACTTTGTTGTATCAGTTGGTCTTTTACATCATGTGGATGCATTCATAATTTATTTGAAATGAGAATATTTTCTTATTCTGAATATTAGTTCACAGGAAAAGTGAGCCAACTTTAAGGAGCTAAAAAGACCTTTTCAATGATTTTGGTTTTTTTTGAGATATGGTACAATGTAGCCATAGTGAACTCTTATGGATCTACACCCACCTGTCTCTCCTTCAAGGTGCTATGATTAGAGGTGTGTAACACCATGCTCATCTACCCAGGGAGTTCTTTAAAAGCTGTATCCTTCACTTAATGTGTGGCTGTTAAAGCCCTGGAGGGAAAGATATCCTGGCTTGTTGGGAAGTCAGACTGTCCCTGAAGCTGGGGTGCAGTGGGGATATAGCAATCCTGCTCCCCTCCTAGAGAGAGCCCTTACAGCTGAGCTCTGTCCAGTTTCCCCTGCGGGAACATCCTAGCAGAGCTCTCTGTTCCTTCTTCTGCTCCCACCCAAGATGTTACTTCTGTTTTACTCTGCTCAAGGGAAAACCCTGTAGAAATGTCGCCCTCTCCTCCTGCTCCAGCGATAGTGAATGCTTCAGCAAAGGTTCTTCTGCTTCGAGCTGAAGAAAGATTTGTTTGTGAAGGAGGAGTCCAGGAGAGTGGCTACCTCTGCCATGGTGGGAACGGACACTTCATAGGGGCACAGTTTTCCCAGGGAGAAGATTTTTCTGCTCAGAGATTGGCTGGTTTAGTTGGTAAGGGGCAGTGTTGGCTCTGGTTTCAGGGCCAAACTGTGTTTCTTTCACTGTCCCTTTGTTGCCTTTTGGCTCTAATTTCAGGACTAAAGCATATTTCTTTCATAGACTTTGGCTCTAGGACGAAGTATGTTCCTTTGGCTCTGGTTTCAGGGCCAGGGTGGGTTTCGTTCGCTAGCTTAGGTTTCAGGGGCAGGGTGGTGTGTTTTGGCTGGCCCTTTCCCCTACACTATGTAGTTTCCACAATTCAGGACTATCATATATATATTTTATTAAAAAATTTTAAGAACTTCATATATGAATTCTGTTTACATCATTTCTATCCCTCCCTCTCTTCTCTCCAATGTCTCTTATGTTCCCCTCTCCCTAATTATTTTCTCTCCTCTAATTGCTATTGTTTCACATACAACCTGCTGAGTCTATATAGTGTTGTTTTTATGTACATGTGTTTAGGGCTGACCACTTGGGAATTAAATAGCCTATTGACCTCATGCTGGAGAAAAC
>NC_022009.1:106800534-106839713 GCF_000317375.1 Microtus ochrogaster
TCTCTATCTCTCTGTCACTCTCGGCAGCCATTGATTTCCTACAGCCCCTTGTGGTCATTTCTGATCAATGCTGACACGTCAGCTGGGGTTGTCTTTGTGCAGGTCTTGTTTGGACAACCATATTTGTTGGGTACAGTTTTCCTGTCTTGTCTAGAAGATATTATCTTGCATCAGGCATCCCAGTCCCCTGTCTTTTAGAATCTTTCTGCTCTTTCTTACTCAATTTTCTTGTACCTTAGGCATAGGGTTGTATTGTAGATGTATCAGTTGAGATTTGGCATTCCAGTCGCTTGTGTTCTGTGTTTTGACCAGTTGTGGATCTCTGCAGTGGTCTCCATCTGCTGCAAAGGGAAGCTTCTTTGACAGGGTGAGAGCTTCACTGACCTGTGGGTGTAGGGATAAGTATTTAGAATGCAGTTAGGATTATGCTGCCTTAGGAAAGTGGCCTTAGTAGGTTCTCCACCAGAGTCCATCACCTCACCAGCCGTGGATGGTGCTGGGTTTACAGTACCGGGCCTGAAGTCTGTCCTATTGAGCAGAAGTCCAGTTAGAGAGCTTTCGTTATCCTGATGCATGTGCCATTGCTGTGCCACTGCTGTGCAAAAGACTGGAGATTTGACTTTTCTTTTCTCTTTTTAAAATTCCCTCCTTTAAGTTTTAAAATCTCAGTTGATACATCCTAACTTGGGTGATATATGTGATTTGTGTACATTATTGACAAAATAAAAGAAGGCTTCCTTTGACCAGAATTCTAATTCAAACTCAAGCTTTTTTAACGTGAGGACTGTTCTGATTCTTTCTTGATCTCATAGGTCAGTAGATGTTATTACTAACAATTATAAGTCAATAGCTTCAAGTCTCTCTCACACTTTATCACAGTATCTTCATGAAAGAATAAAATCTCTTACAAAGGGAATATAATTCTTAGCTTTGTCAAAAAAAATTTAGGGCTGGTGATGGGGCTCATTGGGTAAAGTACTTTGTCAGCCTGAACAATCTAAGCTCCACCATCAGAGAAGTTCTTGCAGGAGGTGGGACAAATACAGAGACCCACAGTCAGACATTATGCAAAGATTGATATTTCCTTGGAACACTCAGCCCTAAATGGGCTGTCTTCATCAAATCTCCTTGGAACACTCAGCCCTAAATGGGCTGTCTTCATCAAATCTCCTTGGAATACTCAGCCCTAAATGGGCTATCTTCATCAAATCTCCTTGGAACACTCAGCCCTAAATGGGCTGTCTTCATCAAATCTCCCCCTGGAGAAGATTGTTTTTATTTGTGTTTCTGATTATTTTATTTCCAAACCTGAGTAGTAGATAATTTTAAAAACAAAAATCTTTTTTTTTCTTTTTGTGTGACATTTCATTTTGGCTTTAAATACAGAGGTCAGAATCCAGTTTCTGGGAAAAGCAGTCAGAAGCTAGCTCTGCTGTAACCTCTAGGAGGAAGTCGGAACTCCCTTAGCTCTTTGCTTTATGCTAGTTAGTCCCTGTCACCATTTCCCGCTTGAGAGCCAGGGTCATGGTGCTGTCTCTTAGACTCCTTTAAAATGGTTTTACATCAGTGGCTTGTCTCTGTCTTGGAATTGGGTATGTAAAGTAAAATTTTTCCTCTTTACTTAGGAGTTAGATAATTTGTGGGAAGGAAGGTTGAAATATTGCCATCTTCTTTGTTCTTTGATAGTTAAAGTTTTATGTATTTAGGAGAGTAAGTAAAATGGAAATATTAAAGATAAAAATTTATGTTTCTGTTCTGTAAGATGTTGAGAGAACTGAGTGTGTGTGTGTGTGTGTGTGTGTGTGTGTGTGTGTGTGTGTGTGTATGAGCATCATTGCCCTTGTCTTGTTGTGCAGTGCTTCTGAACACTGGTGTGAGTATAAATCTACAGTCTGGTGGGCCAGATAGTAGGCTGTGGACTCTGAATGTGATTGCTTCCAATTTTATTTGCTGCTGTTAGACAGAACCTTAAATGCTAGCTTTTTACAAATAAACTTACTGTTCTTTTACACAGTTGAAACATTAAAGAAAATTGACATTCCATCTGTCTTCATTGGTGAATCATCAGCTAATTCCCTGAAAGATGAATTCACATATGAAAAAGGGTAAGTAATGAATATCAAAAATATCATGTAACTTCACATTGTTCCTTATATTAGACTAGAATTATATAATTTTAGTTACATTGATAATAATTTATTTAGAGATAAGATCTTACTATGTAGCCCTGGCTGGCCTGGAGAAGATTATTTTATTATGTGCTCATAGATTGCACTAAATTATCTCTTCTTAATATAAATCACTGTATTGTAAGCAATTGTTTCTTTTGTATTTGATTATGTATTAAAAATATGTTCATGCTATAGAGATTTGCTGGTGTGGCTAAACATAAGTTTTCCATTTATGGCTTCTGATGAGGTATTTTATTGGTTACAATTATTGATAGACTTTACTCTGTCATTACATTTTCTAAGGAGAGTTTACTTTGCATAAATGAAAGCTTATTTTATATGGTGATGTTAATCTGTGATTGCCAAAATTATTTTATGGTTGATAATAATTTTTCTATTACACATGTGAACGGCTTCACCTTTCCTTTCTAATTTTTCTACTTGAGTTTCTTTCTGTCATCTAAATGCACTAACAGTACCTTTAACACATGGTAATCAGTAGAGATAGTGGGTATCTTTACTTTGTACATTAGTGAGATAGTTTGTTTCAAAATAGGAATCTAACTTTTAATCATATTAAGAATAAATTTCACTTTATTTTTTTAAACACTGTCTAATTAATTTAATCACTGTGAAAAATAGTAGCACGTAGGGGCACTGGAGAGATGGCACAGAAATTAAGGGGGTATACTGCTCTTGTGGAGAACCTGAGTTCAGTTTCCAGCATGTGCAACTGTAGCCAACATTTGAGCTCATCACAGGTTGTTTCTTTGATAATTGGATGGATCAAAGACTCTGGTGTGTGGTTCTGAAAGCTCTGTACTTTATTGGCTGTGTGTGTCAGTGGGGAGCCTGGGAAATTAGCAATTTGTTTTCACATGTAGGCCTTGACATCACTTTTGAAATTAACCTGAAAATACAAACACAGAATAAACCTTATTTCCTCCATTGCACATTTCTGTGCTTCAAAGGTCAATATTAGCTGCATGGCCATAGAATGTGATGTGGTAAGAAATTACTAGAATTGCTTAAGTACCTCTTTGTTGTTCTTGTTCCCCAAATTGAGATTAATCTGGGGTGAATCTGTAGGTTCACCCGCAATAGACACAAAATAGGAAACAGTTCTCAGCCATAGGTAGTCACTGTCACTACCTCTACCATTAGCAGTCTGGCTAGGAAAGGGCGGTAATTTGAAAGTGTATTGAATTCGTGTCTTAGTTAGGGGCATAATCGCTGTGATAAAGCACCATGACCAAAAGCAGTCTATGGAGGAAATGGTTTATTTTGTTTACATTCCCAGGTAACAGCCCCACATGAGGGAAGTCAAGGCAAGAACCTGGAAGCAGGAACTGAAGCAGAGGCCATAAAAGATCAGTGTTTACTGGCTTGTTCCTAATGACTTCCTCAGCCTATTTTCTTTTAAACCCCAGCTCGGGGGTGGCACCACCAACAATGGTCTGAGCCCTCCCGCATCCATCACTAGTTAACAAAATGTCCCACAGGCTTGCCTGTGACCAGTCTTAGAGATTTTCTGGATTGTGGCTCTCTCTTCTCAGATAACTAACTTTTATGAAGTTGACAGTAAACTAGCCAGGACAACCTGTAATTCAAAATGCGTAAAATACTTAATCAATTTCAGAATATTTATACTTATCGTAGAATGTCTTGACCATAGCTAAAGTGATTTGAAATGTGGCAGGCTAGCGTGAATAGGACATGTAGAATTTTAGGTTTAGAATCCAGACCACTGAATCCCAGCAGTGCCTCTGGGAATGTCTGTAGTGAATTCCAGACCATGTTTATTCTAACATGTGTTAATTTTACTTTATTGGAACTTCCTGATGTGCTTTTTTATAACTTATTTCTTCTTGCCTAGCAAGTTATTTCTAAGCAAGTCATCATGCTAAATCACAGAACCGTGTTTGTTTTGTCATATGGGGGAATGTTTCTATGTAAGTCATAAACACGAAGAAAAGAGGAACTGGAGTACAGGAAGTATAAGCGAACTGCTGAAAGATGAAGAAGCTGTCATCGGTTAGCAGAGCAGTCCAGCGTTTGGACAGCAGCACTGTTAATTGTAGCATGTCGGTGGGGATGTGGCAGTGACGTACCAGAAGATGGATGGCTCACACAAGAGGCACCATTGGTGTAGTGCAGAGGGTTTGTGCCCAGATGAAATTATTTTCTGAAATGGCCTTTTGCTAGAAGAGATGATGAGGCAGGTTCCAAGCCTGCTGCTGGTTTCTTCTTTCAGCACCAATGCTATTATCACCTAGGTATTTTAAACAAAGCTACAAAAATTCATGTGAAATAATTTATTATCCTCTATTCTGCTGAAAAGTTACACTGTATTCTTGCAATCCTTGCAAGTTTTTGGAGGGTATTTGCATTATTTGGGTGAAATCCCTGGTATTGTTTATACTTGTTGCAGGTTAATTGAATTCCTTAGATGCAGATTTGACAAATGATAGTAGTAAAAACAGTTTGGAAGTCAAAATAGTTTTTTTTCATAAGTACTGTGAATCCTAAAGACCTCTGTTAGTGGGAAAAGAAGCAACTTGGATTTTTGTTGTTGTTGTTGTTTTATACTGAGTGTCATTACTTTACCTGAACTGAGTATGTGGCATTATTACCTTAAAAAAAAATCACCTAGCAGTGAATCGTAGGGTAAGATGGCTGCCTCTGCTCTGGTCTAGTACCGCAGTCCTTCCAAAGGAGAGAACATCCACACTGCTGAGTGCGGTAGGCCCCTCCTTAGCCTAGGGGACTTGTAAAGCAATGCTTCCATGCTGTGTAAAGTGTGGCCACATGTGACATGCACATCAGTGAACTCAACTCTGACCATAGTTTGCATCTAGTAGGGTTCCAGCTGTTTAGTAATAGTGAAGTCACAGCTCCAACAGCACGGTTGTAACAAAGAGGAGTGAGAGAGGGAATATCTGCTGGTTTCCATTCCCACAACATACATATTTCTGCAGCCAAACTGTGGAGAACATGGAAGTGTACAAGAAATCACTCCTAGAAATTTCGTGAGATGTTTTCATGGCATATCTCACAGATGAATGCAGGGGCACAGGGACTGTGTGTATTGTCCTAGGTAATTTCTCTAGAGCAGTGGTTCTCAACCTGTGGGTTGTGACCCCTTTGGGTTCAAACATCAGATATCCTGCATATCAGATATTTACATTATGATTCATAACAGTAGCAAAATTATAGTTATAAAGTATCAATGAAATAATTTTTTGACTAGGGGTCACCACAACATAAGGAGCTGTATTAAGGGGTCACACATTAGGAAGATTGAGGATTACTGCTGTAGAGTGTCTGAAAAAAAGGTGTGTTTATTTTTATTTTATACTCATGAGTGTTTGTCAACATATATGTATGTGCACATGTGCATGTCTGACGCCTGCAAAGGCCATAAGAGGGCATGTGATCTTTTAGCTGGAGTTAGACGTGGTTATGAGTCACCCAGTATAGAAAGTAGAAGTTGAAGCCAGTCCCTCTGCAAGAGCAGCAAGTGCTCTTAAGCACTGAGCTGTCATCTCTCCGGCCCAAGTCTGTAGAGTTTTTATGTTGGTGGGAACAATGAATGTACCTTATTATGCATTACTCAGATGCTACTTTTTTTTTTTAAAGCTTTATTATTTTGTTTCTATGTTTTTTTTTCTTTGAATGTGTATATGCTCACCATGTGTGTGTCTAGTGTCCATGGAGGTCATAAGAAGGTGTTGGGTCCTCTATAGCTGGAGTTATGAATGGTTGTGGACCATCTTGTGGATGCTGTGACTCAAAACCAGGTCCTCGCCAACAGCACCAAGTACCTTTAACCACTGAACCATCTCTCTAGCCCTACAGTTTCTGTTATGCTGATGTTCCATATAAAATACAACTCTCGTATAGTTCACTGCATTCAGTAAATAATATTCCTTCAGGGGTTATTCTGAAAAATATACAAAATAGACTTTAAAAATATAAAAAATATCCTTTAAACCAGTGGTTTTTTAACCTTCCTAATGCTGTGACCCTTTAATATTGTTTAATGTGGTGTCTCTCAACCATAGAGTTGTTTTTGTTGCTACCTCATAATTGTAATTTTGCTTCTGTAATGAATTGTAATGTAAACATCTGTGTTTTCTGATGGTCTTAGATGACCCCTGTGAAAGGGTTGTCTGACCCACAGGTTGAGAACATCTGTCTTAAATTATGTAAGTCATATCTTAGAAAATGAGATGTGCAAAGTAGATTTGAATTTAGTGGCTATGTCATTAATCTTTTTAAGATAGCATAACTTGATAATTGTTACTAACTCTAAATTATTAATTTTTCTTTCTTCTAGGGGCCATGTAATCTTAGTTCCAGAACTGAGTCTTCCTTTGGAGTACTATCTGATTCCTTTCCTCATCATAGTGGGCATCTGCCTCATCCTGATAGTCATTTTTATGGTAGGTCAGTTAACTCCTAATAATTATGAAAAATACTATGGGTAGATCAAAAAACTATTGACAAATTGAGAAAGAGAAATTTTATAAGTACATATGGAATATGTCTATTTATGTAAAGTTATAGAGAAGGCAAATATAGTGTGAAAGAATGAGAGAAAGAAAGAACGAACAAACAGTAAATGTGTATGAGGCCCTGGGGATGGGTAAAGAATTACTGGAATGGTAGGAGGGAACTCTCCCGGGTGAGAACCATGTTCTGTATCTAGATAGAAATTTGCGGTACACAAATGCATAGCATTTGTTTGAATCTATTAAATTGTATATGCGTGCATATTGTATATGTATACACACAGTACTTGGGGGGCATATACTGATATCTATAGCTTAGCTTGAAATGGATTATAAAAACTAAGGAGGACTGGAGAGATGCTCAGTGAGAAAGAGCACTTGTTCTTTACAGAAGACTGTGTTCAGTTCCCATCACCTACATGGTTCACAACCATCTGTAACTCCAGTTCCAGGGGACCTGATACCCTCTTCCGACTTTCTTGGGCACCAGGCATGCATGTAGTGCACACATACATACAGACAAAACACTCATACACTTAAAAAAATGAAATAATAAAAAAAAAAACTATGGAGAAAAAAAGTAAGACGTATGAATTCGCATACAGAAATGAAGTATCATTTGTAGAGTCTAGGTAGTGGTATATTGATATCAGCAAATTCTCCAAGTTCATCTAGAAGTGAATTTGAGAAAATTCATATTAAAATGTAAAGAAAAAACATTAGGAGGGCTTAAACTAAAGGGATGATGCATGGTTTCTCTAAGACCATCAGAAAGAGTGTGGTTGCAGAACTCTAGAGGTCCAAGTTATTTTCAAAATGATAATAAAATAATATTGGCCCATGTCATGCTTAATTCTTCTTCTTTTTTTTTTTTTTTTTTTTTTTAAAGAAAAGATAGTGTTTCACTGTGTATCCCTGGCTGACCTGGAACTCACTATGTAGACTCAGAGATCTGTGCACCTTTGCCTCCCTGGTGCTGGGATTACAGGTGTGCGACACCACACCTGGCTAAGTCCTAATTCTTTTGGGATTTTGTTGAAGACATTTCTAGAGGCTCTATGATATGTGATATAAAAGGATTTGAAGAGAAAATAGATATACAATTATTCTATATTCTTTATTCAAATATTAAGAGAAAAATTCAAACAATATAAAAGCCTTTCTTGTTCTTTTAGGCTGTTAGCAGCAGTGGTTACCTGTACAAGACAGGGTCTGTCAGCATTCCGTCATGGAGTGTGGTGGTCTCGTCTTGTTGAGGGTTTGTAGGCAGTTAGCAGGTAGGGAAGAGGTCTCATTAGGTGTCACCCTCCCTGAGGTTTGCATGCAGTTAAAAGAGGAAGAAATGTTTCTTCTCAGTGCTATATCCACTGGTAAGTTGCCCATGCTGCTAGAAATAACCTGTACCCACAACATGAGGAACTGTGTTAAAGAGTTAAAGGGTCGCAACATTAGGAAGGTTGGGAACAACTGGTATTAAAGGGTCAGAGCGTTAGGAAGGTGGAGAACCACTGGGCTAAACTATCTCCCCAGCCGTTTTCCTTGTAAGAGTTTCAGAATTTCAAGTTTTACCTTAAAGTCTTTGATTCCATTAGAGTTGATTTTTGTGCAGAATGAAATCAGAGATGCGGTTTCGTTCTTCTACATATGCATGGCCTGAATTCCTTGCACTGTTTGTCGAAAATGCATCTTTTATTCCAGTATTGTTTTTAAAACATATGTCAAAAATCATGCAGTTGGTGTTGTGTGGGTTTGTATTTGGTCCTCTGTTCCATTGATGTGTTTGTCTGTACCAGCACCATGCTGTCTTTGCTGCTATAGTGTTGTAGTATAACTTAAAACCAGGGATGGCGATGCCTCCAGCATTATTTATTTTGCTCAGGATTTCTTTGGATTTTTATTTTTTGTTTTCATATGAATTTTAAGTCTATTTTCTCTCTTTCTGTGAACACTGAGAATGGCATTAGAATGTTGGTAGGCTCACATTGAGTCTGTAGCTTGCTTTTGGTGGAGTGACCATTTTTCACAATATTGTTTCTCAGTTTCTCTAAGTATTTTATCTTCACTTTCTTGTGATGTGCACACATCACATTCCCTGTGCCTTAGTTCTTATCTCAGCCCCTTCCATCCTGTGGACTTTAGGCTGGCCTCTTGAACACTGTCATGCTAATTTGTTTTTTCTCGTAACGTTTGAATGTCCTGATTGCTCAACTGCATCCTCATCCTTTACATTCCTTCTTCTGGTTGCTCAAGTATCTTATTGGTGCTTTCCACTGTGTTTTCTTTCTTTCTTAAAAAATTCAACTGTTTCTATTTAGTTTCTGAAATCTAGATTTTTTTCTGATCTTGTTTATCATATTATGACTTTTCATTCATATTGTTAACTGTCTGATCTTTCCTCTCTTGCTGATTTTCCTCCCCAGATTCTGGATTGAGTTAATCTGCACGCTTGTGTGGTATTCCAGGTCACTGATCATCTCCACTACTGAACTTCTGACATTTTCAGTCAGCAGTTTAATTAATCTTTCAATTCAGTGGCTGATGATATAGGATATTTTAATGGAGTCATGCTACCTTAATATTTCTTGTATGTATGTTATACATTTGTTTGTGTAGATTTCTAGTTTTATTTGGGGATTTTTTTTTTCTTGAAGGCTCAAACCTCAGTACCACTCAGAGGAGAAAACAAACAGCATCAAACCATGTAAGATGTAGACATACACTAAAATAGGTTAAACCCTGCCCACTTGATCACCAATGATTGTGAAACAGTGAATGGGAAAACTAGTTCTGAATGTACCATGAAAAATTGTTTTAGGGCCAGGTGATGGTGGCGCACGCCTTTAATCCCAGCACTTGGGAGGCAGAGGCAGGCGGATCTCTGTGGGTTTGAGACCAGCCTGGTCTACAGAGCTAGTTCCAGGACAGGCTCCAAAGCCACAGAGAAACCCTGTCTCGAAAAACCAAAAAAAAAAAAAAATTGTTTTAGGCCGGATTGTGGTGGCACACGCCTTTAATCCCAGCACTCAGGAGGCAGAGGCAGGCGGATCTCTGGGAGTTCGAGGCCAGCCTGGTCCACAAGAGCTAGTTCCAGGAAAGGCACCAAAGCTACAGAGAAACCCTGTCTCGAAAAACCAAAACAAACAAACAAAAACAAAAATTGTTTTAGGTAATTATAAAAAATTATAGGTGAATGAAATGAAGAAGACAGGAAAAGGGGGAAAATGGAGGAGAAGCAAGATTAATTAAAAGGGAAAAAAGACAGAAAATAATGGTTCTAGAAGGGAAGAGGAAAGAGCATGAGATTACAAACAACCCAAGAGCATCAAGATTTTACAATAATGGCAAAATTAGATAAAAGAAATAAAATGTAAAAGCTTGGGTGGGCAAGATGACTTATAGAGTAAGGGTACATGTTGTAATACCTGACAATCTGAGTTTGATCCCTGCGACCCATATGCTGGAAGGAGAGAACCAATGTTGTGTGTACATACACACACACACACCACTTAAATGGCAGATACATGTGAGTTTTTACAACAAGATAAAATGGTATTAAAAGTACAGTAGAGAGGGGGAAAGGTGGAAACATGGTAGGAGGGGACAAGATAGGGAAAGGAAAAGATTATTCAACAATGGAAAAAGCACAAACAAAACTTAGAAGAATGTACAATGGGGAATTTAAAAAATGTCAACTTTTACTGCTAAAACTGATGTGAAAAGGAAGGAACTAAAAATAAAAAAGAGCTGGGGAGATGGCTTGGTTAGCAGAGTGCCCAAGGTCCAAGCATAAGGACCAGCGTCATCACCAGCATCCAGAAGCTCTTGCCTGTAGTCCCGGTGCTGGGGGTGAAGAGACAATCCCTGAGGTCCATCCATCTTCACCTCATGTGTAAGCTCCAGTTTTAGTGTGAGACCCTGACTTAGAAAAGTAAGGTAGATATTGAGGAAGACACCTTTCTACCTCTGACCTACACACAATCATACATGTGCACCAGGACACACATATGCATACATATGAACATGTACATACAGAAAAAAAGCAAAGAAAACTCAGAAGCATGGTGGGGGGAGGGATGAAGTGCTGGAGTTGTAAAACTTGTAGACTACCAGTTAAGTGCATGAGATGTGCGGGTGGGTGGGGAGGCATGCACAGAGGGCCAGGTGAACTTGCCTCTTGTTAGTCATGTGATTTCTGCTGGTGTTAGTCTGTTGTTCAAGTGTCCGTTATCCACCAAAAGTGTCTCCACTAATAGAGCTTTCTTTATGTACCAGGGGCCTCTGCCGGTCACAGTTAGCTTAGCAGTCTGTGGGCTAGCCAAGTCTTCTCACTCTCTTGAGTTTCCCTAGATTATATCCAAGGGAGTAGCTAATGTTCTAGCAGGGGCCATCTCTCAAATATGTTAAATGCATAAGAATCAGCCACAGCTTTGAGATGTGTACAGACGAAGGACCGGTGTTCTTATGTTCATGATCTAAGTCTTAGTCCCCATGCTGGTGGACTTCAGAGTCCTTGGGTTCTGCAGTTATGGATAGCAGATAGGCAACTAAAGAGTCAGATCCCATGCCCAGAGCTATCAGACAGTATGGTTATTTCCATCAGTGCGCCTGTTTGGGCCAGCAAAAATGGGCTTATTCATTCAGTGCTCTGAGCCAACCCTCCTGTAGGTTACAATTTCAGCTCGTCAGCATCTGGCCCTCCTGCTTTTTATAAGTGTCTTCCTGCTTTTTATAAGTCTCTTGCCCAAGGGCTGTGCCATGTTAAATTATAACTCCCTGGCTTGTGGTTGCTCTCTATTCCCAGGCCCCTAATGTTGCTCAGTTTTAAACAGATTCCCTGTCAAAAGCTCACCCTCTAGTGGTAGTGATAAAATGGGGTTCCTCTCTACTACACTGGCTGCCAGAGGGATCATTCTTACCTAAACCAGAAATTGCACTGCAGGCTGGTGAGGGCTGTAAGTTTGTTCCCTAGGACAAGTCTCTTTTTACCATGGTCACCAGCTTATTTTTAAGAGATGAGGTGGTCGTGTCTTCTCTCCTCACCAGTAAGCCATGATTGGGATTGTGGTTGGCGGAACTGTGTATCTGTGTGTCTGTGTATCTGTGTATCTGTGTGTCCCCATCTGCTTCTCTACGTTGTCCCGGGTTCTGTTGCTGCCATTCTGAGTTTCTGAAGCTGACTTCCACTGTCTTCCTCTCTACTTGCTTTCTTGGAAGCAGCTCTACTCTTTTTCATCCCGATGACTCTCCTTAACAGTCACAGGGAGGCAGCGTAAAGGCCTCCATTTCTCCTGGAAGGCCTCGGCTTCTCACTACATTATATTTTTAGGAAGCTATTCAGTGTAGTGAGACAAAGTGATTTCAGTTCTTCATACACTTCACTAACAGCTTTAACACAATTTCGGTCACATGTGGAATGAGTTTTGTGTATTCTTAACCATCTGTTGTTGTTAGATGTTTATGTGATTTAATTGTCTTTCAGAGAAGTAGAGTTTCATTCCACATTTATGATAAACCAGGTCCACACTGCTTTGGGATTTATATATTTATCAGTGAACAAAACACACAACTTACAGAGATTTACCTGCTTCTGCCTCCCCAAGTACTGGGATTAAAGATGTGTGTACTACCATACCTGGCTAAAATTTCCTTCCTTCCTTGCTTCCTCCTTCCTTCCCTCCCTTCCTCCTTCTTTCCCTCTCTCTCTTTCTCTCTCCTTTTTTTCTTTTGTTCCTAAAGTCATTTTTTTTCACTGCCCTTATTTACACTGTTGTCCCTTAGGGGATTTAGATGAAATAAAGTCTTTTTTTTTTTAAAAAAAAGATTTGTATTTTATTTTTGAGATTATAATTTGGTTACATTTCTCCCTTTCCTTTCCCCCCTCAAACCCTCCCATATACTCTTCCCTGCTTTCCTTCAAATTCATGACCTATTTTCTTTTTTTTTTTAATTTATTTATTTATTGAGGATTTCTGCCTCCTCCCCACCACCGCCTCCCATTTCCCTCCCCCTCCCCCGATCAAGTCCCTCTCCCTCATCAGCTTGAAGAGCAATCAGTGTTCCCTGACCTGTGGGAAGTCTAAGGACCGCCCACCTCCATCCAGGTTTAGTAAGTTGAGCATCCAAACTGCCCAGGCCCTCCCAAAGCCAGCACGTACAGTAGGATCAAAAACCCATTGCCATTGTTCTTGAGTTCTCAGTAGTCCTCATTGTCCGCTATGTTCAGCAAGTCCGGTTTTATCCCATGCTTTTTCAGACTCAGGCCAGCTGGCCTTGATGAATTCCCGAAAGAACATCCCCATTGTCTCAGAGGGTGGGTGTACCCCTCACGGTCCTGAGTTCCTTGCTCATGCTCTCCCTCCTTCTGCTCCTGATTTGGACCTTGAGATTTCTGTCCTGTGCTCCAATTTGGGTCTCTGTCTCCTTTCATCGCCTGATGAAGGTTAATATTCAGGGGGATGCCTATATGTTTGTCTTTGGATTCACCTTGTTATTTAGCTTCTCTAGGATTGCGAATTATAAGCTCACTGTCCTTTAATTATGGCTAGAAACCAAATATGAGTGAGTACACATGACCTATTTTCTTAAAGCTAATTGTTATTGCATGCATATAAGTATGGATATAAGTAAGATATATATATATATATATATACACTCCTAAATATAACCTGTTAAGTTCATATAATGCTCCCTAATACGATGTTTTGGAGGCTGTCTGTTTGGTATTAGACAACCAATCAGTGTGCTCTTCCTTAGGGAGGACCACTTCTATTCCCAGCTTTCCTCGGTTGCCTGTAGTTCTCTGTTAGCCTCATGGGCTTTTCTCCATCCAGTTTGGTATGTTCATTGTTGTCATCTTTGTTCAGCTCACGTTTGGGCAGTTGTCTTGGTGAGACTTCATGGGTGTATCTTCTGGTGTTACTAGGGAGCAAACTCCCTAATCCTTGGGCTCTTCAAATCTTTCTGCTCCCTTTTCTGCAATGTTCCCTGACACTTAAGGGAGGGTTTGTAGATAGAGTCCCTGGGACTGGGCTGCACAACTTATTTAAGGCTTCATCCCTGTGGAAGACATTTCTGATTGTGTTAGTTTTTCTTTCTATGTGAAGGGAACTCAATTCCAGCCTTTTCTCTGTTCCTTTGCCCCTTCTGTCTTAGGAGAGAAGAAAATTATCCCTGTGGTTCATTTGGAGGATTAAGTAGGCGTACTTGGCAGTATTCCAACCTACTATCACCTGTGGCTGTTGTTCAGCTCCTCAGGGTTGGCTCCACAGTAGCCCACACCATCTCAAAGCTACTGTCAGATATTTGAGTGGTTAAGGCTGTCTAATTGTATGGCTCAGTGAACAGCTCTCTTCCTCCAGTGAGTTAGTGTTTCACCTTCCTCCATAATTCATGGTCTTTTCTGGGCTGCTGAGATTCTAGGTGGTAAAGAGGCTTCCCCAGAAACCTGTTACCCATTGTGAGTTGCTTTGTGATTCACGGATTACTTTACTTAAGTTTTAAGTTTCAGACATGTTTTTCCCCCAGTGTCTTTTCCTATACATTTCTAATTTAGTTGTATTAAGGTCAGAAAACATGTTATGAGCTCTTATGTAATTTTCAAACACCCGCCCTGTGGCATCCTTTTGCAGTCAAATTTTATAAATGTTATTCACAGATGTGGAGAATGCCAGGTTACATGTCCTTTCATTTAAGTCTGTGCGTTTGTCTAACTTAAAAACAAATCTCTGTAATATAAAATTGACATATTTAAAATGCACAATTTAATGATTTCAGTATATTCACAAATTGTGCAACTTTGACTATAGTTATCTGCAGTTTTACATTAGGTTTTCTAACACAATGCCAAGCAATAGAACACTATTATTTTTAATCTTCTGGTAGCCAGATTCAACAAAGTAAGAAGAAACAGGTGAGATTAATTTGAATACTTTAAGCTTAAAATGTTTTGGGCCCTCAGTCCACATACACAAATGTGGTTTTCATCTCAGTGCTGCATCTTGTGGGCTTCTGTGTGTCTATTCTCAGAGCACACCCTCACTTGGAAGGGTGGTGCTTTACGGGCTTTTTGTGACATGTAGTGACTAGTGCAGCCCTACTATTGGGATGTGACATGCAGTGAGAGCTAGTGCAGGTCTCTATTTAAATGTGTTTGATTTAGATACAGATCCCTGAGGTTTTGAATTTTCATATGGCTCCCACAGTTTTCAGCATATTCTTGATTAAATATTCTTTTTACTATTCGGCTTTTTTAATCTAATGTGCTTACTACATAGGTGTATTCATCCACCCCTTTAAACGTTAAGGCATCATTCAGTTTTAATAGTATCTTGTAAATAGTATAAAATTGGATTTTTTTCTTATTATATACTCTCTTTAAGATTGATGAACTTTTTCATTTACATCTATTGTATTTATACATAGTTGGATCAATGTCTGCATATTATTCAGCTTTTTAATGTAAATTTGGATTATATAATTTTTTTTATCTTTTTACTACTTGTTTAAAGCTTATACCATATTGTTGGAGTTTTTTCTTCTTAGAAAAAGAGCCTTGTATAAACTAGTCAACCATTCTACTACTGAGTTCTATTCCTAGCCTCATACTGTTATTTTTAATATTTTAAAACATTTATTATTTAAAACATTTAAAATATTTATTAAGGTATGGTTTACATAAAATAAGCCACACATATTTAAGTTGTACATATTAGTAAATTTTAGCACATATATGTGTGTGTGTGTGTGTGTTTGTATTCAAACACACAGGCATAAAAATACAACCATTATAGTCAAGATAATAAAAAATGTCCCAATGGCAGCTCAAAGCAGAGCCTGGAGAGGTTCTATAGAAGCCAGAGTTGTCATTCCCCAACCCATGTTACATAATCATCTGCTGATTCTTTAAATCTTTCAAAGTCATACAAAAATTAAAAACTGCCACCCCTTAAGCTTGCCTGGCATGATGCACTGAAACTTCTGTAGATTGTTAGCAGTAAAAATGCCAAAAAAAATCTCCCAGATATAACTCTCAAAAAAAGAAAAAAAATGTTTCTATGTTTCTTGGTAATCTTGATGTCTCTTGACTCTGAGGCCTAGATATCGACAAACCTGATTTTTAGTCACTGCAGTTTGTTTTCAGTAGCTTTAAATGGAATTATGAACTAGGTTGTCTTTTGTGTCATTTTTGGCATCATTTTTGAGATTCATGTAAATTATTGAATATGTTGGTTATTCATTCTTTTACTCTGAGTGATATTCCATACTAACTTACTTGGTGCTCATGGAGACCAGAAGAGGGTGTTGATTCCTCTGGAACTGGAGTTACCGGTGGTTGTAAACCATGTGGATGCTGGGAACTGAAACTGGGCCCTCTGCAAGAGCTGCGCGTGTTCTTACCCGCCGAGCTATCTCTGTAGCCTCAATTTCCCAATGTTTTTGACCAGTTAAAGTATTCATTTTAACTTTAACTGTAGCCTACTATTTGTATTTTTGCAAACACTAGTTATAGACTATTTATAATGTCACTACCAGTAAGTTTGGGATGGCAAAATGGCCCAGAGAGTAAGGCTCGCTGCGGAGCCTAATGCCCTGAGTTGGATTCCTGGAACCCTATGGTAGACAGAGAGAACCCATTCTTGCAGGTGTCCTCTGACATCCACATGCTCCTGTGTATGTGACACCATATAGAACAGATACTTAAGTAAATAAATGTAATAAGTTTAAGAAGATAAACTTCATTAATAAGAAATTCAAAGAATAATATGTAAGTTAACTAATCACTTTTAACTTAATTTTTAATTAATAATATTGTCATTAGAATTGAAGAAATGAATTGTTTTTACAGCAGCTACCCAGAAATTTAAGTTTTTTTTTTCTCCAAAACTGTCACTTTTGGGCTTTTCTGTTAGGATCGATCTATCTATCTATCTATCTATCTATCTATCTATCTATCTATCTATCTATCTAATCTATCTAATCTACTTTTATTCTTTGTGTCTTTCACATCATGCCTCCCAGTTTCACCTTCACCCCCAGAAAAATAAACAAAACAAAATAAAATTTAAGAGAAAAGGGTGGGAGAGAAAGGGAAAACCTCATCATGGAAGCTGCGGTGGAGAGATTGCCCAGAGGTTAAGAGCACTGACAGCTCTTCTGGAGGTCCTGAGTTCAATTCCCAGCAACCCCATGGTGGCTCACAACTGTCTGTGGTAGAATCTGATGCCCTCTTCTGTCACAAAGGTGTACCTGCAGATAGAGCACTCATATAAGTAAAACTTTTTTTTTTTTTAATTTCAGTGCCTATTTGTATATGACCTGTCCTTTTTTTCCCTATCTTTAGATCACAAAATTTGTCCAGGACAGACATAGAAACAGAAGAAACAGACTTCGTAAAGATCAACTTAAAAAACTCCCTGTACATAAGTTCAAGAAGGGTAAGTGAATATTGTTATTTTCTAAATAATAACATTTAGTATGTGTCAGAATACATGAGGGCCATACTTACACTACATTCTGAGTCTCGACTATATACCATGCCCAACACTAACATTAATAATGAATGTTTATGAGAGATATTTTTATCCTCTGGTAGCCTGGTAAAGGCAGGAACAAGGTATGGAGTTGACAGAAAACGTAAAAGTAATAGTAAAAATGGAAAAAAATATATTGTCACTGCCATGTGCAGTAGTAGACAATGTCAGAGAAAAAGGTAGTCTACCCTCCTACGTTCTCATTTGCTGTGTTATATACTGCATTGTGCTGGTAAAACCATAGATAGCTGTTAGGTGTTTGCACTTTGCATGCCACTTAATTGTTATGCTAATATGAAATGGGTGCTATCGTTATCCTTCCATAATACACAAGGAAATGGGGCTTCACTGAGGCTTGAACTGTATTGGCAGAGCTGGAGAGGAGTCCAGGTTTTGTGTTACAGCCAGCATAGTTTCCTTCTCTGTGTTTAGAGAGCTCCTAATATAGGTATATATATATAGGTATAGGTATATACCTGTTAATCCTTTTGACTAGTACTTCCCAGACTTCATTTTTTATACCAATATAATGTTCTATTTAACGAGGGTAAGGAACATAAGGTGAAAATAGAAAAGGCATCCAAACATAGTTCTAGGGGATGGAGAGATGGCTTATGGATGGAGAGCACTGGCTTCTCTTCCAAAGAACTGGGATTCAATTCCTAGGACCCACATGGTGGCTCAAAACCATCTGTGACTCCAGTCCCAGGGCACTCCAGCACCCTCTGTGGCTTTTATGGGCATCAGGCATTAGACATATGCACAGACAAAATTTACCCATATACATAAAATAAACAATTGAATGATTAATAAATAAAAAGCAAAGTTTCATTTTCCACATAATTAAATGTTTTATTGTCATTTACAATTTTATCTTACTAAAAATATAACAATAAGAAAGATGTAAGATATTACATTTCAATTTTAAAAGGGACAGAGAAGCTGTAAACTGCTAGCATATAAGGTGAGTTATCTAAAAGTTCTTTACAGATCAGACCCAGTATTAAAGACTAGCTTTAGGAATCTCCTTTTAAAGCTCTATTTTATATGCTTAGTTTTGTATTTCTTAATCTCTAGTTTAAAGATATTTTTTTTCTTGAATAATGTGAGATAATCCAGGTCCTCCCAGAGCCTCCTCACCTCCCCACTGATCCAGCTCCATGCCCTTTCTTTCTTCAAACAAAACCCAAACCAAAAAACCCCCAAGAAACACACACACTGAAAACCCCCACAAAAACACACATGAAAAAGGAAACCAAAATATACAAGCAAAAAACCAATGAGACAAAAAATATCCAAAGAAAGCAATGTGAGCCAAAAAGTCTATGAAAATACCATTGAGTTTGCTTTGTGTTACGAACTACTCCTGGGCATGAGGCCTGCCCTTAAGTATGGTTATATCCATTGAGATTCCATTGGAGAAGACTTTCCCCTTTCAGTGTTCGGACCTACTTTAAATTTTTTTCCCCTAAAACAAAATATTTTTAGAACATGACATTGAAGGCTGGCAAGATAGTTCAGCTGGTAAAGGTGCTTCCTGTCAAGTCTACTGACCTGAATTTGATCCCAAGTACCTACGTGGTGGACAGGGAGCATTAACTAAAAACATGAATGTTTTACATGCATGCAATAACAAAGAAGGAAGAAGAGGGAAATAAAGACAAGGATATTGAGACTACTTCGGGTTAAAATGTTTAGAAGAGATTTACAAAGTTGGCTTTTCCTCTCAGATGAGCAGCCATGTGGAATTTTGAGCAGAAGTAGCACCTTTTTTCCTTTTTCTCTTTTCTTTTAGCATTCCTATAATCTTAGCACTTGGGAAGCAGAGAGAGGCAGGTGGATCTAGATGAGTTCAAGGCCAGTCTGGTCTCTACAGTGAGTTCCAGGTCCAGGGTACATAGCAAGACCCTGTCTCAAAAAACACAAAACAAAAGAGACCCCCGGCTGTATTAAGAATAGCGGTACAGGGTCAAGGATATAAACAACTAGCAGATAGTAAGTTACTGCATTAATTATAAATGTGCTTGGGTCACCATTAGGGAGGTAAAGTCTTCTAATTTTGGATACGTCTGGAAGATGGGATGCAGTCGGTTTATTGATGGACTGACTAGAAGTAGGGAAAGGACGGAGGCTGCTTTTTTGTTGTTGTTTCAGAAAAAGCACAAACAGACCTTTATTTGAGAAAGATCCTTACTGGACACAGGCTTGCTAATCTCTGGCAGGTTGGGTGTGGGAGAATATCCCACCGCTTCTATATATTCTCTAATCTCCAGTTTGTTGTTGTTGTTTGTTTGCTTTAGTAAGTAATGAGAAATAAAATTTAGTTTGCAAATGAGAGGGAAAAAAAGAGAATTTTTATATACTCTCAAGAGCCCCTTCTGGATTTATTTGACAGTTCAGCCCTACACTGGTTTTACATGCTTTATCTGTCATTTGTGAGCTTGTAACTTCTATTTTCATAAGACTGTAGTCTTGATTTTATTGTATAATCCTGAATTTCTTGTTTAAAAACCAAAGCCAATTTAAAACTCCCCTCATCTTGATATTTCATATAAATTCATTTACTTTTTGTATTTGGTCTGAAGTGGGCTCCAATTTCATTTTTGGAATATGGAAATCCAATTGTTCAGTATCATTTATTGAAAAGAATAGTCTTACTGAATGAATAGTCTTTTAAAGAGAGGAATATTTTTGTTTCTTTGAGAATTTTATATAGATAAACAATTTTCTTGACTGTATGCACCCCACTACTCCCTCTCACATCTCCTAGGCACCCAAACATGTGCATCTGTCCATCATGCTCCCCTCTCCTCTTTTAAAGCCCATGCTGTTTAGGGGCCTCTGGGCCTCCCTGGCCAGTAGCTCAGAGAAAGGTATCCCACTTCTGGTAAGGAATTTTCATTTAACAATTGATGTCTTCTCAGGGAAGCATTGTCCACCCATGCAGGGTATCTGTATTTTAACTCTTCCTCTTCTTCCCTCCCTTCCTTCCTTTTGTTATTTTCTAAATTTAGTTTAAAAGCACTAGGCTTCTATAAGAGTTTCTCATACATCTTAGCTTGATTGGCTCACCCCACCTTCCCCTCTCCCCATCAATGATTATTTCTTCATTTCCTCAGCCATGTTTTGTTGTTGTTTGTTTATAAAACCAATCATGTCTACTGAGAACTCAAGAACAATGGCAATGGGTTTCTGATCCTACTGCACGTACTGGCTTTGTAGGAGCCTAGGCAGTTTGGATGCTCAACTTACTAGACCTGGATGGAGGTGGGGGTTCCTTGGACTTCCCACAGGGCAGGGAACCCTGATTGCTCTTCGGGCTGAGGAGGGAGGGGGATTTGATTGGAGGAGGGGGAGGGAAATGGGAGGCGGTGGCGGGGAAGAGACGGAAATCTTTAATAAATAAATAAATTAAAAAAAAATAAACTGCTCACCAAAGAATAAAAAAGAAAACCAATCATGGATTCTGAACTGTGGAGCAATTTTTAAATCTAATTTTAAAGAGCAGTCGGTTGTACCCATAACAGTCATGCCGCTGTTGCACCTGTATGCTCAGCGTGCTTGCTGTGCTGTTAGTGCGTGCACAGCATCCATATCTGAGCAGAACTATCAGCAACAATTCTTCCCTAGGAATGTGCATAGTCTGCTACTGTAGCAAAAACGGAGGGGACTTTCAGCTTCATCGCTGCCTCATTTCTCTACGTCCTACAGCCAAAGTGTGTGCCATCTTTAGAAATAGGATCTTACCATCTAGCGCTGGTGTGCAGCCAACGGCAGTGAGAATAACTTTATGGTTTGTGGAGTATCTGGGGATTCCTCTGCCAGTAAGCCATAAGAAGACAACCTACTCCTGGGACTTAAGGTTTTTACCTAGCAACCTTATGGCTCATGGGAATATTTCTTCCTACCTATGCACTTCATTCAAACACTTGAATAGGGACAGTTTTACCATCCTTCCAGGTACCTTTCCAAATCTGTAAGACACACAAGGGTTAGCATTTACAGAAGGTAGGCAGTCTTTGAAGGTCTACTGCTGTCCTGGGCTGCTATTAAAAAAGTGTTCACAAGACCCAGTACTGCATGGAAAGATCCTATCACTTGTATCCACGGTGTGGTCAAAGAGCGGTGTTCTGTGCAGCAGCATGGATGAGGACACTAATCCACCTAACTCTCGATGACCCACAGTCATTTCCCATGAGTCACTCGATCTCATCTTAATGTGCTGCTGCATCTGCCATGGAGTCTCTGTGCACCCTTCTAAATACCCAGCAGTCTCAGTGAGGCCGGTTTGTGCTGCCTAGTCTGGATCAGGCCCAAGGGGAAGTGAGAACAACAGTCTCCTATGCCTGCCACAGGAGTCGGCTCCCCAGGTCTGATAAGCTCAGGCTGGCACTGTGTCCCTCTCATTTTCATTGGCACAGCTGGCTGCCGAAAGCCCCAGGCTGGGCAATAAATCTCCAACTCCAGTGTACTTTTTTTTTTAAATAGGGGAAGAAATGTATACAGAGCACTATGGTGTGTGTGTGTGTGCACGAGAGAGCACACACACGTTTATGGGTAAATACTGTACACCCTTTTCATTTGCACTATTTTTATCATTTATATTTTCTCTGAACCTTTGCTCAGGCAACAGTTTCCTGCCTTCTAGAAACTAACACAGTTGTCTTTCTGTTAATGTTTTGTTCAGGAATTCCAGGACAGGTCTGACCACACTGATCTTCTGAATGGCCCTGATAGACCCTTCTGATTGTTTTGCCCTTCTCAGCTCCTTTGGATTGCTTCAGGAATTTAAATTCAATTTACATGCTAGACTGCAATTAAGATCTACCAGAGCTCCTTCTACCTTACAAAGATTACATCTGCCATGGAGCTTGGCAAGTCCACTAAAACCCTATCTACTCCCAAGGTCTTTACTGAAAAAAGGAAAAACTTATTTTTTTCTTTTTACATTTATTTGTATTTATTTGTAGGGGGAGTGCAGGTGTCACAGGGCACATATGTGAACATCTAAGTTGATTCTTTCCTTCCACCATGTGAGCTTGAGTATCAAACTCAGGTCAAGTCTTTGGTGGCAAATGCCTTTAGCTGCCTTTATGTCAAACCTGACTGGAATCTTCCATCACTTTTATTATACTCTATTCAGTTTTTGGACACCCAACAATAGCTCTTCAGCAGAGAACTAATTTTTACTCTTTTCCTTGTATCCTGCCAACTCTAGGAGATAAAAAAGGCCAACACCTCCATCTTGTTTTCTCCCTTTTCTGCCTTTCCTGCCAAAGCAGCGGTTAATACAAGGACAATACATGACTTTTTCCACCGTAACTGCACTTGTAATCTCACAGTGTCCTTCTGGAAGATAGCTGAGCCTTAGTTGCATGTCTTATTGCCCATGGAAAAACCATGCAACTTCTGTCACAAACTGCTTTTGAGTTCATCTCACTTGTGCTTTTAGGGATTGCAACACATTCTTTAGCCTGTCAGCTCTTTGGGGAGAGAGGTGGGCCCATATTCATCAAGGAGGTATGACACTGCATTCCACACAGAAGATCGTCAGTCTAAGTGGCCCACTTTCAGTGGCTTGGTGTTGGTTTTATATCTTGTCTCTCATTGTTTAGAATTGCCAGTTCAACACAGCAAGGATACTCTCCATCCATATCACACAAGGAATATGGCTCTATCAGGATTACCCCACATATGCTACACCCTCAGACAGATCTACCTCAGTTAGATTTTATCCTCATACCATGGGCCACACAACTTCTCCCCAAGTCATCTTTGGTCATATCAGTCCCTATTCAGGTGCAAATTGTGTTGTGCTTTTCTTGGGAGGTCATGAATAAATGTTTATTTACCCTAGATAGGGCACTGATGACAGACCCAACAAATAACTCCACCTTAGTCTGGCTTAGTGAACGAATGGAGTTATTGAGGTTACCTAAAGGAGTACGGGCAACTCTAGGGAGTCACGTCCCCGAGTGCACCCCAGCATGGGTGATGACTCAGAGGAGCTGCATCCCTGATGTGTCACACACAACCAGCAGAGCGCCACTAAGGCCTCATCTCTCCCACAGTAGTCTGCGGAGTATATAGAATCTTTGAGACGGGTCATATGAGTCTTTTAAGTCTTAATAGCTTCTGGAATAGTATGAGTCTCAGTGTTCATGCAGGGATGTTCCAGTTCAGAGGAAATAGCTACAGAGCACCATGTTTTCAAAACTCCACACAAATAAAGAAATAAACTGACATGGATCTATAAGTATCTTAGTTATTTGCTGTTTCTTTGATAGAATACCATGACCAAAGCAGCTCAAAGAAGAGTCTATTGTGGCTTGTGGTTCTAGAGGGAAGAGTCTGTGATGGCAGGGAACGTGACAGCAGGCAGCTGTCAGGACAAAGTGGCAGCAACAGGACAAAGCCCTGCTTTGGACAAACCATCTAAGAAAAATTATTTTCAAGACAGTTGATGAGATTTGAGTTTACTTTGAATGATATTAATTCAGTTATTAAGAAACTGTCATTCATTCTTATTAGGGATGATAATAGTGTGATTATGCTTTTAAAACTCTTGATATATAGTAATATTTAATAAAATGATATGACTGTATTGTCTTATTTTTTTCAAGACGAGGCCAGTATCACTCGGTCAGGCCCCATCCACCTCTTAAAGTGTCTACCACCTCCCGACAGTGCCATGTTGGGGAACAAATCTTTAAAACATAGGCCTTTAGGGGGCACTCACTATTCAGATGATAGCATGCCCTTTGCTAGGATGTTTCTACTCAGGTGTTAGTGTTCTCTTCTTAATTTCTACCAGTGCACTTTCTAGAAGGAAATTTAAGTTTGAAATTTTTAGTTACTTTACCTGAGATTAAACTAAACACACAGATAATCTATCCAATGAGTACAAATCATTTAGAAGCACTATTGCTTTATCCAAGAGTAATATAGGCCTAGTTCCTTATATGTACTGAAGTGGAGCAGGCTTTTAACTTTATATTCTTATGAGCCACCAAGTGGTGCTGGGATTTGAACCCTGGTCATCTATCTAGCCCAGGATTTGTATAAATTTAGGTGTCTTGAAGTCAGCTCTGGAAGGGATTTTAACCCTAATTTCCTAGATGACTGCTTACGAATACTTCAGAGCTAGGGAGGTGACTCGATGGGTAAAGCACCTGCCAAGCAAGTGTGAGAGCTGTGTTTGGAATCCAGATCCCCTCTCCACCCCCAAGCCAGCATTGAGTCTTGTAATCCTGGAACTTCTCTGGCAAGATAGGATGTGGAGAGTGAAGAATCCTCAGAAGCTCTTAGGTCAGCAAGAGACCCTGTTTCCAATAAGGTGGATAGCAAATACCAACACTCAAGGTTGTTCTCTGACCTCCATGCACATGTACAAACAAAAATATACTACAAAAAAAATCCAGGTACTACGAGTCTAAGGGGAATATTTAAATGTGACTAGAAATCTAGGTACATATGCTAGGAGACAATAAAACATAATGGCTGAGACAATGCAAAGACTTTGAAGTATACAGCATTCTGGAATTCTGGATTTCTCCATATATTATGTGTGTGATCTTGTACAGTTCCTTAACCTCACCATACGTTTAATGTGTAAATGTGACCAAGAGTACCTACTTTGGGGGGATTTCTTCTTATTTTAAGTTACCAGGAACCTAACTACTATAGCTTTAAAAGTTTATTTTCCAAGGTAACACAAAAATAAATAAACTTAGAAGATGGGATGAGGCAGTGGTTTTGTCACTTCATAACTAGTCCAGGACTACAAGGGCTTTCTACAAAGCGTATAGAACACTTGGCTCTATTCTGGTCCATGCCACAAACTACATCCTTGATCTTATGTGCAAAGTAAGTATTGTAGCAAGAAGTACAGGTCACTATGAAGTCATCACTTAGAACTGTTCACAGGACATGAAAACTCAATGACTCTAAAATACCAACTATATACATTTACTGATAACCCAGAAAACAACTACATTTAGTTTCTTGGGTTACAAATGACAAGCACAGCATCTTAGAGCACTACAAATATATTACCTGTAGTTCTGTTTAAGCACTCTTGTGACCATACTGAATTCCTGTGAAAATGCCAAACTATTCTTCCCACCTAGCTTGACCCCTGCTTACTACAGCTGTTTCTAAGAGACCTATTACAGGGTGATGAGACTGTTTGACATGTATGATAACATCAGTCATGATTTAATTGCTTAATGTGTTCAAACTCTACCTTCAAAATTCATGTCAGTGATTCATCTGTATAATTATGTTATCATAAATATGTTGGAGCTCTTTAATATTTCTAGTTAAGACCCATCTAATCCATCTGACTAAACTCCACAGGAGAGTCTAACATGTATGCACATGAATTTGTTAGAGTATATTTGGTAACAATAAAACCAATTAACTAGCAAAACAAAAATACTAATTTTTCTTAAAGCTTTCTATTTTGGATTCTTCGTCCTGTGTTTAAATGACCAGAGGATATTGAATTGAATGACTAGCCTGAAGAGTCATTTTCCCTTTGATGTCTGGTGCTCACCCAGACTGTCTTCCTAGGTAGCAGCTTATTTCTGTTACCTTCCAAAGTCATTATACCCGTGTAGCTCAGGCAGTGAAACCCTCTTTGTTTCCTAAGGTTATTTTTTAAAGTAATTGGAAAATGCTGAACTAAAGTAGTCAGTGGTAACACAGTATTTTTAAATAGACCCTCAAAAGCATCAGTATTTAAGAGTACTGTTTTGCTTCCTTTCAAAATGTAGCCTTTGAATCCCAGAAGAGCTAGGAATTAAGGAAACTAGATATTAATAAGGCCATAAACAAGAGTAAGACAAACTAGCATTACTGTCAAGTAGCCATTTGGTGAATACCCATTTACCTGGCTGCTAGCCTTAACACCACCGAACTGGTACATATGGGTTATTTGAAACTAAAAGTATCTTCCCTTCCAATCTGTTTTTAATGAACATATTGAAAGTATTTGAATGTTTTGATGTGGTTTTGTGAGGGGGGGTAGGATGGGATAGGGATGTAAGTCAGTGGTAAAGTTCTTATTGTGTGCCTGAATTTAATCCTACCAAAATGGCTCAGAATTTGAGAAGTTTGAAATTTCATTTTTTAGTATAGACTATTTCAGAACATGCTAATGTTTAAGTAATGCTCAAGTCTACATTTTCTGTTTACAATTTTCTGTTACAGGAGATGAATACGATGTATGTGCCATTTGTTTGGAAGAATATGAAGATGGAGATAAGCTAAGAATCCTTCCCTGTTCCCATGGTATGAGTAAACCACATGCTGCCTTGAGTTTGTATAGAATTTGGTCTTGAGTTCTGTCTGTATCAAGGGAGAGGACACAGAAATACAAAACTAATGGATAGATGTGATCTATAAAAATGTACTAACTTTTTATGTGTGTACACAATTTGTACAAATCATTACACTAAATGAACACAGCAAGAAATTAAATATAACAGTCTCTGAATACTACAGTGCTAGGCATAATCAGCTCAAAAGCAGTGTCTATGGACCTTAATTTCTATATTTCGGTATTATCCTTTTGTGTTGTGATAAAAAGAAAATATTGTATAAAATACCAGATTTCAGCAACTGTTAACTGTGATCATATCTTTATAAAGAATATCTTAGGCTCTGTGGTGTTGTAATAGGAGCGGTGGGGCTGCGTCCCCAGCACCCCGGCCACCTGCTAGCTTATGCCTGAAATAACAACACACAAACTGTATTCATTTAAACACTGCTTGGCCCATTTCTATCTAGCCTCTTCTAGGCTAACTCTCACACCTGGACTAGCCCATTTCTAATAATCTGTGTAGCCCACGAGGTGGCTTACCAGGGAGATTCTAGCCTACGTCCATCCTGGGTCGGAGCTTCATCGCATGTGACTGCCCGGGAGCGGGGAGCATGGCGTCTCTGAGCTCACTTCCTCTTCCTCCCAGCATTCTGTTCTGTTTACTCCTCCCACCTATGTTTTAACCTATCAGGGCCAAGCAGTTTCTTTATTGCTTAACCAATGAAATCAACAGATTGATATATGACACTCCCACATCACTGTGGAACTAAATCAAATATTGAATTTGAAAATGAGTGCTTTTGTTTAACGGAACTGTTGTACTGAAGATGTATATTTTGCTTCAACAGCTTATCACTGCAAGTGTGTAGATCCCTGGCTAACTAAAACCAAAAAAACCTGTCCAGTCTGCAAACAAAAAGTTGTTCCTTCCCAAGGTGATTCGGACTCTGACACCGACAGCAGTCAGGAGGAAAATGAAGTGTCAGAGCATACCCCTTTACTTCCGCCTTCAGTGTCGGTCAGGGCGCCATCATTTGGATCTTTGTCAGCATCCCACTCACATCAGAACATGACCGAGTCTTCTGACTACGAGGAGGATGACAATGAGACCGACAGCAGTGATGCCGACAACGAGGTCACTGAACACAGTGTTGTGGTCCAGCTGCAGCCTGATGGTGAACCGGACAACATAGCAAACACTGTGTGACGTTCAGGTGGCTGGTTCATTTCCCTTTCAAATGTTTATTTAGACATATGAGTTGATTCTTCTGCTCCCTTTAGAGGTTTCTGTAGGAATAACTTATTTTTTAGTTTTCTAGTGTAATCATGTTCCTGAAATAGACTGTTTGATCTATGATACTTATTTCCAGTAGTATACATCCATCTCACTAACAAGTAACAGACTGGTGCTGTAACTCAAGCAGCAAACCAGCTCTCTGGGGATGATGAAATGTAGCCAGGACACTTTTAAAATCCTCAGTACAGCTTGAAGTGAAGACCTAGATCACAGTATGCAAATGTCTTACACATGAAGTCGGCTATGGTCATCTAGCATGAGCTAAAACCACTCTCACTTCCATAAAGTTGCCTATAATTGTTGGGTTGGCACATGTCTGTTCTGATATTTCCCATCATGATTAGTGAGTGGCAATGGGCAATTTAGGATATTTCTTCTTAGAACCACGGAGAAACTAAAAGATGTCATTTTCCTCCCTATTCCCAAGTAGTTTTCCCTCATAGGAATAGTCTAGTATAAACTTCAAATATTTTATGTTAAGGTTTTTAAAAACACTATAGTGTTATGAGTTTGATTCCACAGGAACGTCTCTGGATCTTACTTTCCATACTTCAGTATCCTTTTTGTGTTGCAATAAAAAATGCTGCATAAAAATACCAAATTTCAGCAACTGTAATATTGAGATTGTATACCTCTTCATAAAGAACATCTTATGCTAGTTAGCCCTGCTGAACCATGTGCAGAGGAAATTGTTCAAGTATTGGGTTTGAAAATAAGTGCTTTTGCTTAACAGAACTAATGTATTGAGGCAATGTATTATGAAAGCTAAATTATATAACTGTAACTATGTAGAAAATATACTTAAGTATAATCAGAATGCTAAGAATTTTTATATGGCCTTGTATGATGGGAGCTTCAATGTTAATAAATGTTTTCCACTTGAAAAGCCACAAGTATTTGTTCTGATGAACTCTTACCACATTAGCCTTATATGCAGGGTGCTATAAAGGAAAATGATGGCAATCATACATCACCTTAGGATTTTATACAAGGTTACTTACTAGCTACTCACAGGCTTTTAGGCATATCCACCAAAGTTAACACTGTAGCCAAAATTATCCCCTAAATAGTGTAAATTAGGGAACTCTGTTGTAAATTGTGGCACATGCTTTACAGTAGATGTATGTAGTGACATGGGAAACTGAATAAAATTATGTTATAAGTATATCAGGTGAGCCATTTATTATTGTTTAAAAATGCTGTATTTTAAGAGAAATGTAACACTAGGAAAAGACTTTTAATTTTTGAATTCTCTTTAAAAATTTATACCTTTGTTGTTGTTGTTGTTTTGTTTGTCTGTTTTGAAACAGGTTTTTCTCTGTGGAGCCCTGGCTGTCCCGGAATTCACTCTGTGAGCCAGGCTGTCCTCAAACTGTCTTTGCCTCTGGAGTGCTGGGATTAAAGGTGTATGCTACCACCTCCACCCTTTAAAAAAATAATTACTTACTATAGTAATAAAAGCACATGATACTGACACAAAAATATACATAGATGAACAGAGTAGAACAGAGGATCCAGGTATAAGGCCACCTGACTTTGAAAAGGATGCCACAGATACACAGAGAAAGGACAGCATCTTCAACAGATGGGCTGAGAGAACGGAACTTGGTACCCACATACAGAGGAATGGAACTAGAGTCTTATCTCTCACCCTGCAGTTCTGAACCACTAGAGGATGAAGCTGGGAGTAGACTAAATACAGGAGTAAGTAATGACCGTGTAGACTCCAGTGTCTCAGAAAATGAGGCCAGGAGAGGAAACCGTCAGTCAAGTGAAGAGGCAGTCTAAGGGATGGAAGAAAGTCTTTGCCAGAGATCTGAGAGAGGATTGCTGTATACAGAATATTTAAAGAGCTTAAAAAGCTAAAAATCAAAAATGGAAACAACCAGATTAAAACAGTGATTAAACAGTTCTCTAGAGAACTAAACAGAGTTACCGACCAACACAAATAGTAAGTACACATCTTACTCAAAGGCAAGATCGCTATGACCAAGGCCAAATGCTGCCAAACGCTGGCAGTGTTGTGGGGAAGGATGCAGTGGGAGTGTAAACTGGTTCAGCCACGATGAGGATCAGCGTCCGTCAGTGTCTCAAAACCTCCAAGAGAATCGTGCTCTATGCCCAGCTGGACATTTACCTCCAGCAGAGATACTCGCAGTCCATCTTCATTGCTGTTCTGCTCACAATGTAGAGGAAATGGAACCAGCTTAAACGTCAGTGGATGAAGAATGGATAATGAAAATGTAATATACACAATGGAATTTTATTCAATGGGAAAGAATAAAATTATTAAACTTTCAGGAAAAAATGGATGCATCTGAGAAATATTATAGTGAGGTAACCCAGGTCCAGAAAGGCGAATACTGCATGTTATCCCATATATGATGATACTAGCTAGAAATTTTAGAACAGCGTGCTTAATGTTGAGTCTTGGTAAACTCTGTTTCTCTGTTGAGAAAGAGGTGCATGTGCATGTGTTACATTATTATTAGTTAAGAAGGATCTAACACAATGGGCATGAAAGTTAAGTGGTCAGGTTACTAGGGACAGAAGGTTTGAACAGGGAGAGGGGATGGGAGCACACACAGAGGAGGGTGGCACAGAGAAGCATAACCAAAGAATATATAGAAAACCCATATGGGTACTACTTTATAAGGTCTTTTAAAAAAATAAAAACTTTGGTCATAGGTATCCTCTATGGATGGTTAATGTTCCTCCAAAAGTAATATGTTATTAAATAAAAATCTCAGTGCCAGATAGGGATATAAGTTGTTGATTGGGACCAGGGGCTTAAACATTTCAAGGTCACTGAGATTGATTCTGGTTGCCCACCTGAACCTGATTAAGACTATTGCTGGAGATATGGCATACTCTGGTCGTAGACAGACAGAACCAGGCTGGAGCTGAGCTGGAGATTCCTCCCTTCTGAGTAGCCTTCATAGTGCACGAATGTGCTGTGCAGGCTGCTGGGAAAGAAGTCATTAATGGTGTTACTTGGCTATGAATCCCGAGAGCTGTCATAATGACCTACCAGGCAAGATGTGCTAACCTATGAACTAGTGCCACGACTGCTATGGACATACTGGCTGCTGTACAAGAGGGAAATTGTTCTGTAAAGCTGGCTAAGAGCCCATGGCTGGGGATGTCACGAGCCCTATGGAGATCCTACTACTATTGTTTAACTACATGGTTATGTTGACAAACTGGTTTATAAATACTCAGGTTCATACCTATCTTAGTGCTGCTCCCAGCCTTCAGAGGTGCTCAGAGCAGAGGTCAGAGGTTAATGTAGACACTCTATTGGAATGCCACAATGCTGAGGATAAGTGCTAGTGGTGTGCTCAGTCCTAAATGGAACAGCCAACATCACCTCCTTCAAGGGTCAGGGAACACCACGGAAGAGGGTAGCAAAAAGATGACTTCTGAACATGACACTCTCATGAAGTCACTGCAGCTCTGGCTTATCTGCACATGACAGGCCCACAACATTTTCCTCTGGATGGGGGAGGGGACCCACTGAAGCTCCATCCCTCCCCGAGGGACTATTGGCAACCAACAGTGTTGGAGGAGGTGTAATTTTCTCCAGTGGTGTAGACACTAATAAGTTGCCCTTGCTCTAGTAAGTAAACTCCCACTTATACCTGAGCAAGAACTAAACTAAACTCAGAAGGGAGAGGGGTATGGAAGTAGGAAGGATCTTATTAAGAAGAGTTCCAGTGGAGAAGGAGGGGAAGGTTAGGGAGAACAACTAAGATCTATTATATAAATGTATGAAACTGTCAGGCAGGCAGTGGTGGCACATTCCTTTAATCCCAGCACTCGGGAGGCAGAGGTAGGTAGATCTCTTGAGTTCAAGACCAGCTTGGTCTACAAGAGCTAGCTCCAGGACAGCTAGGACTGTTACACAGAAAAACCCTGTCTCAAAAAACCAAAATAACAACAACGATGATGATGATACATGAAACTATCAAAAAAAAAAAAAACAACCTTAAAAAAACACAGAAAGCTAGCTGGGCATGGTATATACCTTTAATCCCAGCACTGGGTGGTGGGGTAGAGGCAGGCTGCCAGACAGGACATCATATGAGACTCTCTCAAGGAAAGTTTTACCATGAAAAATTAGATTTAGTTTCAAATTTTGAGATCTCTATTATAAAATTTGTACTCAATGTACAAATTTATATACAAATATTCTGGCATTTGGAAAATTGACTCACAGAATTCAAGCCATCAGTCTAAAGTAAATAAATGGGATAGAAAACTTACATGAAGGCTACTTGGTTTCAAGACTGAAGTACTCAAGAGATCTTGATCCTGTTAAGTGTGTGTATCTTGGACAAAAAAGACAGGATGTGGTGGAGAAGACGAACCATCCAGAACTCCATGTACACAGCTGCTGTACATGGACAGACATTACTAACAGTGACACACACTAAGGCTGAGCACCTAGGATTTTCTAGTACCCCTGTGAACTACTGCTGGGCAGTAGCTATACCAGAGCTTTGGTCTCCCTGTGGGGGACTGTACCCATGATACAATCCATCTGCCTTTGCTAAATGACAGCACAAAGTGTCACAGCTAATCTAGCAGACATATTTTGAAGAACAACTTAAATACTCAACCCCTTAGAATTTTAAATTAGGTTTTATAGTGGTTCTTCTATTGATACTTTTACTAAAAATATTTTAATTGTGGAAAATGCTATTCAAATTAAATTCCTATACTTACATGATTTTTTTCAAAATAAATTTCCCAATTCAAATTATTTTGTCATAAAATAGTATACTCTGACCTTAGAAATTTTAGAATATATAAGAAGAACACAAGAACCTAAAGCCATAATATTAAGAAACTAGCATTAAAATACTTAGCTGTGGTCAACATGTTACTCTGAAAATCAGAAAATGTAAGTTTCCAATTCTCTTTAAATGCTACCCAAGGAATGGCATCTGCTCTTTTATGAGAGTCACTGGTAACATCACACTGCGTATCTAAAGTCACTGACAGTTCAAATCCAAGAACCCTCAATAACGGATACCACAAAAACTCTTCCTGCTACTGGGGCCTCCAAGTGCTTATGAGATTGAATTCATATCAAGAGATCAACCTAAGTTATTTATTTCTTTGGAGGCTGGATTTCTTCCTATAAGTTGAAAGTGATCATGAAATGAATGACCAAAGCCATGTTTAGTACACCAAAGCTTAATGAGAAGAAATCTGTAGGTACTTCTATGTGCTTGCAGATGAGTCTGGCCCACTCCTTATACTCCCTTGTGTCAGGCAGAGATGGGTGTGTGCCACATGCCACCACTGTGAAGGCTCAGGCAGGAGTATTCTGAGCTTAAGATCAACAAGGGCTACACATAGAGCCTCCCACCCCATCCCACCCTCAAATCAACAACAGCGAAGCCAACAACTTACAATTTTTAATAACAACAGGAGTCTATAAAGTATTTGGTTGGAATAAATTTATTTCATCTGTCTGTAAACAAGGTGTTTAATAGTTATGGCATTTTTTTAAATGCATATTAAATCAGATGAGTTAGACTGTATCCCAGATGTAACAAAGTGCAGGGAAAGAAATGGACAAATCAGCAACAAGATTTGTTTTTAAATCTGTACATTATCCACAATGCCCAAACAATAGAAGCAAATACTAGAATGTCCCTAAAGTAGTGCCATTCGAAAGAAAACCCATCTCACAATAGCAACAGTTCATTTTAACAATAGTATGGCACAGAATACATATGAAAAAAATACATCACAAGACAGCCAAGTCCACAATAATGCAACTTCATATAAAAACCTAAGCTGCAAATAAAAATTGGTCCTATGAAAAATAAACTGGACACACTCCAGATGGTTATGTTGGGAACCTAATATCCATAATGGCAGCCTTTTACAATTTTACTCAAGAAGAGAGCTGGTGTGCAAAGAAAAGACAAGAAGTCTGAGCTACTGCAATGACAGAATGTCCCTGGGAATCTGATCGGCGTGGTTATTGTAGTAAGGTCATGGGAGGAAGTGCCTTTGCTCTTGACAGTTGCACTCTTCATATCCTATAGACACTACAAAGAGTCTGTCTCAAGTGCAATCATAGTATTAAAAGCAAATCACCGCAGCTCTCGATAGCTCGTCAACAAAGGAGGTATTAATTAAGTTAAATAAACCAGGCACTACACAAGAGAATGGAAGCAAACCAAATACCTCAAGTTCTAAGGGAGGGGATGAGAAGAGAGTAAAGTAAAGATGCATGCACTTTTTCCTCCCAACCATGCGCTACAAAAGGAAGACTAAATGAGCCAAGTAAATGCTCAAAGTGCTGAAAAGACATTGATCAAATTAGAGATTGTACAACTGGCACCTTGCTTAATATTAACTTATTTTAGTAATCAGTATCCCATTAATTAATTGCTAAGACAAAGTGCTGCCCAACTCGGCATGCCCCCTTCCCCCAATTTCAAGGTATCATGCAAATCATTATTGTGCTGCAATTATGATGCCAGATAAAGGTTGGTTACACACAGTGGTTAACAAACAAATGACCCTTTGGGAATCATGACATTAGAAAATAGATAAAGAAAAACTAGCTACCATCTACAATCTGGTAGCATTGTGACCGTAATTGGGGTGGTGGTGAAGACAGTTGGTAGGTAGATGGGAGAGGCTGCTTACACATCAGACCTCCTCAGGTATAAAGCGAGTTCATACGCTTTCTTGTTAAGTGTGCCTCCGTGGACACCTTCCTTTCCCATGACTATAACCAATGCTGGAGTACACAAGGAAACAAAACAGAAGTGAACACAATTATTTCAGGGGAAGGGGCAGAAAGAAAGACACCTTTCCCCACCAATAGAGGGATACAAAGGAGACATGTGTTCATATCCCATCACCCTGCATTGCTAATAAAATTTCCAGAATTAAGACTTAAGCTTACAGCTAGGAAAATTTAAGAGCAATTTTCCCCTAATACTTAACAGTCTGCCTAGCAGCTAGAACCCAGAGTCTCTCAAGTATTTTGCCATTGAGTATGCCTTCTTATTCAATCCGCCTCCATGGACCCCTTCTTTTCCCATTACAAAGACCAAGACTGAAAGAAAAAGGAAAAAAGTGTTTCAAAAGAAGTGTTAATCAAGAGAATCACATAAGTTTAAGCAGACAGACCCCCAATTAATAAGTTAACATTAAGTTAGTTTTCCATGAACTGCCAAGCACTGAACTCCATTAGGTCTCCAGAATGGAGCTTTCAGGCCAGTGATACTGAAATCAGAGCGCAGGACTGCCTGCACCTGGGATCTCTGAGAGCTTGGAGAAAAGTGATCCTTTACCTTGCAGCCTAGGAAAAATATCCTGGTTGATATCAGTATTTGTTTCCCAAAATATACTTTAAAAACTTCAGTATTTTTCATTGACAAATTCTCCCCAAATCTAACACGCTTGATGAATACAAGCTATTGTCTTTAGAGTATGACTATAAATATGAGTAAACATGTCCACTCCTTGCAGAGGAAAATGAAAGCCAAAGTTTAAACAGAAATTACACTGCGGGTCAGAAAATGCTACATTAGCAGTGTCTGTCTCATCCAGATGCTTCCCTCTGCTAGGGAAAAGTCATAAACCTTGTTTGCTATTTCTGGTACCTAATTCTGCACTCAAGTTTCAGAGGTCTATCCTCAAATACATGGACAGGTGTGTGTCAAGTGTTGCGCTGACTGCCACTAGATGTCAGCAGTGTTCTGCGGTTTACAAGTCTCATTTGGCTTCATGTGTGCTGATTTTTTGTAATGCATATGGGTGGTTTTTTGATATGCAGATCTATAAACTGTACTTGTCTGGTGTTCTTGGAGGTCAGAAGAGGGCATCACAGCCGCTGAGACAGTAGTTATAGACAATTGTAAGCTGCGGTGTAGGCATGGGGAATAGAACCCTACTCCTATAGAAGCAGGTCATTGCTATTAACAACGGAGTCATCTCTCTAGCCCTTCAGCGGATGTATTAAACAAACAAACAAAACCTCAACCATATGCATCATATATATCTTGAAGCAGCTAAAATGTAAGATTTGTGTGTTTTAAAGTCATCTTGTTTTCCAGAAACCCATAAGCAAACCACACTTGAATCAGATCCCCACAGGGAGTTGGTAAGACCACAGCAAGAAATGATAACTCACTGTAGGCTCATGTAGCTGTAGAGCTGCTCTGTGTGCCAACTCTGCCAAATGAGGCAGCTATACAAGTAAAATTTAAATGCAGTTACGTGTCAGTGAGAGGTCAAAATAAACTTCAATTTCCAAAGTTCTCTTTGAAATATCAGATTTCCTTATGCAAGGTTGAAACTAGAATTTTTATATCAACTCTGGAGATTGGCATCAGGGCTGTTGGCCAAGTGTGGGAACTACATGTAGTTTGCCACTGTTCAAGTTGGAATCTTTGGAGGTAGTTCAGTAAATGGAGAATGTGCTCCAAAACCCTCATCTAACTATTCCTCTCTTCTTCAGAAATGTTCCTGGCAGAAGGATCAACCACTGTGATTTTTTTTAATGATGAGCAGTGAATTGGTTTCAAATCTAAGCAGACATGCAGGGGAAGCTCCACAAGTAAAGACTCACTAGGGATAAAACAGCCAGCTGACTTGGACAGTCCAGCCGCCATATGAACCACAGGATTATGACATACTGGAGTGTTAAGAGGCGACTTTTCATTTTGAAGTTTACTAAAGCTTACGATGCAGAGCTGGCATTAATAATTTAGAGTAAGTCAGGGTGAAAGAAGCGAGGCTGAGTGTGCAACCATTGTAGCGCAGACAAACGAAAAGCAGGACCTCCCTTCAGTGCTGAGCAGTTCACAAAAACCACCTTCACAGACATTATGAACTAATGTTTAATTTAAACCATTAAAGAAAGGCAAGTTGTAATATGGCATGCAACTTTAGGCACACACACACACAAACAAAAATAATTGCTTGCTTACCTCTACCAGCTCTGCCAACAGCAACATTGTATGTTGGCTCCCCACCTTGACTCTTTGTCCGGATATCCATTGTGCAGTCACCATCAACGTATAGGCTATCTCTGATCACTGAACACTTCTTTGCACCAAGAGTCAAACCGTTGGTAAAGAAACCTTCCCGGTCTTTTCCTACAATCATATCTATTTCTACTGGCTGGCCACCCAAAACAAAGAAAAGAAAAAACTGCAGTTAATTCTTTTCAGAGTTTGATACAACAAACTGTGCTGATGTAAAATCAAGACAGCATTTTCTGTTGTTGCCTGTTCTTACATGACTGCATGCTTTACATTAATGAGTTTGCTTTTGCAATGATCAATGAGGTCTGCAAAGTAAAAGCTAGTGTACACCAACCATGCAAAGAGCCTCCCTAAATAGTTGGCAGTTGACACTAGGTACAAACGAGTTATTTATAAGCCGTATCACGTCAGGTGGTGCTTGAAGGTGCTTATGTAATTGCAAAGAGTCGGCTATAAGCTCTTCCAACAGCTTGTCTATTATATTCAGCCACATTAGTCATGCTGCAACAAATTTAAAGTTGGGTAAAAAGTCTCCCCAGACAAGCTTGCTCTCGTCTCTCCTTAGAGCAGCTTGAATTATCCCTGGTAGTATGAACCTCAATCATCAGACTGCCGGACATTTCCAAATTCGTATTTCCCTCCTATTTTTTTGGCCACTACTCTTTTTCTCTCCAGCCTGCTTTGCCCTTTCATTTAGTAATCAGCTTTCTTTCTGGACAAATGCAGACTGGATTCTGTCTACAGCACTGCCGTAGGCGATAGTAAAATTATACAGAAAAATGAAAGGGCATTGGTAAAGAAAAGTGAGGTAGCCACCAGAACCGGAAAAGAGAAAACGTGCTTCGATTCTAACATTCCATGAATAAGAAGGAAGGCGTCGCCCCCATCAGAACTGCAGAGTCATAGCAGGCCCCAGCCATTTCCAAGCACACTCCCGCAATCTTCTTAGCCAGACAGCGGGAACTCACACACAAAGACAAGACTGCAGAAAAGAAAGTTGATCACCAAACGTCAATTCGCTACAGGAATTGCAGTCTTCCACATCGGGACAGGAGACCCTACAGCACTCCTACCAGGGGCTGAATCGACACTAGAGTGGTAAACCATGTGAAGTAGTAAAATGCTGACCACCTGGGATGTGAGACTTGAATTCTGCTGTGTGATGGGGAGGGCGTGGGAGTGTAGGGCTAAGGGAATGGTCTAGTGCTTGATACCGGTGTCAACATTTTAAGGAGACTTGCGTAGAAAAGGCCATAACAATTAGCAGTGCTGGGGGCTGATTGACGAATGTTCCCCAAATGTATGGCAAGGGAGTCAAAAGCCATTGAGACACATGAATATGAGGCAACGTGAAGCATAAATCGGTATTAGTTCTTTTACTACCATCACTAAAGAGGGAGTGACTTGGAGAAGTGTCACCCCCCTCCCGCGACTTCCCAGATAAGATTTTTTCTCTCTCTTTTAATCACCCTAAAACCATCCTCTTTTTAGAGCTATGTTGCGTAACTGGGGATAACGGTATATCGATGAATCTCTATAGGTGGAGAAGAGAAATCAATGGCAGTTCGCCATCTTGGAGGAAAAAAAAAACTATAGAGCCACAGATGAAGTAAATTCACGATTCCACCTACGTGGTCCGCGTCCCCTTCTCGCCAGCCCAGGAGGCCTGGGCACCGGCAAGCCTACGCCAATTCACTCCATTAATTCCCGGGACCCGGCCACCGCCGCCTCCCAGAGCCCGCGCTCACCGCCGAGCCAGGGCCAGCCGGCCGCCCAGGACCCCCGCCCGCACCCGGGGACCCGCACTACAGCCCACGGGGCTCCCCGAACGCCGAGGGGGCCTCTCGGGGAGACGTCCCCTCCTCCACCCCGCGGCAGCCGCAAGCCGGGGCTCCGCCGGGGCTAAGAGTCCGGCCGCCCCGCCCCCGCGCGGCCTCGGGCAGCATCCCCCAGTCTCAGCGGCCCACATCCAGGGCCCCGGCCGCCTCCATCCCCTCCCGCAGCCGGCGGCACCCCTTTCCTCGCGCCCCGGCCGCATCCATCCCCTTGCTCGCGGGCGGCGTCCCT
Organism: Microtus ochrogaster; assembly: GCF_000317375.1. Taxonomy (NCBI): domain Eukaryota; kingdom Metazoa; phylum Chordata; class Mammalia; order Rodentia; family Cricetidae; genus Microtus; species Microtus ochrogaster. Next base: position 106,839,464 of record NC_022009.1, read on the forward strand.
TCCTCGGAGGCCCGCCGCACACCTGCCGGCTCGGCGCCCCGGGCCTCACCGTGATGCTCTGGAAGACGCCCCCGGCGGTGGCTGCCCAGACGTATTTGGCGTCGCAGTAGCCGACAATGGCGGCCTCCTGGCAGCAGCCATCGCACATCAGGTTATCCACGTAGCTCTGCCAACCGGCCATCTTCGAGCCCTTCGCACTGCAGCGGGGACGGCAGGAGCAGAGGCGCAGCGGCGGCGGCGGCGGCGGCGG
>NC_022009.1:106839903-106844866 GCF_000317375.1 Microtus ochrogaster
GTGCAGTTTACAGGTAAACACCACTTCTCACCCAGCGCTCGGAAGGCCCCCTTCAGCACTGTGGTTAACACCCCTTCTCTCCAAAATGCAGAGTCAAAGCAAAAATAGAAATCCATTTAAAGACACTCTGGGCAAATTAAGTCTCATAACAATTTTTAAATTTTTAATAATGTCAGATTTATGAGATAAAATAGATAAATTCTAGAAAACAAAAGAAACATACTTAACAGAAATGGAGGGCTGAGTTTAAAACATAAACACAGTGCAGGATCACAATGCATGAGAACTGTCTGAGCAGAAGTCCGACTCCTATGGATTTTCTAGATGTCAATGCGTATGGACCAAGTCTCTCATGTGTTCACTTTGCGAGCCCCCAAATTCCTCCACGATGCATTCCTGTTCCTCTATGATAGCTTTTGCAGACCTTTTTTAATAAGTTAATGTCAATCACACCAAAAAACACTATTTAAGGAATCTATCGACAATATTTAATTATAAAATTGTACTTCTGAAAACATTAGGCTTCCTGGCTTCGGGGTTCTGATGAGAAATGCAGCAAGGCTTTCTTTCCCCCCACAGCCAAAGCATTCTCAACCCAAAGCATAATATACACTCAATCATGGCTCCTGACTTATGCGTAACATTGCAAATTGGCTCATATGCTGTAGCGTGCTCTCGCCCTTACCTGTGTATCCAGCGTACCATCCCCAGGACGCCACCATTCCTAAAAGCCATTTGTACATGAGTCCCTCGATATACCAGAAGCGCTTACTGTCCAGCACCCGGAGGGGCTGCAGTATGATTACATAGCAGATGTAGGATGGAATAGCAACCAGGTTGTTGGCGACCATGAAGGCAAATCTCATCAGGGCTTTCGCGACGACCCAGCCCATCCACGGAGCTTCTTCCACGGCCACAGCCATGCTCACATTGGCGTCGCTCCCGTCTTTCTGGGGATGAAAGGAAAAAATCATTTCGAAAGGAAAATGGATGCAACACCTCTAAAGCGGCCAGCAGCACAGAAATCTCCTCAGGAAAAACCGCGAGGGTCTGAGCTCTCCCCGGTGCAGCACTTGGCGGCGGCGCGTCGATCTCGAGGTCAAATTCCAGAGGGGGGACAGGGAGAGGGGGACAGAGGGGAGGAGGGAGGAGCCGCACAAGGTCAAGAGCGGTTCCGCGGGGCACGGGCCGCGGCGGAATATATTATATTTAGACAGCGCTGAAGCCGTCCCGCTAGCCGGTGACCTGGACCTGCCGGACGCCGCACACGGTCCCGCCACCGCCGGCCGTGCCTGGACCGGGGCTCCCCCAGGGCTCGCCCGCCGCAGCGGCGGGCCGTTCGCTTTTTCCTCGTCTTTAAGGGGGAAGGAAAGGAGAGGGGCCCAGGAAGGAGGATGGAGGTGAGAGGCAGCCGGCGGGAGGGGGAGGGGAGCGGGACCCAGGCGGTGAAGCCGCCGAGGGGCGAGGGATGCCGAGCCCGCCCGCCGCCCGCTCACCCGGCGGAGGTGAGGCTCGGGCAGCGGTTTGCCCAGGTGAGGAAGGGGGCGGCCTCGGGGTCGCCGCAGCGGGCTCTCCTCGGTCCGGTCCCCTCAGCCGCGTCAGCTCCTCCGGCTCCCTTCAACGGGCTCCCTTCCAGGGGACTCCCCTCAGCCGGGTCTCCCAGCCCGCTCTCCCCGGCGGGCTCCCCTCAGCCCAGTCTCTCCCAGCGAGCTCACCTCAACGGGCGCAGGCGGCGAGCGGCGACAGGATTGAGGGCCGGCGGCAGCGGCGGCGGCGGCAGGAGTCCCCGGCCCGGGGGTCGCGGTCATGGACGCGGTGGCGGCCCAGGCCTCGCTTCTCCGCGGCCAGCGGGACGTGAGCGCGCGTGCGTGCGATCCTTCCGCAGCGCGGCCGGCGAGGGTCCCGGGAAGGGCGGGGGAGCCGAGGCGGGGGCGCGGAGGGATACCGCCGGGGACAATCACGGCGACACGTGCGGGAGGCTAGCAAGCGAGCGGGCGAGCGGCTGGGGCCGGCTGGGGCGCGGCGCTGGAGCCTCAGGCCAGGCGAGGCAGCTCGAGTGGGTGCCGTGGGGTGCCGCTGGCGCTCCGCACGCGGGGCCACCGTGCGCCCTCCTCCAGTGCCGGCTCTGGACGCGGTATTGACAGCCTCGGTGTCGGGTGGCAGGGTTGCCCTGGTGACGGATGCGGAGGGTTTACTCTTTGTGGTGGGAGCGGCCAGTGCGGGTTGCCCAAGCTTGGAGAGGAATCTCGGAGAAGACCTCGGCCAGCTGCGACAGCACGCTCCTGAAATCAGAGCCGCGGCAGGGGAGCGCGCACCGTGCTCTTTGTTGCCTCCTTTGGGTACCAGGGACGCTGGGGTTCTGAGGAACCTTTTCCCTGAATCCAGTGCTGCTTGCTGATCATGCCTGGGGCTCGTTTGATCGTCCAGAAATTCTAAATGAAACAGGCTTGCGTGCACTTGGTAACTGGGAAAGTTGCCGTGCCAGACATCACTGAGAATACAGAGTAACTGAGCTAGGAAAAGGTTCTAGAGCAGTGTGGTTCTCAACCTTCCTGATGCTGGACCCTTTAATACATACAGTTCTTCATGTGCTGACCCCTAAACCATAAAATTTTGCTGCTACTTTGTAACTGTAACTGTACTACTGTTATGAATCATAATGTGAATATCTCGTATGCAACCTTAAAGGGGTCATTACCCACAAGTTGAGAACCACTGTTCTAGACAGCGAAAACATTTAAGAACCCGAATCTGAGAAAGACTTGTACTTAACAGGGTGGACGATGATTAAGAGTCTCAGAACTCTCTCCTACATCTTTATTAACTTTAGGTGCTGGGTCTAAACCCAGAATCAAATGTTCCCCAACAATGACCAGTTTTAGACCGCAATCCTGACCTGCCTATTAGGGAAAAAAGCTCCAATACTTGCTAACTTTTTTCAGTTTTAAAGTTGTCCAGTACACTGAGAATTTTATAACATTGCCAAACTTTTTTTAATTTTTTAATATAAAAGTAATGTCTTAGTCAGCATTCTGTTGCTGTGAAGAGACACCATGGCCAGAACAACTCATAAAAGAAAGCACTTAATTGGGAGTTACTTACATTTTCAGAGGTTTAGTCCATTGTTGTCATGGCAGGGAGCGTAGGAGGCTGACGTGGTGCTGGAGAAATAGCCGAGAATTCTGCACCTGGATCCAAAATGCAGCAGGAACACAGAAACCTCAAAGCCCACCCAGTGACACACTTTGTCCAACAAGGCCGCACCTCCTAATCCTTCTCAAGTAGTGTCGCTCTGGTGACTACCCATTCACATACATGAGCCTATGGGGGCCATCCTCACTCAAACCACAAGTAGGATGAGGACTGTGGAAATTAGGATGAACTATAGATTAGACAGCTGTCATGTTGAGGCTGTTCTCTCATGTTGGGACGACAGAGAATCCTGTTCCTTAGAAAGAAGTCCTTCCACTTCTGCAATGGGTCCTCACCAGCTTTAGCTGCTCCTTTGTATTTATCCCTCTGCCTTTGTGCAGTCTCAACCGTTTTACTTCTTAACTTCTATTATCACCTTAAAAATGAAAGATGGGAGGGGGCCCTGGAGAAATAGCTCAGTGCTTAGGAGCTCCTCTAGAGGATCCAGGTTCAATTCCCACCAGTCATATGTTACAACTGTCTATAACTCCAGTTCCAGGTGATTCATGTCACCAGGTATGTGTGTGGTACACACACACACACACACACACACACACACACACACATGCAAAATACTCATACACATAAAATAAAATAAATCCTTTAAAAAATTAAAGATGGGATGGGGTGTGGTGTGGTGTCACAGGTCTTTAATCCCAGCACAGGCAGACTCAGGAGGAACTCATACATTAGAAACCATGTCTCCATAGTGTGTTGCAGGCTAGCCAGGCTATGTAGTGAGACCTGTCAAGTTACGGTGGCTCCAGTTTGCCAATAATATGGATATGCTTTACATTGTGAATATTCATAAAGTGATAATGCTTAGTGTTTGTCTTCTTTATGTGTGTTATAACCCAGAAAATTTAAGCATTTAATAAGATAATAGGAAAGATCGTGATAACTTACAGAAATATAGAAACTGGTTTATTCATTCCTGTGGTGCAGGGCAGGGGGTGGGGTGGCCAGCAGAGGTAATGATCCCACAGAGGCAAGAAGGCAGTTCTGCTCAACATGACTGAGTAGCAGGAGTTGGTTCAAACTTGGAGACTCCCACCCTGAGTAGTTTAAGCATATTTAAGCACAGCACAGTTTAGCAAAAAATTTCCTTGATAAATAGCTCAATTCTGTGTGAATAATAAAGCTTAATACATAACTACATAGAAACTCTTTGTAAAGTACATGTCACATCTTCCATACAGATGGTTTATATAGATTGACAGGCTCATGGTAAGACTCTGGGAGAATCTTATGTGTTCTCGGCCACACAGATAGTGCAAAGGTCACCAGGCTATCCACCATGTCCACTGCCAGCCTTCTGGGCAGAAAACAGGTTGTATATGCATCCCTGCCTTCAAAGGGACCACCCCGTGTGCTTAAGATTTGTGGTTCCCCTAGTGTTCATCTCTAAGCACAAGGACCTCAGCGACTTCCACTCGCTGGCATTTTTTAAGACCTTATTTCTGGACTTTATTATTTCATTTACATTTATTTGCTGTTGGCTTTAAAAACTGGGAGGATTAGAAAGACTGAGTATTTTGGAAGTCCTAATCTACAGATTCTAAAAATGTATGTTGCAAAAGACGTAAAATGTAATCGTCTCTCAGTTATTTTGTTGTTTATGTTTGCCTAAAATCACGTGTAGAAAAACCTAAGGGTTTAGAGTCTGTCATGCTCTCATATTTTCCAAATTTTAACAATACATTTTAATTAGTTTGACTTTTTCAATGCAGGATTTCTATAAAAATGCCTACAGTAAATTTTTTTTTTTTTT
>NC_022009.1:106845011-106850475 GCF_000317375.1 Microtus ochrogaster
GAAAATCATATTCTGTTAGCTGCAGTTTAAATTGTAGCTCGTATACCCAGAGTCCATTTGTGGCTGTGTTTTTCGTACTCTGAGGAAGTTGCCCTCCACTTGTCTTCTTTAATGTCAGCTTCCCTGGCATGTTGCCTATAGGCTGGATACAACGGTCTGTTCCTAGGTCAGCTCCTGTGTGCTTATCACATATTTCAAAAAATGTCAGTAGAGAGAGACTGTTGGGGCTTAGGAACAACAGTACAGGTCAGGGGAGCATCAGCACGAGAGGGAGAGTCACCAACATGTGCCTTCCTCTCCTTCAGAGTACCAGTGTCTGAGGAGAAGCCTATAGAGTTGATTCTGCTGCCGACGCAGACACTCAGAATAGTGTGTGGCTAACAGATAGTGACATGTTTAAGTTTGGTGTGCTTGGCTGTGCTCATTCTTTCCAAAATGCTTTCATGTAGAACAACTGTAATGGAGAAGTGACTAATAATGTAAACTATGCAAGTTCAGAAATTAATAATTAGGCCAACAAAATTGTTATTATATTTCACATATGTACAATTTGATAGTAGAGTAAAAACTAAAGACATAGATTCTAATAACCCAATTACAAAATTCAGAGTTGAATCTATTTCAGTCATCTAAAATTTTCACCCCCATTTTTATTTTTAGGGGAGTGATATTAATTATTAAAGTAATATAGTAATCAGGAAATATATAAATTAGCTTTTATCAATGTCTTCTGTAACTCCTGTAGTACTTTGTCTTAAGATCTATTTTTACAATTATTAAGATAGCTATCTCAGCCTTTTCTATTAGCTTTACCTTATATATCTTTTCTCTTCTTCATCTTTTTCTGTTTCATTGGTTTTTGATACAAGATCTCCTATAATTCAGGCTTCTCTCAGACTTGGTATTTAGCCAGTTTCACAGTGAACCCAAACACCTAATCCTGTCTTCCTCCTCCCAAGTAAAAGTATTTGAAGAACTGAATATTTTAAATATTAAATCTCAAAAATTCTGAAATTTGTATTGCAAATATCAAAAGCAAAATATGCCTAGTTTAGCTTGTTTTTAACCTTTCTCCCTCTTTACATTATAGATGTAAATTCTGCATAATGTTTTGTGAAAATTTGTTATTTTATGCAGTATGACACTATATCCTTTAGTTAACAAATTTATTCCATTTATATTCATTGTAACCACTGACATATTTGAACATATATAAATAAATCTATCTGTGCCATTTTATCTTTTTTTCTCTTCATTTTAAAAAATGTGTGTGAAGAGGATCTTTTATTTTAGGTATTTTAAAAATTTCATTGGAGCTTATATGTTCAATTTTATTATCTTAGTGTTACTCTGAAGACTTCTACCTTGTATATTTAACGTAGTAGAACTGTAAGTACTATTGTCATGGGTCTCTGCATACAGCCCAGGAACTGAGAGTGTCTGAAGTCTGGTTACTCTGCAGACATTTATCTTTACACACACACACACTTGCCATTTACTTCCTTGTCATATCTCAGATGGTCATTTATTAGCACTTTCCTTTGTCATTAACTACACCTTAAAGTCCATCTTTGCTGGTAAATTTTGTGTTTCTGTTTTTCGTGAAGATGTCTTTATATCATTTTCATTCCCGAGAAGAAGAGACTCTCCCAGTCTGCTTTTCCCCGCTTATACTTCCTGTGGCTACTGGCCAATCAGTGTTTTAGTAAACCGATACTTGAGTAACAAATCTTTACAGTGTACGAGCATTCTCCCACAGCAAATTGTAGAAATATGAAAGAAAGAAAATATTCTCTAATTCTACCATCGGCTAATTCATTTAGCCTTCATACATATACTTTAGGTTTTTTAATGCAATGCAGGTGGGTGCTCTAAGTCGACTTCCAGTCTATCAGCTACATATGACCTTTTAATTCAGCTCCTCTTTTCAATTCCCTCAAGGACCTAGTCATCGTTCCGTTGTGCATGGTTTAACCTCCAGGAGTTTGTATTGGTTCTAAGGCTTCTGTTGTTAGCAGATGGAATACAAAGAATTCTTTCAATTTTTCCTGTATTTAATGAGATATTTGTATCCGAATATATAATCTACTTTAGACAGACAGTGGCTGCTAAGAAAAGTATGTATTCTTCAGTGTTTGAATAGAGGGAATCTATAGATGTCTCTCTAGTTCATTTGATCTACGATGTAATTTAATTCATATATTTATGCTTTCTCGTTGTTGGGAAGTCACCCAATACTACTGTGCTCTTGTTAATCAGCAACGTTACCTCCAGCCGTACATGTTATATGAAATCGGATGCTGCTGTGCCCAGGGCAGATCTTTAGACTCAGTGTCGTCGTGATCCAATATCCCCAACTGGTCATCTTTATTCTTTCTCACTAGTTTTGGTTTGAAGCCTAGTTTGGAGGACATAGGAAGGTGGCACCTGTGTCCCAGGCCCACTTGCCTGGAATACATTTTCCTACCCTTTTACCTTAAAGAAGCTTCTGTCTTCTGTGGTGAGGTCAGCAAATAGATGACTTCTGCTTTTTAATGCAATCGATTATTTTGGGCTTGATTGGGAAATTAAAACCATTAATATTCAGGTTTTTTTTAAATGTGTGTATTGCTTCTCGCTGTTTTGTTGATCTTATAGTGTTTGGATTTTTCCCTATTCCTCACTTGTTTAACTATTATTCTAGCATTCTATTCTTTCCTGTGGCTTCCTGGATAGAATTTTTCCTTCAGTTCCAAGAATCCTGGTTTCTGTAGAACTAGTCTAGCAATCATAAACTGTTTTACTCTATTTTTATCATAGAAAGGTTTTACTTTTCTTAATGATGGCGGTTTTGCTGGATGTAGTAGTTGGCAGGTGTAGTCTTTCAGAATCTGAAAGAAGTCTGTCATGACCCTCTTGGCTTTTAAACTTACAGTTGATGGATCTGCTGGTATTCTGGTGAGTCTGTGTTTTACCTGACTTGGTGATTCTTGCCACTTTCAATATAATTTCTTCTTCTGTATGTTTAGTATACAACAAGAGGAAGTTCTTTTCTGGTCTTCCTGTTGGCCTGAATGCCTCTTGTATCTCATTTTCTAACTCTGGGAAATTTTCTGTTGTGGTTCTTTTGATGATTTTTATATGCTTTTAAATTAAGATGATTCTTCTATGCCCATGACGTGCAGACTGCTGGTTTCCTTGCCCAATATAAACTCTTATTCCTTACTAACTGAGATCATGAATTTGGCTTAATGACAACTCTAATTTGAATTATTTCTATAAATGTCATTCTAGGTAGAGTAGGCATTAGGTTCATTGGCCAGTGGACTTGATGAGAAAGTCACTTCCTGGGAGACACTTCCCCGGGTCTAGTCATAGACATAGAGCATAGAGGGCTGTTCTCCGGGAGCCCTCTTTCTGCCCTAGCCCGTCTTCCCCTAGCACTCTGTCTGGCGGTGCTAAGGAAAACCAGTCTTTTGTCCCTGCCCTGTCCTGTGGGTCAGCAAGGCAGGAGTCTGTTTTCTCTGGTAGTTCCTCTAGATTTCTGTGGCCGACTGCAGAGTTTTGTTACAAAACCCAGCCTGTGTTATGTGCAAACAAACCCTGTCTGAACCAGAATCCTCCCCTCCTCTTCACCCCCGCCACACACACTACTGGTCCATAAACCTTGTTAGTTTATCCACCGTTGCTTTTCTATGAGAAATTAAGCACTTTTTTTCCTGTTTATTCTATGTGTCTTTTACATCATGTATCTTGATCCCAGTCATTTCCCTGCCCCTTCTCACCCGCTCTCCGTCCCTGCACCCCTCCTCCTGCACCCCTCCCCACAACATAAAATTCAAGAGAAGAAACGGAAAAGGAAAAAGAGGGGAGGGGATTAAAAATCTCATCATGGAACCTGCAGTGTGACACAGAGTCACACAGTAAACCCCGTCTGTATCCATATATTGTTACTTGCAAGTGTTCGTTGTGGAGTCATTGGTCTGTTTTGAGGCCTCTGGTTTCTATTACACCATCGATGCTGGGCCCTCACTAGGTCTCTTCTTGGATATCCTGTGTTGTGGAGATCCTGCAGCTTTGGGTCTGTGGGTCAGGTCCCTTCCTGTGCTCCAGCAGATCACAGATGGGGTGGATGTTGGGACAAGTCAAGTCCTAACCCTGGTTTGGGGTCTGGGCAGCTGCAGCATTGGTCCGCCCACCAGTTCTCCCCGGTCCTCACCACTAGGGTGAGCTGTCCAGCATTGCCCCTGCTAGTTCACCTCTTGCAGCCCCGAGGGAGGGGTGTGGCCAGTTCTCCTGCTCCTGCGAGGTACAGGGGCCACTCTCCGGAGTGCTGCAGCGGTGTGTGTGTGGGGAATAGCTCTCCTGCTTTTATGACCAGCTCCCCTATCCGCCTCAGGCATTAATGGGCATTGATGGAGGTAGGGTGATTGATGGAGGTAGGGTGACCGGGGGAGGGCATCTCTTCTCCGCCCATGCTGCCACATACCAGATAAGTAATGGGGACAGCTCTCTTTTGCTCACAACCTTTAGGCTGGGTTTACCCTTACCTCCAGCTACCCAGCCAGGTCTGCTGTGCTCTCTGGGCGAGGAGCAGGGCCAGCTTTCCCGAGTGCTGTAGCTGGTAAGGGGGAGGGTCAGCTCTGGCCTGTTGCAGGCAATAAGGGGCCCTCCCACACTGCTGCATGCCAGACGAACAGTGCAGACAGTTGCCACACACCTTGAGAGCTGGTTCACCCACACCTGTGCTAACACCTCCGCCAGCAGGGTTGGCTTTATTGGGTTTCTCAGGCAAAGGGCAGAGCATGCTTTTCTGGGTTTTGCAGCTGGGGCGTCAGGACAGCTCTTACGATCCCAGAGCCAATTCTTCTACCTGCCTCAGGTGTTGGTGGGCGGGGCATCTTTCCCCCACCCATGCTTGAGGAAATACTTTATACTTGCTGTATCCTATTGTAATCGTGGCTGGCGTGACCATATGGTAGAAACTGTCAGTTTTGTGGCCATCAAACAGTGAATGGTGTCCTAGCAGCTTTAGGGATTACTGTACCTTTCTAACTATCACACTGATAGAGAATAGCCTGTGAGGCTTAGCTTGCTTTCTCAGATTTACCAAACGTGGGAAGAGATTCTGGGGTCACAGGTGGAGCATTTTATTTCAAGAAAGTTACACTTGACCCTTCGAGGTATTTGTTATAGAATTCCAAGGGGAAGGACAGAAAGCTTATAAAAACACAGTCATCTTCTTCTCTGATAAGTGAGAAAAATGCAGACACTCCATCAGATCCCTGACACCCCCAGATATAACACATCACGTCCTGTCATCTCAGGCCAAGAAGACAGGGAATAAAATTTAGTTTAATAAGCTTACAAACTCAGGTCAGAAGTGCTTTCTGTTGTAAAGATGAGGCTAATTTAATAATTACTGTGGTTCTGTTTTTAAGTTGACTTCCCAGGGGAGGCCTTACCCTCTCTGAGGAGCGGATGG
>NC_022009.1:106850835-106878715 GCF_000317375.1 Microtus ochrogaster
GTGTGAATATCCTTTAATGAAGCCTAATTGCAATCCTAAAAGTGCACTGTGAGTATTCTAGAAGAAGGGAGAAAGCAAAGCAGAGTTAGAGCTATAAGAAAAATGATAAAAGGATGTTTCATAGAAAAAAATCTCAACTTCTTGGTTGGATTTGTAGTGATATTTCATTTGTATTTTAATGAATAAAGCTTGGCTGGAGACCAGAATGCAAAAGAGCCACACTAGCCAGCCACACAGGTCAAGCAGTGGTGACAAACACCTTCAATCCCAGCAGCCACACTAGTTAGCCATAGAAACTGGGCGGTAGTGGTGCGTGCCTTTAATCCCAACACTAGAGAGGAAGATAAATCGGGATGACACAGGAACTCACTCTTTTCGATCTGAAGATTTCATAGAGGTAAGAGCTCTCTAGTGGCTTAGCTGCTTTGCTTTTTTGATTGTCACGTTGATATCTGTCTCTGAATCGTGAAGTTTGATTCCCTCTTTACCAGAAAAATATAGACTTAAGAAAATACAATCACAAAGCATACATTCGACATATTACTCATTTAGACTCTAGTAGCTGCAGAATGTAGATAGAAACTTTGGTAATAAAACGTGGTAGATGGTTTTTAAGCCAAATGGCAAGGGCTTTATAAAAGAAGTCCTGACGCAGATAACTACTCAACTGCATCTGGCAATCAGGAGGCAAATTCACAGCAATGCTATTTAACAAACAATAAATTTTTGGTAAGAATGCAGACAAATTTGAGCCCCAATTTTCTTGAAATCAAGAACTCAAATATGGTATACCATGTTCATGGCTACTGACATAAATAGGAAAACTGCTATGTGCATTAGTACAATACAATGTCATGTTGCCTACAAACAAGGATGCTTGACACACAGTAGATGTCTATGTAGCTTGATATCATTCAAAGTGAAGCCAATCTAAAAGACAATTGTGTGATTCCTACACCTACCGAGATGAAATACTTAAGAGTAAGCAATAGTATAAAAACAGAGTGGTGCCTGGAATTGAGGGACAAATGAGTAATTAATGCTCAGTGTTCCGTGTTGACTTTTCCTGGGATGTTCCGAGCAAATGTCCACTCACCTCAAGCGGGGTACCAAAGTAACAAACCTGCCAAACTCCCAATTTGCCAAACCAACGAGTTTCTTGGATTACTTACAGTGGTGTGGGTGTGAGGGGTGGGTACAGAAACGCAGATAATCCAGAAACCACTGCATTATCAAAAGCAAAAGCCCAAGCCAGCCCAGGAGACAGCTCACAGGCTGTATTTCTGGAGCTCTCTGCACAAGTGGCTGAGAGGTTGGAGAACCCCCTCCAATGGTTGTTGCTGTTCCCATAACCATGAGGAGGGGCCTTGCAAACCATTTAAGAGTCTTCTTTTCTTGAGTAGGTGGCCTCCTTCCTCAACCTCCCTCCAGTAGGGAACATTCCCAGGAAGTTGCCTTCCAACAAATAGGGTAAGGAGCTTCAGTCGGAGAGGAAGAGAGTTCTGTGAACAGGTGGTAGTGATGGTGGTAACGGAAATAGGAATCAACTGTCACTGTTCTAGAGGCCGTGGGACCTGGGAGAACGGAGTCAATAAATGAAGCGGACTAAAGTCTCCTGCAGTAGCCGCCTTTGTTCAGAGCCTCAGGCAATTTATACTCCAAGGGTTAAAGGTCACATGAGTACAGTTCTCACGAGTTCACACTGTAGACAGTCACAAGAACAAGCACATGGCAAAATCATAGTTTTCACATTTAAATGAATAACAGCAGCAAGCAATACTGAATAATCAGAAGTAAACTCACACCTCTCTGATACGCCTGGGAGGAGCACAAAAACACATTCTAAGAACTTCTGTGTTTTGAAGAAACTGAGGCCACAAGATCCTTGCTTTGTCTTCTGAGAGTGTTCTCACAAGCGCGCGGAATTCTCCTATGAGTCCATTCCTGGGCCATGTTCTGACAACAACACACTGTCCTGTCTGTGTTGGGGTAATGGAGATGCTACATATGTGTATTTTACTACAGAACTTAAAGCCACCGTACAATAACTACATGCTTATTAGATTGCAAAACCCAATAGTAAAAAAATACTGTTATAAATGGAAAGATGCCTATCATGTTGTTAGAAGTGTAAGGTAGAATGCCGTTTGGATTAGAATGTCCCTCGTCCACTCAGGTGTTTGAAGAGTTGTGGTTTTGATTGGAGGATGGTATGAGACATTTAGTAGATGTGGCCTTTGCAGTGGTGGATTTCCAGGGTTTACAGGCTTGCTTCACTTCCTGATGCTCTCATGTCCCGTCCCCCACATCTCCTCTCTCTTCTCTTTCTCTCTGCTTCATGCTTTCAGTTGAGAGTGTGATCTCTCAGCTTCTTGCCCTAGCTGCCGTGTCTTCCTGCCGTGATGGACTCTTAGCCTTCTGGAACCATAACCCAAATAAACCCTTCCTTGTGTAAGATGACTTTGGTCATGGTGCTTTATCTCGGCAACAGAAAGGTAGTTAGTTCAGATGTCTGACCGGAGACTACAAGAGTTTTGACAACATCATTCACAATAGCCCTATTCTAGAATTATCCAGCTCCCCACCAACAGAATGCATTAATAAATTATGTATGGGATCTATATAACTGAGCAAAACTATGACTACACCTCATATATATATTTAGGAAATTGGAGCAAAATAAATAGATCCTTTCGAGGTGGATCATTTGAAGGATGCCCTAGGCTGCTATCACTGTCTGTTTCTTGATCTGGATACAGATTATAATGGAGTTCTGTGGATTTATGTCTTTTATGTGTTTTAGTGTTCTGGGACTGGTGTAACTAATTGTTCTATATGTAGTAGCATAAAACACAAGAAGTTTCTTCTCTTGCTGTTTTGAAAAAGAGAATCCCAACATTAGTGGGTTTTCAGGGCTTCAGTCTTTCTGGTCTCTGGGGACCAGAGGTTCTAGCTTCTGGTGATTCCTAATACAACTATATCAATACAGTTTGTCTTTATTGTTACATGGCTCCCTCTGCCCCTCTCTGCCCCCATATGCTCTGTGTGCTTTTGCCAAAGTCAGTTGTCACTTTTCACATAGACCATTCAAGGTAAGGATTTTGAGATCTTTATTTTTCTTCCTTCTCTTCATTTTTTTTTTTTTATTAAAGATGGGATCTCACTGTGTAGTTCTGGCTGTCATAGATTTACTGTGGAGACCTGCTGACCTTTAATTCACAGAGATATTCCTGTCTCTGCCCCATGGGTTGGTCTACATAACCACAAAAGGCAAATCTTTATTTCTATGAAGAATCTCCCTGCCCCCCACCACCAGGCAGTGGTGGCACATGCCTTTAATCCCAGCACTTGGGAGGTAGAGGCAGGCGAATCTCTGTCAGTTCAAGGCCAGCCTGGTCTACAAGAGTTAGATCCAGGACAGGCTCCAACTACTGGCTAACATATAGACATATATCTTTTGAGTCTCACCAATTGACAAGGAAATATATTGTAAATAATGAAAGCCACATTTCTTGCTGTCAGAGAAAAAAGTGAAGGAGGAAGGCTAAAGCGCATCCTGTTGTCGTGCTTTGGATGTCCCCGTAGTCATGAGCGTTTGAGAACTTGGTTGGTCACCCAATGGTGGTGATCTTTGGGAGGCTTAGGAGGTGTGGCCTTGTTAGAGGATTTTCATCACTGAAGGTGAACTCTGAGAATTTGAGGACTCATAACATTTTTGAGTTTGTTCACTTTGCTTCTTGCTTGAAGTTCAAGATGTAAGCTCTCAGCTGCTGCTCCAACCACCATGCCTGACTTCTGTTGTCTCCATTTCACGTGGACTCCATCCAACTATCATGGGCTCTAAGCCTCTGGAATGGTAAACCCAATGAAACTCTTCTAGAAGTTGCCTTGGGCATAGTGTTTAATCACATCAATATAAAACTAATATATCGAAGGTATCAGATTAGAACCACAGATATGGGTACTAACTAAGCATATAGATAGGACCAAAATACAGATAAAAGCTGTGTTGGTTACTGTTAATAACTGTTGCTGTAATAAAACACCATAACCAAAGCAGCTTGGAGAGGAAGGGGTGAGACAGGGGCTGATGCAGAGGTCATGGAGGAATCTGCTTTCTGAATTTCTTCCCATGGCTTGCTCAGCTTGCTTTCTTAGAGAATCCAGGACCACCAGCCCAGGGATGGCCCCACCCACTATGGACTGGACTCTTCCCCATCCATTACTAATTAAGAAAATGTCCTACAAACTTGCCTACAGCCCAATCTTATGGAAGCATTTTCTCAACTGAGGCTCCCCACTCTCTGATGTCTCAAGTTTGTGTGAAGCTGACATAAAAGTAGCCAGCACATAAATACATACACAAATAGATACACATGTATCACCTGCCTCTGTTTCACTAACTGAAGCTAGAAATAATGTACTTAAGTAATACAAGCACGCCTAACACGCACATCTTGGATTAATTAACTGAATGATTGATTGAGTTTTTTTTTTTTAGATAGGGTCCTGCCGTGTAGCTCTCGGTGACCTCAGCTTTCTGAGTTGTGGGATTATTATTATGTGTTACTATGTCCAGCTTAGGTCTTAGATGTTATTGAATAACATCCTCCTAACAACAAAGTAGTGTTCCTAGAGTAAATGGTCATTTCTAGGATTAAGGCATAGAAAATATGATCAAATCCTGGAGTGTCTTACAGTGCCAGGAGGTAGGAATGTGACCAGTACGAACACATTCATAGAGACAGATTAGTGATTGTCTTGGTCTGAGATTTGGAATGAGAATTCACAGCAGATGGAGATATGATTTATTTGGGGTGGGATGGGGGAATAGCCTATAATTAGACTGAGTTAATTGTTCACAGCCCTGTAAATTACTAAAGTATCTTATATCATATATATCATATTTGAAAACTGAACTGGTATATATGTTTAGGGAAATTTTATAACATCGAAGTTAAACTTCAGTTGATTAAGAAGAAATGTCCAAAAGGAAGCAAAAAGAAGGAAGTTTGCCATAAGCTTCTAAGAACCAGCAGAAAGGTCCCAATGATCAAAGTTTGAATAGCTCAGCAAAAAATCAAATGATTATATTGTAATATAATCCCAAAATAAATAAACCATTCTTGACAGTGAGTGACATACATAGATAAACAGAGAGGGCTAAGTCTACTTTGCAGAAGAATTATAAATGTTGAGTGCAGAGGGAATGAAGGAAACAGAAGTTCACTATCAGAACACCACAGTAAAAACTACTGTAAGTGCAGTTATAAAATCAGATGTCAAAGTGTGAAAGCATTTGCATTAAGCAAGGGATCAACTCAAAATATGTATTGCTCATGGCATTTTAACATAAACATATCAAGTCTTCCATTATCTGTCCCATATTGAACATGGGCTAGGCTTAGTCACTTGCTTTTAACAAATATAGAAAGGAAAAAGGAGCAAATTCATTGAAAACTGGCAAACATGGCCATATTGTGTGATCAAAGTTGAACAGAGTCATGCTGAGATTGTTTTCCCACCTCTGTGTACGTAACCTAAAGCTGCCGTGGCTGCCTCATGACTTACCCATGGTGGCTTCAGCTATACGCACAACAAAACTGTCTTTTAAAAAATAATCACCCTATCAATAATGGGATGAAGATGAAGTGTGCTATCATATCAGACAGTGACTACTCTCTAGTGAAGAGAATATATAAAGTATTGTTCACAACTCACCAAGAAGAGTTTACAGACCAGAAAGATAGCTCAGGCAGGAGAATCATTTGCCTGGTTAACCTGGCGGCCTAGGCTGAGTCTTCAGAACCCACGGTAGAAGGCGTGGAAGGCGAGAACTGACTCCTCTAAATCGTTCCACACACTGAAACGTTAGTTTCTCATCATGAGTTCATCATCTCATAAAATGATGCTTCATGCAAGAAGTGAGGCACAGGAGAGTACATTCCATGTGGCTTGGTTTCTGGAAGGACAGCACAGGGGAAGCAGTCTTTGTTGTTAGACATGGAGGCAGTGGCCATCTTTGTGGTGATGGGGATGAGAGAAGCTCTTCTGGGGTGCTCTTTTTCCTGATCTGCTTAGTGCTTATACAGGGGCTTCTCTTTGCGGTAACTCATCAAGCTGTTTGTAAGAGGGCTCGTTTCATTATGTGCATTTTACTAAATAAAAATGAAAGATTTCTGGCTTTTAGTTAGATACTTTGGAGTGAAAATTACTGCTACCCGGCTTGCTGGAGATCTAATTCCCTACCACAGCAGTTTCCTATGTGCATGGTAAGGATACATAATACCGAATCAAAAGACTCGAGAGGTAATTAAATGAAATGGCTTATCTAGAGATTCTGAGCATGGAGTGTGGAAGTAAACAGAAGCAGAAGCTGTCATTGTCTCCATCACCATCAAGGGGCATCTACATCTCCTTTGCTGCCCGTGTTTCACTCAATGTCTTATAGTCTGCCTTAACTATTCCCCTTTTTCTCTTCAGAAGTGTTCAGGACAAGATAAGGAGGAAAGATGCCACCCATTTTCTGTACATTGGCACAACGCAAAAGTTCCTGTGTATGTGTGGCCAAGACTGCCAAAAATATCATACAAATTATCTGAAACAAGTGGAGTTTCTGAAGGGATTGGCTTCTGAATGATAACAGAAAATGTAGAATCCCTGAAGAGTTAACCAGGACTAGGAGGTCAGCTGCAACATTCAAATACAAAAAGTGTTCAGCAGCATATTCCCAAGTGGTAAATCTAGATATCCCATAGAAGGTTGCCAGGTTCACAGACTTGATTCCCAGGAAATTGTAGTTCTGGAGGTTCCATTGCTAGTAATAGTAACAATTATGTACACCATTAAGAGTATGATTAGTTAAATTATATTAGGTGTTTAGATTACATAAGTAGATTTTAATGGTGCCTGTCATACTTAAAAAAGCTTGTGAGTGTATGTTAATGTATGTCACTTTAATTACAATGTTATTATTCATTGTATAATATCATTAATATGTTGTAAAACTCAAATATACACAATAAAATTTACTTTTAAAATGTGCGAGTCCATGTGGAATTAAGTAAACAATTGATAGACAGATATAATGGTAAGATAAATACAATTACTATGTCCTAGTTTCCTTCCTACTGCTATGATAAAACACCATGACCAAAAGCAATTTGGGATGGAAGGGGTTTATTTCACTCATGATCTGAATTTTGGTTTATGAGATGGGACAACTCTGCTTTGTAATCATTAGAGGCTTCCTAAAGATGAAGTCAACTCTATAAGGCTATTCTCTGACCTCCACACACACACACACACACACACACACACACACACACACACACACCATGTCACATGTGTTCATACATGCATCATGTGTGTTTGGTGTTTGTGAGGCCAAGTCTTACTTTTTTTGCCTTGGCTAGTCTAAAACTCACTATGTAGGTAGACCGGCTGTCCTGCTGGCTTCTGCCTCTCCCATACAATTACTAACCAGACCCTACCTTGCTTAGCTTCTGAGATCAGACAAGATCAGGTGTGTTCAGGGTGGCATGGCCGTAGAGGGCTTCTGCCTCTCTAATGATTAAAGGTATACATTTCCATGCTTGGCCCTTACAGACATCATGTAAACATATACATAATACATGTGTGCACACACACAAATAGCAATAATACAAAATTTAAAAAGAATTATACATATTAATTATGATGCATGTAATATACACCTTATTAACATTTAAATTGGATAAAATGTATCAGTATTTTCAGATGTTTATGATTTTTTCATGAACCTTTAAAATCTTTTCTTTTTAAAAATGAACAGAATCTTATTGTTCTCAATTGTTACCCTACTGTCCAGTAACATGCCACAGCTTCTTACTCTAATAACAAACTTAATACCCATTGATAGCTTCTTATGAGGTTATCTCAGGTGCCTCATTAATGGTCCTATCTTTAGATAATACCTGAGATGGAGTTCCTCTGTATTAAAACTTCCAGCATAAGACACTCAGGGAGAACAGTCAGCCCATAGTAATTTCTAAGACTCAAAAGATTAAAAATGCATTCACTGATCAGAAAGACCCAGGCTTAGAAAAGAGCTGAAGTGGGTAGTTTGGGGACACAAAGAAAGAATAAAGGGCAATGTGAGGACCAGAGTTGTGGCATAGAGACCCCCAGTTCATCAGTGGTCGTGTGGGGCATGGTTAACCACCACAATAATGAGGTCATACATTCTGAGCAATTCAGTCAGAATAGCAGGGGAGAGATGTGAACACCAGTGGCTTTTATAGCTCCAGACCTAGATGGTTCCAATCATGTAGCTAAGACTGAAAACCCAAATCTGATTATGAAGCCTTAAGCTCTAGTACTTTCCGCAAAAAAAATTAGACTATAGGGTATAACGTTTTGATTGATTGCTCTGCAAGATGTTGAGAATGGAACTTCTTCCCACAGAACCCACAAAGTCAATGGCAGGCAAGTTGGTCTTTTTCACTTTAATCTGGAGATCATCTGCAGGTGTTGGGGAAGGCTGCTTGTTTGTTCCTGGCTGCCCAGAACCTAAATAATCACACAGAAACTATATTATTTGCAATACTGTTTGGCCAATAGCTTAAACGTATTGCTAGCTAGCTCTTATATCCTAAATTAATCCATCTCCATTAATCTGTGAATGACCATGAGGTTGTGGCCTACGGGCAAAGTTTCAACGGCCTCCAGTGGAGGTGTCTGTCTCTGGCGGCAGCTACATGGCTTCTCCTTGACTCTTCTTACTCTCTCTCTATAAAGATCTCTTCCAGCCTGGCTATATTCTGTTAAGCCACTGGCTGAAAGCAGCTTCTTTATTAACCAATAAAAGTAACACAAAGGCAGAAGGATTTCACACACCCTGCAGGAAAAGACACATAAATCCATATTTCCCTAGATCTTGACTCCTACAGTGCTTCTACAGCTATGTCCAAGCCACACTTCCTCCACTCCCTACCCTCCTCTCCCAAAATAGACCAACATGAGAATCTATGCATGTGCAGACATACATACTACCAAGTATGACGGAAATCTTGAATCCAGTGTTAATAGTGTGAACACGTCTGCGCCATACTTCAGGAAGACGACATCATGGAAAGGTGGTACTTAGAATAACAGTCTTTCCCACAGTCTTCCCTACCTTTTGCAAATATTTGTCTTTAACCCAGAAATGATCCCGAACAGATGTTTTATATTGGGAATGTTTGCTTATAGGCAGTTTCAACAGAAATAGTTTAGCTCTTCAAACACATCCAGATAAAATATTTGGTCTTGAAACATTCTATTTTAAATCCGTGAGTTTGTTATCACAGAAAGCAGAATGAGTCAGAGGCTCCTGTTTGGTTCTCGTCTCCGGCTGAACATATAGTAAGTAATAAGTTTGTAATCCGAACTTCTAACACCAAGAAATAAAAGACCTGAGTGGTGGTTCCTCGTGCAGATTCACTTTTTTTTTTTTTGGTTTTCGCTGTGGCTTTGGAGCCTGTCCTGGAACTAGCTCTGTAGACCAGGCTGGTCTTGAACTCACAGAGATCCACCTGCCTCTGCCTCCGGAGTGCTGGAATTAAAGGCGTGCACCACCATTGCCCGGCTCACTTTAAAAAAACCAGAATGGAGTTGGGTCAGAGAATGGGGGTAGGCTGGATCAAAATATGATGTTTGCATATTTGAGATTCTCAAAGAATAAATAAAAGATTTAAAAAAAGCCAGAAATGCAACTTTGTCTCTGAGATGTAATAAGATTTCGGAGCATTGCCAGATTTAGTCATGTTTTCAGGGAGACGTGTATCACTAGGAAGACTCGGTAGTACTCAAATCTCTACATCACTAACACACATTCAAAACAATCCCCAGGAGGAAATGCTACTGCAATACTCAAAATTTTATTTCCCTTTTATCATTTGTGTGTGTGTGTGTGTGTGTGTGTGTGTGTATGTGTGTAGGGGTACACAGGCCTTCAGGATTGGTGGCAAGTACTCTACTTACTGAACCATCTTCCAGCCCTGTTTCTCTTATTTAAATTTGTGTAAGAATCCAGGAGAGACAGCAAATTCTGGATCTGGTAGAAGTCTACTGTAGATTTCTGACAGGCTCCTGCCCAGACAGTACTGTTGCTGACACACTGCAGACCAGCAGCCTAGAAAGTCTGATTGCTTCCTGCATTAATTACACCCACCACAAACACGACAGTTCCTGAAGCACAGAGCATCGCTAGACCCATCATTAGGCTCCCCCGCCCCCGTCATTAGCTTTGAACAGTCTAGACAGCTACAGTTTTATACCTATTATGTATTTATAACAATTTTCTAACATCGTTTAAATTCATATCAAATATGTTCAAGTACTCTGTTTAGAAATTCTGTTCTCGTTCCATTTCTGTTGCTATGGTGAAGTACCCTGACATAAAGCAAGTTAGGGGAAGAAAGGGTTTATGTGACTTAACCATTCTAGGCTGTAATCCTGCATTTCAGGGAAGTCGAGGCAGGAACTAAAGCAGTTAGTCACATAGCATCCTTCGCCATTAGCAAGGAGAGAACGAACACATCCTTGCTTCTTTGCTCTCAGTTAGCTTTCTTCTGTCTTACACTGTTCAGAATTCCCTGCTTAGGGAGTGGCGGAATGGATTGGGTCTCCCTATATGATCCCTTTATCAATGAACAACAAAACAACCCCCTCTATGGACATGGCCACAAGACAACCTGATTTAAGAATCCCGCAGTAGAACTCGACTGGCAAGTGATTCTAGGTTGTGTTAAGTTGATAATTAGAGCAGATACGTATTTATATTTTGTTACTGGTTGCTCTAAGCATTACTCTCTACATCTTAACACCAGCCCACTTAGTATTATGCTAACTTCTGTGGCTTATATCAGTTACTTGACTTGTTGCTATGATCAAATACCTAACACAAAGAAACTTAGGAAAGAGGTGGTTTATTTTTGCTTGCAGTTCCAAGGAATACAGCCCGTGATGGAAGGGAAGATAGAGGCAGCTGGTCACAGTGTGGCCATGATGGCTATTCTCAGTTAGCCACTTGACCACGTCTGATATAACTAAAGTCCAACAACGGAGGGCACATCTGTGATGGGTGTTTGCTTAATTTGAAGTAGATAGTATCCCTGGTCTCTCTAAGACCTTTATCATAAAGGGATGTTGTATTTTGTCAAAAGCTTTTTTTGGCATCTAATGAGATAATCATGTGGTTTTTATTTTTCAGCTTGTTTATATGGTGGATTATGTTGATAGATTTTCAGATGCTGAACCATTCCTATATCTCTGGGATGAAGCCAACTTGATTATCATGGTGGATGATGGTTCTGGTGTGTTCTTGGATTAGATTTGCCAGTATTTTATTTACTATTTTTGCACCAATCTTCATTAGTAAGATTTGTCTGTAATTCTCTTTCTTAGTAATGTCTTTACGTGGTTTGGGTATCAGGGTAATTGTAGCCTCATAAAATGAGCTTGGCATTGTTCCTTCTGTTTCTATTGTGTGGAACAATTTGAGGAGTATTGGTATTAGTTCTTCTTTGAAAATATTGTAGAAGTCTGAGTTGAAACCATCTGGTCCTGGGCTTTTTTTGGTTGGGAGACTTTTGATGACTGTTTCTTTTTTTTTCTTTTCTTTTTTTTTTTTTTTTGCAGTTATAGGTCTGTTTAATTTGCTTATCTGGTCTTGATTTAATTTTGGTGAGTGATATTTATCCAGAAAGCTGCACATTTAGGATTGGCTGCTGTGAGAGCATCAATTGTCTGTGTTTTTGTTGATGTAGCCAACTTCCTTGGGTTGGAATTTTCCTTCTGATACCAGAATATTTATCATATTAAAAGATCCTGCCCAGGATGTCTTTCTAGTTAATAGTTAGCATCGTGTGACTTCTTAAAGATTGCAGAAGGCTTGAGACCATATATTATTGTTTTCCAGTTCTACAAAACTTCATGCACTATAAGTAATTGCTCAATTAGCAATTTACATTATTTAGTTTTTTTTCTTTTTGACATGATTGAAAAGCACTAATTAGACTTCTTCATCTTTGCTAGTTTTGTGGGCTCTTTATCCCGACACAGGCCTCATACATGGCTGATTACTTTCAATGTAAACAAAGGGAAGGCTGGTTTCAGGCTTCCATTTGAGCCTCGGACCAGCAGTGTTTTTTTTTTTTTTTTTTCATTCTGGGCTTCCAGGAGCTTCATAGACTTTAGGTCATGTCTGGTTTTGCAGACATCTTGATGATCCACTGTTCTTGAACTTCTGGTCATTGCTTTGAACCCCTCCCCCCCGGCCAACTTTCTTCAACAAAACTCCATTACCAACTTTAAGTTGTTTCTAGACATATAATATTTTACTAATAAAATCACATCCATTCTAACACACTAGGTTCCCTGCCCCCTTGTGGAATTCTGGGACCTAAAGAATGTGTAAGATTATCTTCAGTGACTCCAGAGTTTAATTTTAAAATACTCCAGTCCTAGCAACTTTTCTTATTATTTATTTTAGATGGGTTTTGCTATGTAGTCTGGGCTGGTCCCAGGCTTACCATCCTCCTGCTGGGATTACAAAAATGTGCCAACACAGCTGGCTAGTCCAGGTAGCTTTTGTATGCGATTTATGATTGCTATTATTGTTCTCTTTCTGTCTTATTCAATAAGTCAAGAGCATGAGTTAATAATCTTACATTAGCCCATCTCTGTGGGTGGGTGAGAAAGAGAAACACTGTTTATAAAGCATGAGAGGCTGAGATGGAGTGAAGCTTGAAGCCAGCAAATGAAAACCAGAGCCTGAGTACATCACCGATCTGTCAAAGGGCTCAAGGGCAATGAGAGACTTGGGGAAGAAATGCCAAAGAGAGGGTTCTCCATCTTCACCAAGTACTATCTCAGAGTGTTGGTAAAACACGAAGATCCTAAGTGAGAAGGAAGGCTAATCACAGGAAATTATAAAGCAAGAGAATAAATAGAGTAGCATTACTAAAATTTTGTGTTGGCTCTTGTTCTGAGACACTGGAAATGTACTTTGAAATGAGTTGGCACTGTCTTGACTTTGGCTGAGGGTGGCTGAGCAATATGGAAAGGACTTCTCAGTTACTACAGTGTCTGCTAGGAGCCACATTGCATACTGTCCACACCATCATTACTAGTTTAAAGGAAATGAGGCTCAATAGAATTACATTATTTATGCATATTGTAGGCCTAATTTATTTATCCTTCTAATGGAATTAATACACTACAAGCAAACTTGCCATTTGCATCCTTTGTTGTATTTTGTATATCTTGTATACATCACAAAGCATTTTAGAGACAAAAATATGAATACTGTATTTGATTATTTTTTTAAAGTATGGAAATGAAATGTAGTTTTCTTCCTGTCCACAGACTTTAGAATTCTTTTTCTAGGTAGAATAAGACTCTATTCTAGACTGCTCTTTAGAAGAAAAATAAATATGCTCCATTTATATTTTATTTTATCATTACATGGTGGTGGTGGTGGTGGTGGTGGTGGTGTGTGTGTGTGTGTGTGTGTGTGTGTGTGTGTGTGTGTGCACGCGCATGGTGCTAGTGACCTAATCTGGGGACTTTAGTATTCTAATTAAAGACTCTACTACCTGACCATCCTCACCAAATTCACTATAGATTTCTTATACCTATTTAGTATAATAATAAAGACCACAGTAGCATCACAATTAATAATTTTCACACTTATATTTATTCCTCTTGAGTCAAAGAAATCCACTTTGCCTTAAGATGTTGGAACCTGTCATAAAGCATTTTTTCAATTTATAAAATTTTAAACAAAACATAATAAAGTGAAACCAAACAAAGGACAAAGAATATTTTTGACCTTGGCAGTAGTGATGGATGCCTTTAATACTAGAACCCAGGGAGGCAGAGGAAGGCTGACCTCTGTGTATTCAAGGCCAGCCTGGTCTCTAGACTGAGTTCCAGTACAGCCAAAGCAATGCAAAGAAACCCTGTCTTGGAAACAAAACAAACAAAAATATTTTGAACGGTGAGAGCAGCTAAACTTTTCTTTAGGTTTTCCAAACAGGGACTAAGAGAAATTAGTGCACACAGAGCCAGCAGCCTGGACTAGTGAGCCTGACTTAGAGGAAGAAGAAGAACATGGATGCAAGCTTTGAAAACTTGGATAACTGTCCAGAAACTGCCTCTTTGGTAGAATGTTTTATTCTGGAGGTAAATAGACAAAGGTTTATCTTTAGCTAAATAGACGGCAATTGTCTTTCTTACAGAGCAGAAAAATTGGCATCACCTAGAGTTAGACCACCTTTGAAAATAACAACCACAGGGGGCCAGGACACACACCATCAGGACTGTGACAGGGTCTGCCTGCTGTGCTCCTACTGACCGGCGACTATTCTAAGGCTTATATGAATTTGTCTGTACACCTTGAAGGAATGTGTTTTGGAGCACATATATTCAAGACAACTTTAACACATCCCTAAATCAGATTGGGGGAGCGTGTTAAATAACAGAATAGTTAGACAGCAGACAGCATGAGAGTTGGAGAAGCAGAGGTAGAATAATGGAAAAGAAAAAATTGAGATTATGAAGAAAAACAAAACCCAGAAATGTTGGAAATTAATGACTCAGTAAAATAGATTTGAAAAACCACAGTGGAAAATGTGACTAGTAGACTGGATGAAGCAAAAGAAAATCAGGGACAAAGATGGTCAAAAATAATACATTCAAGTATTGATAAGACAAAAAAGCATGACCATAACATTGAAGAGCCTCTGGGAAACAATGAACAGATTACACCTAAAAGTTTCCTAGCTAGAAGGAGCTGAGATAAGTGCTGATGGCCTAGAGAATGTAATTCAATACAATTAAAGCAGGAACATTTAGCGTTTCCCATTACTATAGATTTTGATGGGTTACGCCTTTGTGTTCATTTTGGCAGGTGGTGTTGTCTACATGTTGAGTTCTATGGCCTGAATGACACTTCCATCATGGAGTCAGTTGTGCTAAGGTCTCAGGGCTTACTAAGGTCTGGGGTCCTGTTGGATAAGTATCTTCCGCAGTAGTATTGTAGTAATGGCCACCTTGGATTTTGCTTGTCTGTAATGTACTTATTCCTCCATCAATTTTAACAACAGCTATAGTAGGTATATATATCAGGGTTCTCTACAGTAATAGAACTTACAGAATGGGTCTCTCTCACACACACTATATTCACTATATATGTATATATATAGTTCCATATGTATATGGAATTTATTTGAATGTCAAACAGGCTGCGGTCCAGCTAACCCAACAATGACTGTCTATGAATGGAAAGTCTAAGAATCTAAAAGTTGCTCAGTCCACAAGGCTGGAAGTCTCAGCTGGTGTTCCGTATATGCTGGAATCTTGAAGTAGGCTCTAATTCCAGTGAAGCAATGGACTGTCTATAAGGGCAAGAGCAAACAGTCAAAGAGTAAAAGCTTCCTTCTTCCGTATTCTTATACAGGCTGCAAGCAGAAGGCATGATCCAGATTAGATCTGGATTAAATGTGTGTCTTCCTGCCTCAGGATCTGTATTAATTTGCTCAGCTATGTTTATAGCAGCATTATTTGTAATAGCCAACACCTGGAAGCAACCTAAATGCCCCTCAGCTGAAGAATGGATAAGGAAAATGTGGTACATTTACACAATAAAGTATTACTTGGCTGTTTGGTTTTTCTTGGTTTTCTTGAGTTCCTTTAAGAGATTCATTGATTTCTTCCAAATCTTTGTTTGTCTTTTCCTCCATTTCTTTAAGGGAATTTTTCATTTCCTCCTTAAGGGTCTCTATCATCTTCTTAAAGTAACATTTAAGAGAGTTTTCTTTTGCTTCTTCTTGATTAGGATGATCAGGTCTTCCTATTGTATGACCACTGGGTTCTAGCATTACCACATTGCTTTTTAGGTTGTTGAATGAATTTTTTGCATTGGCGCCTACCCATCTCTTCCTCTAATTGGTACCAGCAGTGTCTTTGCACCTTTTTCCAATCCTTGCAGTTGCTGTCTGTGTCTTGGGGAGCTGCTCTTAGTCTGCTCTGTGCAGTTCCTGTCTGGGTCTCAGGGAGCTGCTGGGGTCTCCCTTAGCCCACTCTCTTGGTTCGCTGTGTGCAGCTGCAGCCTCTTGTGGTTCAGAGTTCCTCTGAGGTAGCAGGGGATGGGTGGGTTTGGGGCAGAGTAGGCCTTGTACCTTACAGGGCTGGATCAATGGGCCGAGGGGGGGGGTTGGAACAGTTTACCTGCAGGAAGCTTGCCTAGGCCTGGGGTTTTGCCCCACTCCTAAGGGCCTAGAGAATGGGGTGTTCAGCTCACTGGCTGATCACTCACCTCGGCCCTCTCTGTGCAGTTGCAGCCTGTGGGTCAGTGTTCCTCTTAGGTCACAGGGTTTGGGGACAGAGTAGGCTTTATAGCTTACACGTTCAGATTAATGGGAAATAAATACATAAACCCTTTTGGTTTTGCCATAGGGAAGCCACTTGCAGACCCCCATATCAAATTTGTTTCAGTCATTCCCTGTCACTGTGGGGGAAACTCCTCCCCAGAACAACTAAATCACCTAAAGCCCATTGTAAAAACCCATACTGCTCTGGATGAGACAGTAGCTTTAGAAGTGAGCCAGAGCTGGAGGAAGGTTAGAAGTTCACTGCGCTGGGCCATGAAAGTCATGGCCTTTGTACAGATCCTTGGCATGGCGCTGTCTTCACCCCACCTGAATTTACCCCAGGCCTTTCTCAAACTTGCCATCTCTTATTCATGTAAGAGCCGTGGTGGAGGGGAGGTCCCACTTTTTCTCTCAGGGGTTTCTTTTTTACCGCAATCTTCATGTCTCTTTTGTCCTACTACATAATTGGAGTCACAACTCATGCAAATCGTTGGCTTTCAATTCTAAGATTAGATCTAGTATTGGGAGGATGTTTGGATGTTCTGGTTCCGGTAAAGTAAGTCTTCCCTGTCTCAAAAAAAAAAAAGCAGGCAGGCTTTGACAGTACACACAGACACAGACAAGCACACACATTCACAGACACACACACATACATACACAGACACATACACCACACACACACACATATACATACCACACACAGAAATACACACAGACACATACACATACCACACACATAGACACACATATAGGCACACACATACACATATCCCTCACAGACATACATAAATTTCTCACACATCCCTCACAGACATATGCATACATGTACAGAAACCACACACATGTACCCCCCCACTTATACACAGAAACACACAGGTACACCCCACAAAGGCATAGCACACACACATAGATACACCCTATAAGGCATACACTACACAGATACCCATACCCACATACACACCACATACGCAGATGCACATATTCACACATACCACAAAGACACACAAACATAAATTCCCTCCCACATACATACACAGACACACACACACTGATACACCTAGATTCAACAGATTCTTTCTTTGTTGACTCAGGTGAAGAAGGAAATTCATGGATCACAGTGTTGAACTTTCGGAAGTTTTATTATAAGATATTTCAGAGAGGGAAGGCAGAGCTCTGTGGAGATGGAGCAGGTGCCACGGAATGGGATAGAATTCTGCCTTTTGTCCAGGGACTCTTTATGGGACTGATGGCAAAAATTGGGTAAAGCATGAAGGGTAATTAGTCCATTGGCCCACTCACGAGGTGTCCAAGGCAAGATTGCTCCCTTAGCAGAGAGATAATAAGGAACCAGGAACTAGAACTCTGTTCTGGCCTCTAGTAAGAAGGAACTGTTCATAGGTCCATGGCCATTTCTAGAACTGCTGCCTTTTGTTTCCCAGCCCTAAAACTACCTGACTAGTTTTTCATTTCCTGTTCTCATCAGGAAAACACGGGGAATAAAAGTTTCCTTGCCAGTTTATTGAACCCCAAAATATCATGTGTTGCTCTGGTCGTTGCATTTAATGAAACCAGACGAAGCTGAACAGTAGCCAAGAGTGGAGATTTCCATGTACAAAGAGTGGGAATATGCGCCCCCCACCAAAGGAAGCATTAGACAGGCGCAGGATTGAAATTCATGACAGGAAGTGAAGCAGGGGAAACATGGGTTTAGGGAAAGGCCTCTTCCAATTGTTCCACTTCTGTACCCTGGTAGCCTAAGACATTTCTACACGACTCTGGGTATACAGGTATACAAATAAAACATTTGCCAGTAATCAATCATGAAGAAATTTATTTAACGCAATAATTTGGCATATATAGTTTTACCATTTAAGAAAGATGAAGGCAAATTTACATTTGACCCAGATGGATGTGCTGATTTCTTTTTCTGTAAGAATTAGATTTTGACTATTTGGTACAACAGACCTAGAAGTATCTTCAGTAGCTTTTCAGAGATGATTGATAATTTGATTTATGATTGTTAGTGCTAATTGTTAATACTAACAGTACTGGCTTGCATAACTAGACAGAAGCATGCACTGCGGTACACCATCCCAGAGATTGTTGGAAATCCTACAATTATGCACAGCCAAAAATTCATTTAAAGATTTTAAAATGGAACTGAAATGAAAAACTGAAAACAGTGATTTTTAAAAACAAACCTTTTAAATATTCTATGACAAAATTGCCCAATTTGATACATGCTGAAGAATGGCAAAAAAATTTAAAAGGCTTTGTTCTTCATAACTAGATAATTATGTTTCCATGAGAGCAGAAAATGGTGTATAGAACAGAAAAATACAGAAATTCATGGCATGCTGTATTGGATTATTGGGTGTGAGGGACTGCAATGTGTCCATGCTACATGTTCAGAACCAAACTAGAAGCACGTTAATACAACACGAGGGACAACTGCCTTTGAGCCTTGGATTAACAATCAATTAATTTTGATTTCAAATTAATTTTTTAGTTCTTTTGTTAGGTAGACACTAACTAGTTTTTGAGGTCATTGAGGTTTAGCTTTGGACCCCTTCCCCCATTCCTGTCAAAACACTAATTTTTAACAAAAAATTTGTTTTTAATTTTTTTTATCTGTGTGTCTGCATGGGTGCTCACAGAAGCCAGAAGAGGGCATTGGATCCCCTGGAACTGCAGTTACAGATGGTTGTGAGCTGCCATGTGGGTGCTGGGAACCAAACTCCGGTGCTACAGAAGAATACCAAGCACTCTTAACTGCTGAGGCCCCCGAACGCTGATTATGTTTTTAAGGAAAGGAAACTATCATAACTGCCCACTTTCCAATTTAAAACAGCACGTGAAAGGAGGAAGGAAGCATCGTAGATCCCCAAGGATGTAAAGCCCCTGCGACAGGGAGGCACATGGAGAAAGCACCTTGGTTGAAGCTCCTCAGAAGAAGCTATTTCTTCAGGGGAAAACATGGCTGTTTTGTAGATTTGGTTTTTTTTTTTCCTTTTCTTTCTTTCTTTGGCATCTACTCTGTTACATGATTTTTGCTAGAAGATTACAGGATGGCACAGTAATCTAAACTATTCGAAAGATGACAAGATTGCAAAACCAGATCGTCATCCCTTCCCTTAAGAGTTAATTTAGATAGGCCTGCCAATAACTTGGATATAAAAATGATCCATAGGAAACCTCTCTATTTTATCTGCAGTGATGTTAAGAAGATGGAGCAGGGGACCAGGGACCAGGGAGATGGCTCAGTGCCTGCTATGGTAAGGTGTCTGCTATGCAAACACAAGGGGCTGAGTTCAGAACGCCATCACCCACATAAAACACCTCGTTTGGTAGACTGCATCTGTAATCCCAGCCCTGGAGTCCCCAGACTAGCTGCTCAGTCAGTCTATCAGAATTGGTGTGCTCCAGGTTCAGGGAGAGGCACTGTTTAAAATGTGGGGTGGTGGCCCACTGAGGAAGACACAGGGGACAGGGGTAGTTTATGCTGGAGCTAATATGGGTGTTTATGGGCCATGAACACAGACTCAGGGTACCCCAAATTCTATGTTCCAATGTGACAGTTGCTTCATGAAATTTTCATGGTAACAGAACAAAAAGGGTCATAAGTCAACATACTTTCCAAACATATTAGTAGGAATGTCAGGCAGACAGACTAGAGCAAAGTGGAGAAATGTCCACTCTAACTTAGATGGCTTTGGGGTTGTTGGTAGAAGCTATGGGTCTGTTTATAGGTTTCAAAGGGTTTCTATAATAGTTACAAAGATGTTAGGCCACATATAGAAGTTGACAATAGATATCACGTAAGGGTGCTAAGGGTAGCAATTTTAATTAGACTCTGGACCTTCCACAATCATTGCAGCTCGAATCAGCTAAGCAGTTTTTGTGGAAGTCTGTTGTTGTTGTTGTTGTTGTTGTTGTTTTGCAGCAACTTTCACTGCCCAGTGCCTCATTTAGAAACCCTTTAAAGACAGTTACTACACACCACAATGGTCTGATGTCCGACTACTGAAGAAAGAGAAACAGCCAGAGATGGGGGCAGGGGGGAGACAGAGAGACAGAGACAAAGACAGGATGGAGAGAGTCGTGACGACTTTTCCTCAAGGAGCTCAAACCTACCTCGAATCTGTCTTCCGTTCCATGACTTTCTCCTGAGGAGCCCACAGCCATTTCCGGAGCATCAGATAACAAAGGCAAACACCCAGCACAGAGCCCAGATGGTATCAAGAGATGAACCCATGTCAACTGGTAATACAGTTCAAGAAGAGGAGTTTAATGATGGCAAAGGAAATGCTGAGCCTGTGTAGAAATGCTTCTGTCGGTGGTTCTCAATCTTCCTCATGCTGTGCCCCTTTAATACAATTCCTCATATTGTGGTGATCTCCAACCGTAAAATTATGTTCACTGCTGCTTCATAACTGTAATTTTGCTATTCTAATGACTCATAATGCATATCTGTGTTTTTGGATGATCCTAGGTGAGTCCTGTGAAGGGGTCATTTGACACAACTCACAAGTTGAGAACCACTGGCTTATGCCCTATGTAAGGCAGTCCAAGTGTTTTCTGTAAAGAGTGGACAGTGAGAAGATCAGATGGGCCAGCTGCCCATGGATCTCCCCGACTCTTTCATTTCCTCAGGCAAATACCCCATGCCCAACCACAGGGAGAAACGATTGGAGTAAGGAGACATTTGGAGGTGGTGTGGACACCTAGTGCAGTGGAAGCTTCCTGGAACCTATGGGGGTGACACTAGTGAGACCATCTAGTAATGGAGGGTGCAGAGCCTGAACTGGCCATTGTCACCACCTAAGGTTATAGAGCTTATAGGGGCCCACAGAGACTGAACTAGCAATCATGGAGCCTGTGTTATAAATGTGGTTGTTTAGCTCGGCATATTTGTGGGACTCTTAACAGTGGGAATGGGGGTGGGGTATCTCTGACTCTTTTGCCTGCTCTTAGGACCCTTTTCCTCCTACTGGGCTGCCTCACCCAGCTTTGATATGAGGGTTTGTACCTAGTCTTAAAGCATCTTGTTAGGCCATATTTGGTTGATATCCCTGGAAGGCCTGCTCTTCTCAGAAGGGAAATGGAGGAGCAGTGGATCTGGGAGAGAGGGGAGGTGTGTGTGGGGATGGGGGACTTGGAGGAGTGGGGGAAGGGGAACTGTGATTGGGATGTGTTGTATGAGAGATGAGTAAATAAAAAGAATACAGAGGAGCAGACAGTATATAATGTAGCTTTGGGGGCCATTCTGTCTCTACTGCAATTGCTCATCTCCACTATTTGGCTCTAATGCCTAGATGCCCTGTTAACAGACTCACTGGTAATGTTCCGAGTTAAACTTCATGTAGGCTAGAATTAGAATTCACATAATTTTCCCATGTCACTGAATATTCTTACACCGCAACTTGAGCTTCCATAATTTTCACCTCTCTAAATAGTCTTCCCCACCTTAACCATTAAAAAATGTGAAGATCACCAGATCATCATTATTTCCCGGGCTGTGTACACACAGGTGATTAGCCAGGTTCGGCCTGCAGGTCATAGTCTGCCTACCGTGCTCTAAGGTAAGAACTTAATCCATTTAGTTCTGCTCCAGTAAGGACAGTAGTTTTCAACTTCTGGTTTGTGACACTCCACCCTTGCGTGAAGGCAGAGAGTCTTCTGCTGAGTGTGCAGCTAGGCAGCTCTCTGTGAAAGTGAACAAACCACTCTCAAAAGCCTTGCAGGACCCCATGTTAGGGTTGACTGTCTGTAGAACAAGGTAGAGAAAGGGAAATTAGACCACACTAACGAATGCTATTGTAATCACCTGACTCCTGGTGCAAAGGTCAGGAACGGCAAGTGCAAACTGTGGGAGCCATTACCAATCTTACACAGGTCCCTATTGGGTGTCCTATAAAACTGGATACTTCATAACTCCCTAGCTAAACATATATCATGACGGTGCATCCCGGTTCTGTTGGGATGCTTTGTAAACGCCCGAAGCATTTGCAAATCGTCACAGCTTTGCTATGACATTTCCTCGGCTAACGCAAGGGTATCTGTACCAGTGTCTGTAATTGTCAACCTGACACACCTGGCTAGATGGGAACTCGAGTAAAGAATCACCTAGATTGGGTTGGTGTGCGGGAAAGGGGGTAAGTGGGAAATGCTGCTTCTCTTGCACACGCCCATCTTTTGAAGTGAATTATATATCTAGGATTCATCATGTCTGAGAGCAGGAAGCTCAAGGCAGGATGAGTAGCGAGAGAAAACGAGGTGAAAGATATTCTTAAATACCTAGCACACTTTGATATCATGCTCTTACCACTTAATATTAACTTCTACACACACACACACACACACACACACACACACACCATCACCATCACCACCACTACCATCACCATACCAGACACATACATTTTTTAGACAGTATATTACTATACAGCCCTACAATTGCCTCAAAACCTAAGTTCTTAAAATGTCTGACCAGCTACCTTTTATTCTTACCAGAGTTAACATCCATGAGGCATAGTTAGCATAGAAGACAGAATCTACACTATTTTATGGGGCTATTTTATTTAACGAAAATCTTTAATTTCTTTTAAAATTGAAAGAGAAGGTTAGCTTTTAATTTAAATAAGGTTTTAATATCAACATTTTTTGTCTTTATGGGACTGTAATAACATAGTAAAATAAAGTTTTGCATTTGTTTCTATGGAGGAAGGATCTTATGCAATAAAAGCCCTAGGGTCCCAAAGTCGTCATGTGACCCCGATTCTGAACTATTAGTTCTCTGAAACCTGCTGCAGAGAAAATGGAGAAAGCACAATTTACTATTTTTTTTTTAAATTAAAAACATCAAGTTTATTTTATTTGTATGTGTGTCTTGCCTGTGGCCTATTTGGGTACCACTTGAATGCCTGGTGCCTCTGGAGGCCAGAAGAGGGCAGCAGATACCATGGAGACGGAGTTATAGATGGTTGTGAGCTGCTGCGTGGGTGCTGGGAGTTGAACCCTGGTCCTCTGGATGACAGGTCAGTACTCTTAACTGTTGAGCCATCTCTCTGGTCCCAATATGTCACCATTCCTTATCCCTTCTGTTTCAGTCTGTTCTCTTCTGCTGTGAGAAAATATTCAAGACTGGATAATTCACTAACAACTCCTGATTCTAGCATCTACAACGCCTAGGAATGTGGCCTAACCATGCACTCAGCATCTTGTGAGGGCTTTCTTGTATAGCACCATGGAGATTCTCACACCACATGGCAAGGACAGATGTGCTGGCTTGGGTCTCTTTCACTACTTTCCCTCCCTCCTCTCCCTCTTCTTTAACAACGAAAGCAAAAACAACAACAACAAAACCCAAAAAACAAAACGAAACTCCAACCACCTTTAAAAACATAGGTTTGCTCATTGGCCTAGAATTTGCCAAATAGACTAGTCTGTCTTACCAGTGGGCCCAACGAATCTGCCTATCTCTGCCTCTACAGTGTTGGGATTACCAGAATTCACCATGACAATCACTTTTTTAAAAAATGGGTTTTGAGGAGCACACTTAGGTTCTTGTGCTTGCAAAGGCTAGCTCCCCAGTCCACCTGTAACTTTCAAAATATTTACTTTCTGAGAAGGGGCATGATTTCAAATTTCTTCCAGGAGGTAGACTATGCTCTTGACAGACAGGAATATTCCTTTACCACTGTAAGCAATGCCATTACTCCACAGTTAATTTGGGGGCCTCCTTTTCCACCCTTCTCCTTAGGATTTGGAGGTGGGGTCTTTTTCCTGATGGCCATATTCCTGCTTCTGCTTCTCGCAAGGCGAGTTTGTAGCTTAGGTTAAGTAAAAAGCATCATCTGTCACAGGTTTGCAGCCTCCCCCTTCCTTTCTGAAGGGGTTTTTTGTGCTGTGACTTGCGCTGGCTTTGTTCTGGTGTTTGCAATGAATGAGTTCAAAGAGGCCTCCCAAAGCTAGCTGTGTTTCCTTAGTGAAAGGGGGGAGTTTGGACCAGAGTTTGCAAGAGAGTGGGGAAAGGAGCCAGGAGGGCTTTCTGAATGGCTGCTGTGGAAGGGTTTTAGGGCAGGCGGCTGTGAGTCATGAATTGTATATTACTTTAGGCCTGTTTAAAACAAAACAATACAAAACAAAATAAAACAAAACGAAAAACCAGAGAAACAAAACTCATCATATTCCAGCAATCCAGCCAGGATGCAACAGAGACCATGATGGACATGCTAACACTGAAGGGAGAGAGGAGATCCAGGATATATTTGAATGCAGTCAATAGGCCGGCTCACAGGATTGAATACTGGTGTACTGTCCTGGCAGAAGAAGAGGTGTTCAAAAGAGAAACCCTCCTCCTCCCTTCATCTGTCAGACTATTGAAAGCAGGGAACGAAATTTTCCACGGGAATCCCATGCGGGAGGAAGGGTAGGAACGAAGTCTCCAGGCCTCGCTAGCAAGAAGAGGATGGTGCCTCCAGGGAAGCATTTTTTACATACACTCTTCTGACCGCTGAATGTGCGCGCGGGTATTTCCTGGCCTTTGTCAGTGTTTTCTATAGAGCTGTAACGCTGCCACTGCCAAGGACAGAGAGAATGTCTTTCTCTCCCCACTTGGTCCAAACTGTAAATGAATTCATTTGCCTTTGTCAGTCTGCTCCTCCCCCACCCGTCTTCATTAGCAGAAAGAGACGTATATTAAATGCACTGCAGGAGGCAGCAGGCTGGGCAGGAACACGGGCCACCCTGCTCTGATCTTTGTTCCACTTGGTTCTTGGGTTTAGGGTGCCCTGTGGGTACTAGGTAAGTGCTCTACTGTTAGGTAGCGACTTAGGGTTCAGAAGGTTTGAAGGTCATTAAGGATGGACACCCTCCCCCCCACTTTCATTATCAGCTTCAACTGCCAACTCCTGTGTCCCTGGTAACACTGAGCTGAGCTGAGAGTCATGTCGGGATTCAGAAACAAAGTTCAGAACTGCGAAGGCTACAGAGACGCAGTGCAGGAGGGTCCGTCTAGGCGGGGGAACGGGAGGATGGATGGACAGGGGTGCGCCGGCAACATGAGTAGGCGACACCAACAGTGGGAACGGAGCTGGGAGTTCTCAGCCCTTGATGCACATGACAGGCGGTCACCTAGGCTGTCCTCTTCTCTATGGGGTCTGGGGACCCAGTTGTACCCTTGCCTCAGTCTGGTGTGTTCTGTCCGTTGTCAGGCTTGGCTTTGCTGATGAGAGTCTAATATGGCCATCTGCTTATCTGGACCCCGATTTACTCTGATAAATTATAAATTATAGTGTGTCATCATTTTTCACCTTATTTTGAGACAGACTCTTGACCTGAACCTGGAGTTCACCAGTTGGGCTGGGCTAGCTGGGCTCCAGAGACCTGCCTATTTCTGCCTCCCCAGTGCTGGCGGTAAACAGGTGTGCCATGCCAAGGTTTTATGTATGCTAGGGATCTGAACTCTGGGTCTCGTGTTTATGTGGCAAGCATTTTCCCAGACTCTTTTGATTCACTTTAATCTGTTCTGTTGCATGGTTTTTGATCAACAGGAATGGAATCTAGGCAGTGGCAAGATGGCTTGGGAGGGAAAGACCCTTGCTACCAACCCTAAGTCAAAATCAATTCCTTCATGTTTTTCATTTGTTGTTTATTCTGAGTCAGTTGTTTAGTATCCCATTTGCTGGATTTTTTTTTCCTTCCAAACAACCCATAATTACCTAAGAAAGGAGCCTCAATGAAGGATTGTCTCAATGAGTTGACTATGGCTGAGGATTTATTTTTTTAACTGGGTGACTGAGGTGAGGAGGAAGAATCAGTCCACTGTGAGTGGTACCATTCCCTTGGTTTAGGTCCTAGACTGTATGAGAGCAGAGACAGCGAGCTGAGTACTAAGCATAGACAAATTCCTTTTTCTCCGCTTTGACCTGTGGTCATGACGTGACTGGTGGCTTTGAGCTCCTGTGCTCGGACTTCCCTTTCATAATGGACTGAAGCCTAGAGCCGGCAGCTAAAATGAGCCCGGTTGCTTTTTGCCACAGC
Source organism: Microtus ochrogaster (assembly GCF_000317375.1). NCBI lineage: Eukaryota > Metazoa > Chordata > Mammalia > Rodentia > Cricetidae > Microtus > Microtus ochrogaster. Next base: position 106,877,277 of record NC_022009.1, read on the forward strand.
AAGAGAAACGAGCAAGGACACTGAGTAACTAATTTGGCGGTATGAAGGGGAGATTTGTCGCGACCAGTCTCTTATGCCACTGGCTGCACAGCAGGTGGTTTCCTCAATGGAATGACCACTGACGTGGATAAAGGTACAGAAAGATGCAAAGACGTGGCAGACCCCAAACACACTCGAGGTCTGAAGCTGCTGATATGTTCCTCTTTTTTTTCTTTTTCTTTTTTGGGTTCTTTTCTTGCCCTTGTTTTCCGGGTTTTGCCTTCGGAAGGGTTTTTGTTTTTCTCCTGTTTCCTTTCTTCCTTGTATGCACGTTTGTCATCGCTTTTGTTGGTGGCTAATGACATTTCCAATGGAGGCGTGTCTTACCTGCATCTTCTCGATTGTTTTGTTCCCCTGGAAGAAATGTCCTAGGCAAGGAAGGACATAGTCTAAAGGTGTCTTTAGCATCAGGTGCTGATGCAAGGGCTGTATTCAAGATGAATTCTCTACTCCTTTCTAAGCCAGAAGCAAGATTCCTGGTAGAGGGTCTGAGCAGAAAAAGGGAGAAAATTCTCTTAGGGGGAGAATACGAAGTTTCTCAAACATGGACCATTTTCCCCAGTATATAAATACTATGGTCTTTTTTTTCTCTTCATGAATCTTTGGGGTTGGGAAGACAGATAGCATTCTGTGATGCCCTCCGGCTCCCACACTGAGACTTTTGCTATGGTACAACCAATTTAATTCACTTCAGGACCGGACCCGGTCTATGTCCTTACTAGACAAAGGTTATGCAAGGTTAGCTGATCAGCTGTACAAATAAGATAGGCACAAAGAAGACAATCATTATGTATTTTCTGTGTATGCAGTTTCTGATAGAGGCAGATAGATAGAGGCCGTAAGTAAATGAAAGTTAACAGGGGTTGGAGAGAGGAGAAAACAGATAACTACCACAAAATCCATAGATCCCAAAACTAGCTGGCGCCAAAGTAGTAATTCGTTTCAACTGACTCCTGAAGGGTCAGATGTCTAAATCAGAAGCTAAGACATGTGGGCTAGCTTGGAGGTTGCAGTCATGAGCTCAGGCCTCAGGAATAGCTACCATTGCATTAGTCAAGGCTTCTATTTCTGCCATAAAATGCAATGTCAAAAGCAACTTGGGAAGGAGAGGCTCTGTTGGACTTCCAGGTAACAATAGTTCATCACTGAGGGAAGTCAGAGCAGGAACTCACATGAAGGCCACGGAGGAGAGCTACTTACTGACTTCTTCCTCCTGGCTTGCTCAGTCTGCTTTGTTATTCCATCTGTAGTAATAGGAGCGGCGGGGCTGTGTCCCCATTACCCCAGCTGCTTCCCGGCCGCCTGCCCGGCTAGCTTATGCCCGAAATAACAACACACAAACTGTATTCATTTAATCACTGCTTGGCCATTTCTATCTAGCCTTTTCTCAGCTAACTCTC
>NC_022009.1:106879097-106883266 GCF_000317375.1 Microtus ochrogaster
TCCCCACCTATCCTTTCTCCTGCCTCACTATTGGCTGTTCAGCTCTTTATTAGACCAATCAAATGTTTTAGATAGACAAAGAAACACAGCTTCACAGAGTTAACAAATGAAACATGAAAGAAAGCAACACATCTTTGCATCTCTAAACAATTGTAACACATCTTAAACTAATAATCTACAGCACTCCCTTCCTCCCTTTCCCTCTCTCTCTTTCCCATTTGATCACTCTGAATTCCAGGATGTCCTGGAACTCGGTCTGTAACCCAGGCAGCAATCCTTCTGGCTTGCCCTCCTGAGTACTTGGATTGCAGTGTAAGTCATCACTTCCTTGATTCTTTCACTTTCTGCAGCAATATGATTTGGGGAAAGTTTTCTAACCTCATTGTGCCTCAGCTTCCTCAACTGAAAAGTGGAAATAGAATTACTTTACTTCTGAGAGTAACTGTGAAACTCTGATTGGAATGCCCTTGCTGCCTTTCTGCCTGCTACAGAGGAGATCCTGGTATTGCTCTTATTATGTCTGAAAGGTGGTTGTTAATGCTGATAAGAATCATGAATAATTCAATAGAAGGGCACAAATTCAAAGTTACAACATAAATATGGAGTTTGACCAAAAGGCCATATGTTGCAGAATATTTAACTATGCAAAGATGTGTTGCTTTTGTTTAACTATGTAAAGATGTGCTACATTTGTTTATGTTGCGGAATGTTTGTTTAACTATGTAAAGCTGTGTTGTATTTATTTAATTATGTAAGCATGTGGTGCACTCGTTTCATTGTTTAATTATGTAAAGACGTGTTGCTGTTTTGCCTTGCCTGCCTAAGGCACCTGATTGGTTTAATAAAAAGCTGAATGGTCAATAGCAAGGGAAGAGATACAGGCAGAACTTTCAGGCAGGGAGAGTAAGTAGGAGGAGGAGTTTAGGTTTGAAGAACTAAAAAGAGATGCCAGGGAGATACCAGGGGCGGGGCCAGCCAGCCAGATACTAAGGAAACAGGAATGTAGGACATACAGAATGAAAAGAAAGCTAAAAAATCCCTGAGGCAAAACATAGATGAATAGAAACAGGTTAAGCTAAGTTAAAAGAGCTAGTGGAACAAGCTTATGCTAAGACTAAGCATTTATAATTAATTATAAGTCTCTGGGTTTTTATTTGGGAGCTGGTTGGCAACCCAAAGACAATTCCAACTACTATATCAGGGAGGGACACTAAGTCTGCAGTGCCTCCCCACTACACTAAGTCTGTGGAGCCTCCCCAGACAGAGGTCAACTCTAGAGCTGTATTCCTGTCACATAAGTATCTCATTGTCTTGTACACACCACTCTGCAGTAGCCACACAGCAAGCATGCAGGAGGTGATTTGGAATACTGGGTGACAGTACACATTTTGCTGATTGAATTTCTATACTTTGTTCTCACCATCCCTAACTTACGCTTTCATTTACTAAATTTCAGGTCTTTCCAGTTTTGCTCAGAAATTAAGCTTAGGTTACCTTGATTAATACTGAACATTGTAAACCTTTCTAATCCTCAGTTTAACCTCTGAAAATCTGCAATTCAGAACTACTTCGGTCAGTATGAACGCATAGCAACAGTCACACAATAAGAAAATAAAATAGAGCTCACAAAACCATAGCGTACAAACCTACAAGAGTATTTAGGCTAGAAGTAGAAATTTAGGGAACTCTAAATTTGGGCTTTATGAGCATTTGCAAGATGTTTAAAGCCAATGAGCTGAGATCACTAGGAGAGTGAGAACAGACAGGAGTGGGGCTGGAAGGCTGAGCCTGTAGGTTGACTGGGTTGGGGGTCACAGAGGGAAGGAAATCTCTAACAGAGAAGGCTAAGAGGAGCAGAGGCGGTTGTAGAGGAAGAAAAGCAAAAGCGTTCAGTGTCTGAGGGACATTGGTTGCCATGACAGTTCGTTGATGGGCAAGAAACATGACCCCTGAGATTGCCAAAGGACTAGAGTGTGTAGCTCTGTTCAAGTCGTCAGATGCATAGCTGAAGAGTATTGGGCTAGAGCAGCAGTGAAAGAAAATGCTGAGGAAAACGAAAAGTTGATATACATCCTTCTAGAGCGGTGGTCCTCAGCCTTCCTAATGCTGCGACCCTTTAATGCAGTTCCTCATGTCGCGGTGAACCCTGACCCACACATCAAATTCTTCTCCTCGCTGCTTCATTATTGGAATTTTACTACTGTTATGAACCATAAAGTAAATATTTGTTTTTTTTCTGATGGTTTTAGGCAACCCTTATGAAACAGCCCTTCAACCACTAAGGAGGTCACGACCCACAGGTTGAGAACCACTGATATGGAGTCTATACAGAGATCTTGAGGGCATGTATCAGGCTCGGTGATGGCCCTGTCTGACCTGGGAGAGGAAATGAAAGATGGAGAAGAATCAGATACAGGGATTTTATGTTCTTATATCATATGATTTTCTTCAATGCTGTTTCTTTTAGAAAAACATTTTAATCATTTTAGTAATTCAAGAGTTCAAGTAATTCAAAAGAAGAAACTTCTTCAGATCACATTTATAATTTCCTGGCTGCTTTGTTATAGATCTGTTTGTGTGACTCATACTAGCTTTGGCCTTCTAGGGGAATGGTATTTCTCCCATCTCTCTGTACATGGGGAAGGGTCTTTTCATGGCCAAGATTCAAATCACCCACATTCTACCTGTAACATCTAGGACACCCTTGGAAAATGGTTTTTAATACATTTACTTTCGCAGAGCACAGGGAATTAAAATGACTTTCATTGGAAATTTGCAATGCTCCCAGTGTGCCGAGAGTCAGCTCACCATTATGAAGTTGTTGGAGCAACTGAAGGGGTTTCCATTTATATCAATCATGGGGGATTTGTTTCCCTTTATCCCTAGTACAATATTAAAAATATAGTTCTCCATCCGTCTCCTCCCCAGACAAATCATAATGGACTCTCTGGAAGTAAGGCTCAGATATAAGCACTATATATTGTTATAAGGTTTCAATTCCACTGAGACATCGATTGGGAACCGTTATGTTAGCTATTTTTAATTCTAACAGCCACACAATTATTTCTTTTTATTGTTAGCCATTTTGCTGCCTGTTAAAAACACACACAAATACACACACACACACACACACACACACACACACACACACACACGACATCACTATGCCCTGAGATAGTAGGAGCTGGAAAACAAGTTCCCTGGATTGTTAGAAGTACACATAATATCTTCTGGGTCAACTACAAAATTTCCTCTCTCTGAAGCTTAAGATTGCCCAAGAAGGGAACCTTGTGACCTCTGAGGAAGCGAGAGGGCAATGTTGCTGATGTCAGTTGCCCTTCTACTGAGAGACCTGGTTGTGGCACCTGGAAGGCCATAATCAGAATAGATTACTTTGGACATCCTAAGCAACCATGGTGTCCTGTCTCTTCCATCCCTCCTCTCACTAATCTTTCCTTTAAAAATGAGGTCATTTTGATAAGCAAGGGAGATCAATGATGTCCCTACCCACAGCAGATCCTCTGTATCGCAGTATATATTTGTGAAGATAAAGGTTGGTTGTGGGGGTGGCCCTGGAGGTGAGGTGCTTCTCTTGTCCTCACAGATGATGGTTACAGACTTTTCTGAGCACACACATTTTCCAAGCACAGGTCCTGTGCTCAGGACTGAGGCCAACAACTTCTATGGGAAGTCGCCAACTGCAGGTCTCTTCCCAGACATCATAAACCCTCAGTTGGTCTGCATGCACATAAAAAGCAATGGCTCTGAAATGGTTGGTGAAGATGCCTGAGGTGAGCCCTACCTGCATGGAGCTCCTGGGACCCGGCAAAGGATAACTTTCTCAAAGAGGCAAAATCACGGGCTCAGCGATCATGCGGTGGACATGTGTTGAAGACATTTCCAGATCCAGTAGGGAAGGCGTCATCAACATGAAACATCCAAGGATAGGAGAAACTGATACACGCAGTCAGGGGACCAAAAGACAAAGCTGGAATAAGACAGCAAGTCAGCATGAAGCTGATTGATGCCTTCAGGACCACAAAGCCTTGATCCTTAGCTTAATTCTTTCCTTTTTGGATAGAGTTTCGCTCGGTAGTCCAGACTGGCCTGGAACAACTCACTCTGTGCTCCAACCTAACCTCAGATGTGCAATAATCCTCCTGCCTCAG
>NC_022009.1:106884506-106886057 GCF_000317375.1 Microtus ochrogaster
AATCAATATTGTAATTTTGAGGCCCCACTTGGGCTTTCTACTCATGTGAAGACCTCTTAGAGACACTCAGAATTATAGGACCAACCAATCAAAAAAAAAAAAAACAAAAAAAAAACTGATTTCAAAATCTCAGCTCACTAACCAATAGAAAATAACTTAGAGTCAAATTATAGTTTGAAAAGGACTGGAATGGGGAGGGAAGGCAGGCAATTGAATAAATGTATTTTTATTGTAAGCATGATTTATGTCTTTCCATCAAATTTGGATAAAATAGGCCGCAGGAACAGTACAATGAGACTTATTTATTTATTTATTTATTTATTTTAATTGACTGGGCCTCTCATCACAAAATCACAAGAACTCTAGCTACACATTTCCCCCGGCTCCCAGATTCAGGAGCGCAAAAGGAACTCATCTTTGTGGTTCACACGGGCTCTCTGAGCCCTCCTCTCCCTTTTCCCATGCATGTAGCACAGGGCTACTGGTGCTCTGCTTCTCTGGGTAGCAATAGTGGCCTCGCGTTGTGCTTATGACTTGAAGAGAAGACATTTTTATTCTTGTGCTGTGTGCTATTCCATGGACGAGGAAGGAGGTGTCTCCCTGCGGCTAAAGCCTGACAGAGCTACTACTGAAAGGCGGCTCCCCCTTCTCCCCATTCTTAGAAATCTAGAGGTGGCCTGGAGGTTGCTGAAGTTACAAAGGCCAAGGGTACAGCAGTGTTCATCAAGCACAGGTCTGCACAGGCAGAACTTCTTCCTTTAGACGTTTCCTCGTAGGAGCATGTTTCACCCTTACACAAATAGCCCTACAAAGGGATCCATCCCTGTTCGCGTTCCATAGTGTCTCAGAGGAACCTAGACATGCCTGGATTTACAGGAAAGCTAGCCTATGTTGTTCTGAGGCCCCAGGTTCAGGGGCACTGACTGACAGAGCAACATTGTTCTAAGGGAGACAGCAGAGGGAAGGCTGTGCCGTGTAGCAGAGTGTTTTATAGGCAAGAGCACACAAAATCCTATTAACTAGCTGCCCACCGCATCTAATTACTCCAAGAGAATGAAGTCAATATGGTGCAGTAAACCCCCTGCTTAGCCTTCGTGTATTAGCAAAGTTTCTTCCCTGCGGAGTGTCCCGTAGAGGAGCCAATGCCAACTACCTGGAAGAATGTGGAGGAAACAGGAGCCTAAAGTATGTCTCGCCTCTAGAAATATCTCACTTTTGTTTTGCCTGTGGGGTAGAGGTAGAAATTAGGCTGCCTTGGAGTGGAAAGTAAGGTGTGGGAAGTAACAAACAGTTTGGAGAAAATACCGAGACACCTGTGGGCAGGATGTATCTAAAAACTGAAGTTTGGCTCAGCAACGTGGCTTTCCAGCCTCCTGCTCTAAGTGTGAGCGCTCAGTCGCTTTAATAAGAGCCTGCTTCATCTACCCAATGCTGGACCAGAAGTGGGCCTTCCATCTCTCGCGCCGTTTGCAGCATCTGGGATGCTGCTCGCCATCCGGCTAACAAAATTCTATCTTCCTAACTGTAGGCAGCCAGCCCTTGTCGAAAAAA
>NC_022009.1:106886322-106890304 GCF_000317375.1 Microtus ochrogaster
GTTATAAAGCGTCTTGCTGAAACTGAGAGAATTATAATGGAAATTGTACAAGAATATTTAAGAGGGCTGTTCGGATACAGCGACTTCAGCTCGGATATACTGACATTGGCTCAGAGGTAGTCAGGTCAACTATTTGGTCTGGGGAAACCAGAGAAGGTCAGGCCATTCTAAGAGCGTGTAAATCCCTTTGTGGGAGAAGTGGCTGCCCATGTGTCCCAGACCTAAAAGAAACCCTATGACTGCCTGTGGCAGGAATTCCTCAGGGTTGCATTTAGGTGGCGCTTTGATGATCCACTACAAACAGTAGAAGATCCTGTCCTCAGTGACGCTGGGACAGTGGCTTAAAGAGGGGAAAACACACATCTGCTTTCCGTTGCAGAGTGGGCCCTCCCTTCGCGTTTGTTGTTTAAAAATTTAATTAATCAGGGAATAAATATTTTAATTATTTACTTGGGTTTTGAATTCAAATATTGGGAGGCAGAGATGGTTAGTGAAAAAAATCAAATTAAAAAATTAAGACACACTTGGCATCGTGTTTTAAATCAGAAGGCAGACTTGGGAGACGGGGGCAGCAGATTTGAAATATGGTTTGGTGAGAGCTCTGGATGCTGCAGAGGGCTAGATGATGAGATGAGTTTCCCATGATGCACCAGTTCTAGGTCAGCAGGTGTCAAGAACATCATTTCAGGAAGTCATCCGCCTTGGTTTTTTAAAATATGGAACATGTTATAACAATCTTCCTTGCTGATCTTCTCCGCATTTTCCTAGCTTTAGGATGTGTGCTGCCCAAGTGAGCACAAATCTGATGTTATTGTTTTATATTAGTTATTATTACTGGTGGTGGTGCCGATGGTGGCGGTGGTTGGCAGTGGTGGTGGTGTGTGAGTCAGAAGATAACCTGTGGAAGTCAGTTCTCGCCTACCATGTGAATCCCAGGGATTGAACTTGGGCTATCAGGCTTGGCATCATGTATCTTTTTTAAAGAATTAATTAATTTTATTTAAATTTAATTAAGTTTTGAAAATGTTTTCTCACTTTACAAACCAATCCCTAGTGTCCCTCCTCCTATTCCCCCAACCCACCCGCATCCATTCCTCAGAGGGGAAAACTAGCCCATCACTTTGGGGCAGGACCAAGGCCCTCCCCCTATATCTAGGCTGAGCAAGGTATCCCTCCAAAGAGAATGGGCTCCAGAAAGCCAGTTCTAGCATAGAACCTTCATTCAGTAACAAATGGGGGCAGATGCAGAGACCCACAGAAATGAACCTCTGGGCCAAGCTCCCAAAGTCCAGTCAAAGAGAGGGAGGATTGACGATATGAACAAAAGGGTTAAGATCATGATGGGGAAACCCACAGAAACAGTTGGCTGAGCTAGTGGGAGCTCACTGACTCCAGACTGACAGCAGGGAAACCTGCATAGGCCCAAACTAGGTCTTCTGAATGTGGGTGACAGTTGCGTGGCCTGGGCAGTCTGTGGGGCCATTGGCAGTGGGACCAGGATTTATCCCTAGGCGTCCTGTATCTTTGCTTGGCTGAGTCATCTTGCTAGCCCTCATGGGTTTTTGTTTGTTTTGCTACTTGAGGCAGGGTCTCATCTAGTTCAGGATGACTTTCAGCTTACTATATAGTAGAGGATGCCCTTCAACTTGGGATCCTCCTGCCTCCACCTCTCTGGGATTATAGGCATATATGTCTTAGCATGCTCAGTTTATGCCCTCCTGGGGCTGAACCCAGACCTTTATGTACGTTAAGCAAGAGCTCTATCATCTGAGCTACACCCTAACCTTCACGGCTGTCTCTCCATTTTACTTGATGGGCATTCTTTCCCTTTGTCAAGCAGCAGCATGAACCTTGCTTCCCATAGCCCATGTGGTCATGCCATGTCCAAGTTCCCCCGTGGCTTTCCCAGTCATACATCTCCTGTGTGATAAGTCAGAGTTTTCCATTATCTGAGGGCTATACCGCTTTGTGGTGGAATGCGTAACACCAGGAGAGGGTGCGTGCCTATTTCACGCCAGAATTTCTAGCGGTAGGATTGTGTGACCTTGAGGCTACAGGAAGCAGCCCTCCCAGCAGCCTGTGGAACTCGGACACAGGAAAGGACAGCTGAGAGGGGGAGGAAGCAGCACATCTGTAGGTCAGATATTAGCGCAGATGACTGGGGTCCATCCATCCATGCATGAAGGATGAAATGTTTTGACTTGAGAAACCTTGAGTTGGAATTTGCCATATGAGACCCAATAGAAAGGGAACTGGTGGACAGATGAGGCCAAAGAACAGGAGCTCTATCTTTAGGACTTTACGCTTTCCCTGTGTGTCCTTTTGAAACTCATTCTGCCCTGAACTAGACATATGTAGCCTTTGGCTTTTCCTGGTCAAATTCTCACATCGTTTTGATTTCTCTTAGAACTCCAGGATAAAGCTGTCCTTGGATAGGCTGGTTGTGCCTGAGTCCAAGGACCCCCAAGAAGACCACCACGGAGCCACACTTCTGAATGCAAAAGCAAGGTTTTGTTTATTAAGTACGGGCTAGCACAGGTCCCCTGCCTCACAGTCTGACACAGCAGATGGAGGGAGAAGGAGCCCTTCTATTTTTGTAGGGGGTTTATAAAGACAAAAACCACAAGGCAGTCATGAGGTTACAGTCTCAAAATACAGAATTACTTATCCTGTATCACAATTGGCAAAAGGTGAGGCAAAGATCAGCTATTAGTTCCTGATAGGCTATTAGTATCTAAGGGGGATAGCAACAGCCCTCCCTGGTTACGTCCTCCAGACATCTGCTGACCCTGTGCTAACCACAGGGACTGCTTGAAACATTGCCCTGCTGCTATCACCCAGCATAGGGGAAGCTGGGTGGGGAAATGGGCTGCAGTCAGTAACTTTATGTAATTTAGATTTCTCCATTAACTAATCCTTCCCCTAAAGAGGGGTCCTACAACCTTCAGCTTATCCTGGGGGCTGGGGATTTCCGTCAGCTCTTCTGCAGCCTCCAGCTTATCCTGGGGGCTGGGCTATCATTCAAGGTCCCAAAAGGGTCCAGCACAGAAATGGAACCACTTCTGGCCTTTCAGGCTCATACAGGTATAGCCACGCCTCCTACGGCTGTCAGGACAGGTCAGTAAGACTGTTCTCTGAGCTCCGCAGGCCTGCTGCTGGAATGTTCTTTCTACATGCAGTTTTGAAGATTCTAGTACTTCCACCATGTCTCCATGCTCTCTTCCTTTTCCTTCTACTAGGTATCTGATGGAAAAGGTGTACAAGCCTACTAGAGGAGAACCTGCCGTGTAGGGGGCTGGGAAGTAGCTGTGCTGTTCAAGGCAGAAGCCTCATTAGTGCTGCCTGGCAAGAACATACATTCCCTGAAAATCGGCACCACATGGACCACACGCTAGGGAACCAATTTGCTCACACCAGCTCTCAATGTCTTTTTGGCCAGTGAAAATTCAGTTGCCTGTACATATTTCATAGAGAATCTGCCTAATCAAATCATTTGGCTTTAATAACATGGCACAGAGAACAGAATGATTCCAGTGTGATTCAAAATGTTACATAATTTACAGAGCATAGGAACTTCAGTTTGCTATGTACTTGACTTGGGCTTAAAGATGTTTGGGTATAGAACACTTAACAAGTATTTGAAAAATAAATGGAGACTCTGGTGCATGGTGCCTTCCAACAAGAACATATTTGTGTAAGATTTTTTAAAAGTAATATTTTGTATCTTTTGAAAGCACCTCAATTAGTCACTGTGATAAAATACTAGGCCCAAAAGCAACTTTGAAGAAAGTTTACTTTAGCGTATGGTTCCAGAGGGTTAGATGCACACAGTGGCAGGGATGCATGGCAGAAGGAGGCCAGAGTGGAGCTCAGAGATGACATCTCAAACACACACACACACACACACACACACACACACACACACACACACACACACGAAGCAGAGCAAGGGCACTAGAAGCAGATGGGGCTCCACATTCTG
>NC_022009.1:106891139-106894522 GCF_000317375.1 Microtus ochrogaster
CCTCTGGACCTTCACCCTCGGCCTGAAGTCCCTCCACTACGGCCTAGGAGCTTGGAGTGGGCAGGGCGATGGGGTACCCTTGCCAAGGCGTGCTGGAGACTGGACCTTGCTTAGCACTGAGGCTGGCCAGTCTTGTTGGAGATTGCCAGCCTCCCTCCCCGCCCCCCAGTTCTGCTTGCGCTGTTGCAACAGCACCCAATAAATGGTGAAGAGTGAAAAAAAAAAAGACTGAGAAACTATGCCCTTGTAATGTCATATTTAAAAGTTGTTTAACAAAACCATCAATGAATATTTAATTATCCAAGGAAATATATCTTATTTGACTCTTTTAAGATGTTTAAAGGTCTCAGACTTGGTGAAATTACATTTAACTTATGAATTTTTAGGGGTGTCGGTGTCTGGTGGGGATGCAAATGACTTCTGATAAAAAAATATAACCTCAAAGATTTTGATTTTATTGCTCTGGGAAACATTAACCAATTTTGTATCTATTCAAGTAAGCTCATTCTGTCTCCAGTTTTTGGTGCCAATAAACACCCAGTTCTTCCAATATTCTTTGCACCAGATTTACCAATTTTTTTTCCTAGTTGCTTCATGTAACTAGGAAAAGTAAGCAACATGTTTGGCATGTGTTCATTCTATATTTGTAAAGGACTTATGCCTTAACTTTCTGAAAATTCCGCTTTTAGAGTATGCTAACTTCCCCAAAGAAATCGTTCTCTTCACCACCTACCAAGACACACACAGTATCTAGCACACTCTGTGTGCGTGTCAGAGGATGTCGGCATCAGGATTCTAACCTGATGAGCTTCTAACTAAAATTCTGAGTTTCTTCCATTTTTTATTGGCCTGTAAATAAAGCACAGGACCCCAAAAGGAATACATGGGAATAACTTTCTGTCCCCTCACTTGTAAGTTACAATTACTGCCATTACAGCGATACCATACAAAGTCTTCAAAGCTGTGAACCCTGCCCCTTACCCCCCAAATTAAGGAGGGGCCCTCAGCAAATGTGTCTTTCCAATTATCCAAGGCAACTTAGAGCTCAAAGTTGATACAGTGTCTACAGTTGTGTTTCTCTGTCAAATAAGCAACAGCAGCAGAAACCACACCTCGCAACTCGTTTTCCTTCTAAAGAGCCCCTCTCCTTCTCCCAGACCGTCCTTCTCCTTCTCCCAGACCAAATGCCTTCCTCTATGACTGGGCTTCTACCTGTGTCAGAACCGAGTCACTCAGAAGCAGGAGGATTCTCTCCACAGGTGTTCCCTCCAGAACCTGCCTGGCTCTCACGGGAGTTGAGACTACACACACCTACTTGTCCAACTTTCTACCGATTGACTGGGTCCTTTTTCATCAGTGTTACCTGATTTTTCTGTCTTCTCAGTTTTTAATTTTGAAGGAAAGTCCATCCTTTTCCAGTTCAGCTCTCTAATTCTTTGAGAGAACAGGGTCAAAGAGCTTTTCTGTGTGCTCTGTCTTACGCCTGTCTCCACAAGCCGATCTGGAGGGGGATTTTCTCAGTTGTCTTAGCAATTGAAAGAGTCACAGAGTGGCTGTCTTACTGTGTGTGTGTGGGGGGGGGGGTTGACAAGTTGATAGCTGTCTAGCCCACAAGGCTAAGTAGCTCAACAGTCCCAATCTGATGCAGAAAACCTGAAAGCTTCCTGGTGAACCACTGTTCCTTAGTCTATGACAAAAGCCAGGAAGCTCTGGTTCATTGTTCTTGGGGTTAAAAAATGATAAAGTCAGTTTAGGAAACTGGTAATTTAAAATAAGTTAAATGTATAATTATAATGTGATCCAGAGATTCTACTTGTAGGCATCTACTCAAGAAAAAAGAAAGCTTATATATAATATTTACAAAAATTATGACTTGATTAGTGGAGAGCCTTCTAGGCAATTGCTTCAAATTTGAAATAACCCAAAATCAATTCATGGATTCATAGAGAAATGATAGGTTATCAATATGGTTGAACATTAGCCAACTGTGGGAAGGAATGATTGATACACAGCAGCATAGATGAATCACAAAAGCCTTTGACAGCCGGGTGGTGGTGGCGCACGCCTTTAATCCCAGCACTCGGGAGGCAGAGGCAGGCGGATCTCTGTGAGTTCGAGGCCAGCCTGGTCTACAAGAGCTAGTTCCAGGACAGGAACCAAAAAGCTACGGAGAAACCCTGTCTCGGAAAAATAAAAAAAAAAAAAAAGCCTTTGACAAAGTGAAAGAAGTCAGACATCAAGGATTAGGTGGAGTCTAATTCCACTGAAATGTGGGATAAAGCAGACCAGCTATGGCCACCATCCAGGCCTAGGAGGGGACTGTCTGCTGGGAGCAGAAAAGAAGTTTTTGACAGGGTTTAAGTATCTTACAATCTTAATTTCTGCAGTGGTTATCCAACCATATACATTTGACAAAGTTCTTAGGGCTGCATACATGTACTGGCAAATTTTATGATGTACAACTCAATAATGTTTGTTGAGAGAGTTGGGGAGAAGGGGGTCTAATGGCTACAAAGAGAATGGATTGATGATGGTCAAGAATTGCAACATGGACATGGATTATTTAGGGATAAATTTTAATTTTTTTCACAAATAAATGGCTGAGAAACAAGAGACAACAACAACAACAACAAAAAAAAGGAACCTTCCTCGGCACAGACTGGCTGTCCCAGGAGAAGCTGCAGACTGGCATAGCAGACACTCGTTGGGTACAGAGTCCCTTGTTCCTTTTTCTGCCCTCACTTCGGTCTTTCTTGAATACAGTGCCAAGCTGCTCAGGCTAATTCCATCGTAGGCCTGTGCTAGCACCCATGCTTCTATTTTCAGGAGTGTTCTAGGGCCCCTGGAGAACTGTTTCTTCTGTTTCCCAGCTGGAGTGATGAGTGCTCTTTCCATCACTGAGCCCTTCTTCCGATGGTGTACTCTTTGACTGTTTCTTGTGCTCTCATGATGCCACCTAGGTAGCGTTGTCCTATTCAGTATTGGGATATATCTTATTTATCTGAAGATATAAATTTAACTGAGTTTTTTTCCTATGAAATTTAAATTTAACCAATTATCATTTTATTGCTAAATTTAATAACCCTATATTCCAGAATACTGTTCTCAGGGGTCTAACCACTTTCTTTTTAAAGTAATCCTGAGCTGTTATTCTCATAGGAGCATGACACAACTCAAATTAAAGTGTGTTTACACATCCCAGAGCTAAACCCAAACCAGGCTCCTGCCCATCACCCTGGGGGATGAGAGGCATGGATGTGGTCCTCTCAAGATTCAGGCTAGAGAGGGGCATCCAGCTTCCTATCAGGAATGTTGGCACAGGGGGAGAAGGAGAGAGAGGGTGTGGGGAGAAGAGAGGGAGAGAAGGAATGGAAAGAGGGAGA
>NC_022009.1:106894700-106899271 GCF_000317375.1 Microtus ochrogaster
GAGAGAGAGAAAGAGAGAGAGAAAGAGAGAGAGAGAGGGAGGTGTGTGTGTGTGTGTATAGAGAGAGGGAGGAGGGAGGGAGGGGAAAGAATAAAATGGCGTGATGTTAATAAAGGTAAGATTTTTCTTCAGCACCTGGGCCAAATATCCACGTCTGTTTGAATGGAAGATGGGTCTGGCTATTTGATTTTTTTTTTTTTTTTTTTTTTTTTTACACAGATGTCAAGAACAAAAAGTCTCTTACCTGGGGAGAGAAGATGTCATCAGACTCTCCAACAGCATAACCCTGAATAAAAGCCACCTTTGCTGGTATTAGAAGGAGCGGAGAAAGGAAAGACAACAGCTAAGTTTTAAAAAGCACCAATAAGCAACGGCTGTGAGGTCACCAGAGAAGACCACTAAGACACAGGATGAAGCCAATAGAAAGTCTTAGCTGGCCAGAGACTACACTGGGTGTTTAGGACCCCATTGTAGCCCCAAGTCTTTCTCAGGGTGAGCTTTTAACTCCCAAGCCACACCCTGGGTTGTTGCGGAATATTATTTTAACTAGGCAAAGCAGTGTTACATTTGTTTATGCTGCAGAATATCACTTTAACTTAAACTTTGTTTCTGCTGCATTTGTTTAACAACGTAAGGATGTGTGTTTAAGTAAAGATGTGTTGCATTTGTTTCACCTCTTCTGCCTAAGGCACCTGATTGGTCTAAGAAAGAGCTGTCTGAACAATAGCTAATCAGAGAAAGGATACGTGAGACTGGCAGACAGAATAAACAAGAGGAGAAATCTAGGCTCAAGAGAGAAGAGGAGATGGAGAGAGAATTAGGGAGAAAAAAAGGGACACACATGACAAGAAGCCAGGCAGGGACCACCAGCCAATCAGACACAAGAAGTCGTGAAAGTAAGATATACAGAAGGAAAGAGAAGAAAAAGGCCATTAGGCAAAAGATACACAAAGAGAAACAGGTTAATTCAAGCTAAAAGAGCTAGCCAGAAACAATCCTAAGCTAGCCCAAACATTCATTAATTTAGAAGTCTCCGTGTCATGATTTGGGAGCTGGTTGGTGACCCTAAAAGGAAAAGCCTGTTACACTGGGCTGACATACTTAGGTCATCAAGAAGAGTTAGTCAGAAGCAGAACTACAGAAGTCAAAAAACAAGGTTAGTACATTTAGAGACTTTTCCAGAACTATGGACTTCGATGGATTAGGTCTTTGTTTTCGTTTTGGCAGGGGATGCTGTCTATGTGCTGAGTTTTACAACCTGAATGGTTCTTCCATCATGGAGTCAGTTGTGCTAAGGTAGGGGCTTACTAAGGTCTAAGGGCCTGTTACCATAGCAGCTGTTTATTGATTAAAAGAATTAGGAGTGTTGCATGCCCTTGAATGTACTCCGTAATTCATTCTATCATATCACACACTGGAATTCAGATCATGAATGGCTAACAGTATTTTTTATTACCTTCTATTTGTGTAATGTCTGTGTATGTGTGTATACTGCATGTGTATGCCTGTGGGGGCATGTGTGCCATGTGACAGGCACATGTACATCAGAGGGAAACTTGTTGGAGTTTGTCTTTTCCCTTCACTAAGTAAATTCAGGGATTGAAGTCGGGTCCTCAGGTTTGTGTCAAGTGCCTTTACCTGCTGAGTCACTTCACCAGCTTAAACCCATGTGTGTTGATCAGTCCTAACTTACATAAAATTGGCTTGCAGTCAGGTGAACATGATCTTTAAAGAGAAGAAATAGTTTCTATGAAGGAAATACAGTAACTGTTTTCCCTTCCTAAGGATATGGCTAGACTTAATTTGTAATATCAACTTTTCCTAAAGATGGGGAATGCTGTCACAAAACCTATTCAAGATGGATTTTATAGTTAATTTTTTTTGGGTTTTTTTTTTTTTTTATTTTTCGAGACAGGGTTTCTCTGTGGTTTTGGAGCCTGTCCTGGAACTAGCTCTGTAGACCAGGCTGGCCTCGAACTCACAGAGATCCGCCTGCCTCTGCCTCCCGAGTGCTGGGATTAAAGGCGTGTGCCACTACCGCCCGGCTATAGTTAACTTTCTATAACTGGTTATCTGGATGTGTATAAATCATGACAGGAACCCCTTCAACACCTCTGAGATGAGCAAGACTCACCTATTTTCAGGAAATGGTCAAAGACAGGGAAGCTAAGTCTATAACCTATTTTTGTTTTTGACTGGCAATTTAAAAAGAATTCTTTGTATCTATGATGTCACTTTTGGTCCACTGAAAGGCATCTAAATGTGGTTTATTTTGTCAGATGAAGGATCAACACATTTCACACTTTCTAGTTGACCTGGAAGTTCAGATGCTTTTGGTAACCAGCGCAAGAGGTGCAGGAACAAGCGTGAGTTTGTTCTTTAGCTGTTAGCTGTCTAAGTAAGATTAAGTTAGATGTCAGGGCCCTTTTTACACAGCTCTTCAGAAATGCATAAAGAAAGAACTACTGTTCATTCATCTTTGGGAGTGCTGCTTTTTGCCAACTCATGAGCTAGGAGGATTAAAATAGAGAGGTGATTTGTATATTGTGTGACCTTGAGACTGAAGGAAACAAAAACCCAAACATTTCAGACCATGAGCTTAGGTTGTGCTTGATTTAATGACTGATGCCAACATTTTGTTTTTGTAAGACTTTTTTAAAACTCATATGTGTATGTGTGGTATCTGCGTGTTGGTATGCGCATGCGAGTGCAGCAGCTTGTGGAGACCGGAAAAGAGCACCGGGTACCCTGCAGTTGGAGTTCCACTCAGCTTTAAGCTATCTGACATGGATTCTGGGAACTGAACTGGAGTCCTGTGGGAGAGCAGCGGATGCTTGTGATCACTGAGCCACCTCTTCAACTCAAATGTTGTTTTCCAACACAATCTTTTTATCGATTCTTTGGAAATTTCACAGCATGCACCCTGGTTACACCCACTTCCCAGTCCTCCCACGTCTGTCCCCTACTCTTGTAACCACCCCCCAACACAACAAAAATGCAAAATTTAAATTAAAAAGTCCAATTTGTGCCATCTGTATCACTGGAGGATGGTCAAACTCTCAGTGGTCTGCCCCTTAAATCAATCTGAGTCCTCTTCCCTCACTTCTACCAGTAGCCATTGGTTGTGAAGAGCTAACTACAGCATCCTTACCCCACTCTGATGGCTTCCTGTTTAGGCTATTACCCTTTAGGGAGGGGTAGAGGTTGTCACAAAAGCCATCCAAGTACCTCTTTCTCATACATCTGAGGTCATCCAGATCACTGCAGAAATAGCTTCCTGGCCCTTTAAAGACAGCAGGAGCACAGATCATGAGCTTCCTTCCACGTGGTTTCTGGTGATCACAGACCACAGATTACAAATACGGCCCTCAGCTGCAGAAGGACCTTGAACCCAGACAAAGCCCTCAGAGGCAGTCCCTACCTCAGCATAGCTTCAGGTGGCAGCACAGGGCACACATATCCACAAGGCCTTTCTTCCTGGCAATGCTTCCCAGACAACAACAGGACTACATGCAGCAGCACAGACCATGGACATCCCCATGGCCCTCGGTGGCATCATGGACCACAGACATCAGATGCCAACACGGACCCTGGCTGCAACAGGATAACAGACCCAGACATGGCTTCCAGTGGTGGCATGAACCAGTGACATCAGCACAGCCCAAGGTGGCTACTTGGGCCACTCACTTCAACCTGGCCCCTGATCTGTAGCAAGGTCCTTGGGCATCAACATGGCTTCAGGCAGCGGCCCCAAGCATGGCTATCGGCCTGGCCTTGGATGGTAATATCAGGACCACCGACCTGCTAATGGCCCTTAGTGGCAGCAAGGATCAAGGGCGTCAACATGGCTACTCACATCAGCATGGCCCTGGAGGCAGCAAAGCCAGAGGACATCATCCAGGCATCCGTTAGCAGCACAGACCACGTTTGTCCACGGGTCTCAAGTCTCATGGAGTCCTCAAAGCAGCAGCATGGACCTCAGACACCAACATAGCTTCCGCTGGTATCACAGACCACAACAGTCCCTCGAGCCTATGTCCCTGAGATTAAGAGGCTCATGCTCCACCAACTGAGCTAGCCAGGATTGCACCCACAAAATTAAAAAAAAAAGCCTGAGAGAGCTTGAAAAGTAATTCTAGACACAAAAGAACAGAGTTAAACATGGCTTCTTGGTAGCAGCATTTCCTCAGGTGGGCTCCGTTTGCTAGAGGCAAGTGCGTCTCATTTAAGAGAGGTTTCCTGACTCAGCTTTTGCTGCAAAAAAGTTGGAGCCCTTTTAAGAGGCTTTGCCAAAAATCACTTAAATTGTGTTTATGAATAGCCAACAACATGCTTTATGGTGGTGGCAGGGACCTTGAAACTCCATAGAATTGTGGCAATAAACATGGCTCCCCTCTGTACTTCGGTCATGAAGCTAGACTCTCAGAAAGCTAAATAATGGGGTGGATTCAGTCATCAAAGTCATGGCTTTAATCCTAACCATATCACTTAGCAAATTAAAGACTCATGTAAGAATAGATTCAGACAAAAATACCTCTAAATGGTTTACAGTGTGTTTAAATATATATATA
>NC_022009.1:106900066-106901792 GCF_000317375.1 Microtus ochrogaster
GGCCAATGGTCTTGTACCCTGTAAAGATTTGTCACTTATACTAATTTAATAAAATGCTGATTGGCCAGTAGCCAGGCATGAAGTATAGGCAGGGTGACCAGAACAGAAGAATTCTGGGAGGAGAAAGGCTTAGTCTGCAGTCATCACTCAGACACAGAGGAAACAAGATGAGAATGCCTCACTGATAAAAGGTACCAAGCCATGTGGCTAACACAGACAAGAATTATGGGCTAACTTAAGATATAAGAGTTAAGTGAGATTCCATCTTAGACCTGTAAGAATGGCCAACATCAAAAACACTGATGACAACTTATGCTGGAGAGGTTATGGGGAAAAGGGAACACTCCTCCATTGGTGGTTGGGAATGCAAACTGGTAGAGCACCATTTGTTGAATATAAACTCTTTCTTCCATTTTATATTTTTTTGCTTCTTTGTCAAAAATCAGATGTTCATAGGTGTGTGGATTAATATCTGGGTCTTCAATTCAGTCCCATTGGTCCTCCTGTCTGTTTTTATGACAATACCTGAAGACGGACCCTAAAAAGAAATCCCATACTAGCTCAGAATTGAGTATAATAAAGAGTTATTTATTTAGGGGTAGACTCACAGATCACAGTCCTCTGCATGAATGGGGAACAGCAACCGAATCCAGCAGCCTGGACAAGAGAGAGAGAGCACACACCTTACATCGGTGTTTAGAGTATAAGAGGCCACCCTTAAGTGGGCAGGTAACTTAAAGGCTGTAGAAATTTCTACACCAAATACCAGGCTGTTTTCAATACTGTAGCTCTATAGTAGTTTGAAATCAGGGACTTTGATACCCCCAGAAGTTCCTTTATTGTACAGTATTGTTTTGGCTATCCTGGGTTTTTTGCTTTTCCATATGAAGTTGAATATTGTTCTTTCAAGATCTGTGTAGAATTTTGCTGGGATTTTGCTGGGCATTTCTTTGAATCTGTAGATTGCTTTTGGTAAGATTGTGTTTTTACTATGTTAATTCTACCTACCCAAGAACATGGGAGATCTTTCCATTTTCTGGTTTCTTCTTCAATTCCTTTTTTCAAAGATTTAAAGTTCTTGTCATACAGGTCTTCCACTTTTTTGGTTAGAGTTACTTTGAGATATTTTATGCTATTTGTGGCTTTTGTGAAGTGTGATGTTTCTCTGATTTCTTTCTCAGCTCTTTTATCATCTGTGTAAAGGAGGGCTACTGGTTTTTTTTTTTCAGTTAATCTTATATTCATGCAGGACATTTTTAAAATTAGTGATTGATGTGAAAGGGCACAGCCCATAATGGGTGGGGTTATCCTTGGGCTGGTGGTCCTAGGTTCTCTAAGAAAGCAGGCTGAGCAAGTTATGGGAGCAAGCCAGTAAGCAACACCCCTCCAGACCTCTGCATTAGCTCCTGCCTCCAAGTTCCTGCCCTGTTTGAGTTTCTGTCCTCACTGTCTTCAGTGATGAACAGTGCTGTGGAAGTGTAAGCTGAATAGACCGTTTCTTTCTCAAGTTGTTTTGGTCATGGTGTTTCATCAGACCAATAGTAACCTGAACTAAGACAGCTTAGGAGAGATTTCTTTGTCTTAATTATTTTTCTTTAGTATTTCCTCATTTGAAGAGGGAAGACCCATGTTTAATCTATATCTTTTGAGCTGGGAAGATCCAACCTTAATTAGGGCCACACCCTCTACTGGCAGTCTATAAAAAGGGTGAGGAAGAAGGAAGTTG
>NC_022009.1:106901892-106910649 GCF_000317375.1 Microtus ochrogaster
CGGTTAGTTTTTTCAGCTTGACACAAGACAAAATAATCTGGAAAGAGGAACCTTACTTGAGAAAATGCCTCCATCAGATTGGCTTGTAGGCAGGCCATGATTAATGACCGATGTGGGAGGGCCGGGCTTCCTGGGCAGGTGGTTCTGGGAGGTGTGAGACCTGGAGAGCAAGCCAGTAAGCAGTGTTCCTCCATGGCTTCTATTTCAGTTCCTGCTTCCAGTCCTGCCCTGACTTCCCTTCATGATGGACTCTACACTGTAATCTGAGATAAAAACCTTTCTTTCCTGTTGCGGGTCAGTGTTTTGCGGTGACAGAAATATACATACATACATATTATATGTGTCATATGGTTTTCCTAGGATTATGAATTTGGGGTAATCACAGTCTTTTCTGTGACTGGCATTTCTTTTTAGAAGCATCACTACTTTTCAAGGAAGGAACACTAGGCTGTATTATCTGTGAGCTCATTGAATGGGGGTTTCCTAACAGGTAGGAGGTAGGTTTTCTCATGTTCTCCTAAATATTTTTGCTGAACTCATCTTCAAGGTTGGAGAAAACTCATCAAATTAGCACCTCCCAATTACTCCTAAGTCTGAAAAAAGTAAGACATCCCTAAATACCACAAGCTGGCTGGGTGTGGGTGGTGCCAGGAGGAGACACAGTGTTCCAGTAGAGTATACCCCCAGCTTCCCTCCATGTGGTTTTTCAAAGGAAATGTGCTGCTGAGACCTGGATGGCACTATCAGCTCCTGGGGTGCAGGCAGAGCTACGGGCAGAATGTACTTGTGATGTACTCTTTAGTTAGCGCTCCAGGGCCACTCGCTGGACCTAGTGAAAAGTCCCCTGAAAAAGTGGCCCAGGGAGAGCAGGGAAAGTGTTTCAATGCCGCCATGGTTCTCCTCTTGGCCTTTATTCTCTCTGGTGAGAAATGAAAATGCTGGGTGATATATGAGCAGGAGGTGAAGATGAAGTAATTTCTCAGCATGAATGAACTCATCATTCCTGAGATCACATTTAGGTTCTGGAGCATATGGAAAGCATGAACCCATTGATTCGAATGGTGTGGGGAAGAGGCGGGTAGGAAAGACCCAGGCATCACTAAGTAGCTGCTGCACTTGGGGCTATTGGCTAACATTTGATAACCTGTCTAATTTAGTGTTATTCTAGTGTAGAATTTCAGACACAAAGCTCATAGGAGAAACAACTTCAAACCTCTTGACTCACCTGCCCTCCTGAGATAAGTGGTTTTGAGAAGCTGCATACCATTTCGAATGTTATTAAGTTGATGGCTGATGTTTCTTCATTGTAAGTTGGAAGGCTGTTTGGTTTAATGAAGAGGAGTAGAACATTTCAATCACTGGTGAAGTCTGGTGGAGGCTTATCTCAATGGGCAGTAATATTTCAGAACAGAACTTGATCAAGTATGTTCCTGCTACCTCACCAAACCAAGAACGCCAAAATTGGAAAGAAAATAATGCCGTTTATTTATTTATTTATTACTCATGAGTTTTCTTTCACATAGCTTAAAAAATGGCAGTCTTAGAACATTCTAGCTATAGAGACTAAAGAACAAAGAACCCTGGACCGCTTCAGCTCTATGAATTCTCGGCATCTCAGCATATTCCCAAGCATCTCATTAATGCAAACTTCAGACTTAACAAAAAAAATCTGCCCAAGACACTCCCCCAAGGCTGCACGATTTAGCATTATAGGGGCAGGCAACCCAGAGGACTTGGTTCCAGGAAGAGGGAGGCTTATGCAAGAATACACATAGAGTTTGCAAGAATACACATAGAGTTAAGCTCTGGAAACGAATTCCCTTTAAACTTTCAACATTCCTTGGTGAGCCTTTGTGAGCCCTTGAGGTACATGCATATATATGTATGTATATATATATATATGTATGTGTATATATATATATATATATATGAAAATAACTAGCATATTATTTCATGACAGTAGGCTTGCAAAGTTAAATTAATTTGGGGATTCCTTGACTGGCCTTTAAAGGCCCCAAGAGGGCCTACAATAAGGAAACCCATTCTTATTTAGTCTAGACTCTTTCGAGTAAACTTGTTTTTGTTTGATGACTGTTAGCATCCACCACAAAACCTTTTTAGAATAGCATTGTTATCAGAATATAACATTGATGTTAAGTTATTTTGGCTGGGTCAGGGAGCCACAAATATTTTTGGAAAAGGACAAGTAGAAAGTATTTTATTGCCAGGTGGTCCATGCCTATAGTCTCAGCTCTCATTAGGTGGAGGTAAATGAGCATAGCTTGGTCGTGACGGTTAGTTTTTTCAGCTTGACACAAGACAAAATAATCTGGAAAGAGGAACCTTACTTGAGAAAATGCCTCCATCAGATTGGCTTGTAGGTAGGCAAGTCTGTGGAACATTTTCTTGATTAGTCGTTGGTGGGGGGAGTAGTCCACTATGGGTGGTATCACCCCTAGGCAGGTGATCCTGGGGTGCACCTTGTTAGCCTGACTGTGAGACTGGGGAGCAAGCCAGTAAGCAGTGTTCCTCCATGGCTTCTATTTCAGTTCCTGCTTCCAGTCCTGCCCTGATTTCCCTTCATGATGGATTCTACACTGTAATCTGAGATAAAAACCTTTCTTTCCTGTTGCGGGTCAGTGTTTTGTGGTGGTAGTAGAAACCCTAACTCATACACTGGTGCACAGAAAGCCCAGCTGGGTTACACAGTGCAGCCTGGTCTCCAGAAAAAGTGGGCTGAGGGAGATGTTTTAGCCTGGAAGAACATTAGTTCTCATTCTTTATGGAAGCCCAGAAACAGCAGCCAGCAATCCCTCTATGAGTGAGCATGTTGGCATGCCAGGAAAATCTGACCTACCAAATCAGATGCTGGGCTGGATTTGGCAAGAGAAGATGGTTTGACTGGTCTGCTCACAGTCGTAAATCTTAATGGAATGGAACCTGGTACTGATGATCTCACAGTGTGAGCCTTGTCCCTACAGCACCCTGAGGAGGTGCCACAGAGTGGCCCCAAAAGAAAGTCTGGAACATAGGAGGCATACCTCATCTTATTGAGCATTTTGATAAGAGCTGGCTGGTCCTTTTTGACTACGTCGACAAAAATGGTTGAGGGCCTGTGTCTCCCCTCAGCATCAAGGTTGACCAGCCATTCCCTTCACTTGTCTCTTATAAGCAATTAATATGGATCTCAAAACCAGAAGGAAGGACATCCTTTCGGGAACTCAGGTACAAAGGACATAACCAAGGCGTACATGTAATTTTTGGCACAGATCAGCCCCACAGTTCTGGGGCCAGTGGGGCTCACATGTTCTGACTCTTGTTTTTCAATAAGCTCATCCTCACGTCAACAACTTCTCAAGATCTGTTCATTATTTTGGTTATTTCTATTTAAGTTCTTTTTAAAAGCAAGTGTGTGTGTGTGTGTGTGTGTGTGTGTGTGTGTGTGTGTGTGTGAGGCTGTATGCCACAACCTAAGAGTAGAGGTCTGAGCACAACCTTAGGTATTGGTTCTTACTCTCTATCTTATTAAAGATGGGTCTTTTTTTGTTGTTATTACACTGCGTACACCAAGCTAACTGGCTTTCTATCTTCCTGGGATTCTCCCATCTTAGCCTCTTGTCCTCTTCTGGGGTTGCTGGGACTACAGGACCTGTGCTGCACATTGGACTTTTATGTGCGATCTGGGGATTTGAACTCAGAGCTTTGTGTTTAAGAACTTTTACCTGCTGAGCCATTTCCCTAGGCCTCTACTTGAGCTTTTTCATTTTTATTTTATTTTGTTTTATTTTTTTAAGCTTACGGATTGCTTTTGCCTGCTACCAAGACAAATACATTTACCTGAGAAGGCCTTTTCCTTATTTAAATGAGCACTTTGTTATAGGACTACCCTTGAGAAAAGACCAAGAGAGCTCACCTTTGCTCAGAATCAAATGATGACCATTAGTATATTAGGTGGAGAGTTCCCCCTGAGAGAAAAAATTGTCTGGGGCAGCTCCAAGGTGCCACCATGTCGAGTAATCCCAACTAGGAGGACACTTTGCAAAGGACCCTGATGCATCATTAACCTCTAGGATTGCAGGAAAGGTTGTTCTCATTTTTCTAAGACTGGTAGACAGGGGTTTGGTGATAAATGCCTAGAAATGTGGTTAGGGAATCAGGCCAGATACTGCAGAGAACTGTAAAGAAGGGGCGTGATAAGCTAAATCAAAAGTGAAGACAGACCTTCTGATAAAGAGCACTGAGAGAGGGGGCTTCACAACAGCTTAAGGAATAGGGCCTCATTTACGGTCAGAACCAGCACAATTCCTGTGTACGGGGCAGGTTGGGATAAACACTGAAAACCAACCAAGTTGACCAAGTGAGAAATACAGAAATAGAACAAGACTTTCCTACTGCTGCGATGAGCTTGGGAAATGATGACTACAGGATTAAGCTAAACACAACAATAGCTAGGGGATAGGAAGGGTGGAAGATGTAGCTGGGGACTTCGGTAGCTAGTCCACACCCACATGGACCATAAGGGACATGAAGGTATTTGTGCTCAAAGGCATGCACAAGGGGACCCTACTCACAGGGTAGTTCCTTCAGGGGAAGGAATGCAAAACCACCTGTTTTCCTCCTGAAAGACTGGAGGAGATGGACGCGCTTTGTGCTATCTGTGTGTCTAGAGACAGTGGACCCTCCTCCAGACCCTTATCATAAACTTGCTTTTCTCAATCCTTCTTAAATCTGTTTTTCTCAGTAGGTCTATAAACCTATCTTTATGGACTTTACAAGGAGTTTTTGACGTAGTCACGTCCTCTGAGTATTTAGCTTTGTTCGTCAAGGACATTTATGTATGCTTTGTTGTGCATAAGGGATTAAGTTAATTACTACCAGAATAGTTCACCAAACTGTGCCGTGCTTAAATACGCCTAAAATAAACCACTCGGCGCCAGACTCCCAAAGTTTGAACCAATACCAGCTACTGAGTCGTGTTGGGCCAAACTTCCTTCTTGCCTCCCAGGCTCATCTCTCTGCTGCCTGTAAAGGTTGCAGAGACACCCAAGGTTTTGTGGATATCGGGAAAGAGGCTGTGGTTGCAGCTTCTAGCACCCTGAGCCCTGCAGAACAGACTTTCTTGAGCTGCCCTTACTAGTGACCTTATGTAAGGTGTGTGATTTTGCAACACACATGATACTCTTCAAAATAAACATCAGCAGCCCTGGCTTTCTGCTTTAGTAGACCGTCTATGCTGTAATCATTGCCCCAAATATAGTACAATGCTTAGATGTTAAAAAGAATAGAAAATTACCTCCACAATATGTAACGTCAGTTGCGGAGAAATAACATTAAAGAGAAGCAGCATTAGAAGAACTCATATTCCAGTTGTGACTGACTAGGTCTAAAATAGCAGCAGGGACAACCGTCTTAAATATAGAAATCTCTGAGGTCAGGCCAGTGTCCTTTCTGCCCTCTCAGAGCCTGGCAGGCCCTGGCGATTGTGTAGATCAGGGCTGCCAACAACCAAGAAATCAAAGAGCCAAGCAAGAGACGAAGGGCGATTGTTAATTGTTAGGCTTTACTGATTATCTCTAAGCATTTCTGGTCTTAGCAGGGAGCAGAAGGTCAGTCCCAATTTGAGCCTTCTCTCTTTTCAGCCTGACCAGTTCAGAAGCTGCCAGCCTGTGACAGCCTCCCTGCAGTTACTGCTACCTGATACCACACTGGGCTCCATTCCGGCCCCACTGGACCTGGGTGACAAAATCAGATCCAAATGAGTATTATCCCAGACACCGTGAAAGTAGCCTGTTCTCGGCTTTTATGTGTTCCTCAGCGCTTGGAGTTTCTCTGCCCTGGCTCTCTCCTTTGTCTTCTGTCTGAGCCTTCAACTACCAACCTCTTCAGTGAACACCAATTACAAGCTAGACTCTGTGAGGGACCTCGAAGATGGCCAGGGCATGCTGCCTACCGGGAGACTAAGAAGCCAGCTAGAGAGAACAGTATGCACAAGGGGAAGGCTGGCAGTTTTCCTGTCGGGCACATGATGTTCTGCGCTCTCTGCCCTCAGGGTGTCCATACTCCATCATCCTCCTAGTCCTCACCATCACCGGTGCCAGATCAGAGGGATGGTCCGAGGAGGTGAAATATTTTTTCTTGTGTGGCACAGAGGGTCTCTTTGATTTCAGGGACAGGTGTAGGCAAATGATGATTACATATTCATGGCCCAGGTGTGGAGGAAATACACATGTGAACCTTCTAAGCTAGATTCCTTTTATATGACTGGTGGGATGTTGGTTCTGTTTATTTTTTCCTTGCAGCATTTCCCTGGATTTGGGGGATCCGAACTCTGATTCTATAGACTGCACACCAAGAACTTCATGGAGTTATCTCCCTGGCCCCAGACAGCTTGTTTTTAAGGAATGGGGTAGGCAGACCAGGAAAGTAGATAAATGAAGCCCAGGGCAGAACAAATGTATTTCTTCAGAAACAACTGGGTTCCAACAAACTCTATCCATTTTTAGCTCCTTGCTTCCTCTAAGTAGCAAAGCCATGACCCTCCCTGAGTTCTCAGAGTTCTTTGTTCTTTCTCCATCCACCGACCCCTCCTGATCCCAGAAAGTGCACAGCAGAGACGTTTTGTAAGAAGCCAGCTGCAACTCGGCTCTAAAATATCCCGCTTGGATCCTTCATCTGCAAGGAGAAAAAGTTCCCAAAGGGGTCGGTCTTATTTTATTTGCTGGAGACTTCTGGATTCTGTCTCGCCAAAGAACATTCTTCCAATTAGACAGACTCTTTCCTTTCGTGTGTGTGTGTGTGTGTGTGTGTGTGTGCCGTGGTGTCCATATGTGTATGCATGTTTGTGTGCATGAGCGTTCTTGTGTATGCGGGAGCCTGTGTGTGGAGACAGGACATTGGTGAAGGGATTGTTCTTGATCCTCTTTCTTCTTTTTGAGTTCCAGTCTCTCAGTTGAGCTCAGAGCTGGTTGATAGGCTCATCTCAGGAGCCAGTTGTCTCTGAGGATAAGCTGTATCTGCCTTCCGAGGGGTTTTCTCAGCATTTCCGTGGGTTCTGGGGACTCAAACTCTGGTTCTGTAGCCTGTACAGCAAAAACTTTATGGAGTTATCTCCCCCGCCCCAGACAGCTTGTTTTTAAGGAAGTATGCTCTGGGTCCCTCGCTGTCATCTTAGGAGTGAAGCTGTGGTTCCCACTAAGGCTGAGCATTTGAAAACAGGTCTGTGCCTATGGGAAGAGAAGCTCCCAGGACATGAGCTGGGGTCAGCTGTGGGCACAGCGACAGAACGGGTGTTATCCTCAAACACCTGAAGTTGAAACATCAGCTTCCTGGTTTGTTTACACTGGTAATGCGGGTGTGTTTGACTCGCTGACCTCGGTGGTCTTAAGTTTTCCTATTGACCCCATGAGATTTGTCGCATGCTTGTGTGCGCATACGTTAGCACATGGCTCTGAAACCCAGCAGACACTGTCTGCTGTGGAGAGATTCTTCCACGCTGTGATATTTCAGGATCTCATCTACAAAACAGAGATCGGAGCAGTGGATAAGGTATCGGTTACTGTGAAGCTCAATCAAGGTCAAGTTCAGTGGGTGACTGGCCTCTGGCTAATCCAGACTGGGTGCTGGAATCCTCCCTGTCCGTGTTTGCCACTTAGTAGCTATATACGGTCTGGTCTAGGTTTTGAGTTCCTTTAAATCGAGTGGGAGGAAAGCATAGCATCTGCTCACGAATATGTTCAGAGATGTGTTTGAATATGTGGGCCTGTAGCTGTGAGTGACGGACACACGGTGTGCCCGGTGAAAGCTCACGGGTGGATGCCACGGCTATCCCCTGTGGTGTGGAAGGGCAGCCAGGGAGCAGGTCTCTTCAGAGCTGAGACACACTTCTTGAATCTGTGTGTTGACTACATGGGCTCCGTTGTCAACACATCCCACCCCCATGGCTGCTGTCTCTGGATCTTCTCCTCCCCGCTATGAACAGCATTAGCAAGAGTGTTCTTTCTGGTTTTAGCCCTCAAGTGAGGCTTCCTAAAATTCCCATGATGGGTCCATTTTGTTATTTGCTGATTCCACGGCCCCATCACTTTCTGAATACCCTAAGGACTCTTCCATCTGACCTGCAAGAGCCTCTCACCTGGCTCATTTTGTTGATCTCCCTCCGGTGTTTCCTGCATTTTCCACTCAGCCAGTAGGTCTCCTGAGTTTTCTAAAACAACCATCGTGTCTAACTGTGTCTGCTGCTCACCCACCTAGAACCCTGTTGCCCTTTCCCCATGGTAAATGGGCTTTTGCCAGGGAGCCATCCCAGCTACCGAAGCTCATTGCATCTTGATTTAGGAAATAATGGCCCGAATTTACTAATTTAATGGTCACACAACAGTTTAAACAAGAAAGAGAGGCCAGCTGAATGGGATTTCTGCCAACATGTCCGACATACCTCCAGTTACTCTATTTTAATGTAAATGACGTATTGGCTTTATTTATTTATTTTTATTAATTCCTATTAGGCACACACATGTGTAGGTGTATGTACATGTGTACGAGAGCCCAGGGAGATGAGGCATTGGATCTTTTTTCTTTTTTTTTTTATTGAGTTCTACATTTTTCTCCACTCTCTGCCTCCCTTCCCTGCCTCTCCCCTCCCCTTCAGCCCTCTCTCTCAAGGTCCCCATGCTCCCAATTTACTCAGAAGATCTTGTCTTTTTCTACTTCCCATGTAGATTAGATCTATGTATGTCTCTCTTAGGGTCTTCATTGTTG
>NC_022009.1:106911095-106916272 GCF_000317375.1 Microtus ochrogaster
TCTGGTTGGAGCTAGAGTTTCTGGTGGTTGTAAGCTACCTGACCTGGGCACTGGGACCAATCCAGGTCCTCTGTAGGAGCAGCAGGTATTCTTAACCTCTGAACCATCTCTCTAGCCCCCAAATGAAATAGTCCTAATTTTATAAAAAGAAAAATTACATCATATAATCTCTTGGGTACATTTTTATGTTTTATATTCAGTGGCATATTGTCAATGTCTGTCATGTTAATCAGTACTAACCTAAAAAAGTTTAACGACCCCTATAGAAAAAACAAAATATGTTTAGTTAATCTTGTATGGTTGAAAACTTAGCTTATTTTGAGGGTTTTTCCATATTTTGTTTTCTTCATTCTAAACAACTATAATGGTCTCAAATTGTCTTTGACAGGGCTGGAATTGGCTCAGGATATACCAAGACCCAGTTCTCAGCACAAAGGAGTTTATTTGCCCCAAAGAGACAAAGACAGGGGATAGAAGACAGGGAGAAGGGAAATGGAACAAAGGGGAAGATAAGAAGGGGGAGGGGAAGGGAGGACTGCCTCTGGATAAGAAGGGGGAGGGGAAGGGAGGACTGCCTCTGGATAGAGAGGAAACAGACATGGCCCATAGGTAAAGGGCAGTTTATGAGGAAAAAGGAAGCCCCTGATTTAGGATGAGTTGGTTTGTTTTGATTGGGCATGTTAATTAAGGCAACCACAGTGGGGCGGGGCTTCTGATTGCTGGGCTTCAATATTTTGATTGGTGGACCTTGATGGCCAGCTTCAGAAGGAGGAAGTGGACAAATAAGGGAATAGACCTTGGTGGCTAGCTTTAAAAGCAATCTATGATTTAGCAAGGAGGAGGGAAAGGGGATGGGCAAGGTCTGCCAGGCCATGCTAGCCATGCTCAGGCCTGCTAGAGCCTCTCAATCTCCTTGGACAACATTTCTCAGTAGTGACATCATGATTTGTATGCTCAGGTTTGGAAAACTGTGTTGACAGATATCATTTGAGGGATTCTTTGAAAAAGAATCAAAAGAAAACAGGGCTACACATAAAGATAAAATAGCACACAATTCGTTTGTGTCAGAGGGAAGGGTAGCCAACTCTTGAAGCACCCCAGCCCTGGGCTGGCAGAACACTTAGTGTGCTTTCTTTCATTTTCTCATGTTCCCCAATGCTTGAGATGCTGTCTGGATCCTCCTGTGGAAAGGCCCATTGGAATTTTCACATTGTCACAGATTTTCTTGCAGGACGCATTTGTTGGATATTTCAGCAAAATAACCAAACCGAACCAACCAACCAACCAACCAACAACAACAACAACAACAAAAACAAAAACAAAAACAAAGTTAATTCTGACAGAAAAATGAAG
The DNA here is from genome assembly GCF_000317375.1 of Microtus ochrogaster. NCBI lineage: Eukaryota > Metazoa > Chordata > Mammalia > Rodentia > Cricetidae > Microtus > Microtus ochrogaster. Next base: position 106,912,449 of record NC_022009.1, read on the forward strand.
ACGGATGCCCCATGCCCTGTTATCTGCATGGTTTGCAAATGTCCTCATGCCCTGTGATGTTACAGTCATATCCCTCTGCTGTCACAGGGCAGGAGCTTCCCGTTTTCTGAACAGCCAGCTCTCCAATGAAGCATTCTCTCTGGATGGATCCATCTTGTGTCTACTTCCTTCATTGCTCTCTAGACCCCGCTTGCTGGCCACTCTTCCAGGTTTTTCTTTGTGAAGCACAATGTCTGACTTAGAATAGCAGCTAAATGTATAGAGTTTGGGGACAGATTTTCCACCAGAATTATAAGAAGGTGAAGAAAAAGTCGCAGGCATGTGGGTTGTAGGTCACTTTGCTTTCAGGGGAAGTCTTTCCTCCATTTAGCAAATTTAAATGATGTATTTCAACTGTATCAACATAAAGATGATTAAAATGTAGATTTGTTGTTATATATTCATTATTATTACTTTTCTTCTGCTCTTAAAAGAAAGAAAACAGGGGCTGGAGAGATGGCTCAGCGGTTAAGAGGATTGCCTGCTCTTCCAAAGGTCCTGAGTTCAATTCCCAGCAACCACATGGTGGCTCACAACCCTCTGTAATGGGGTCTGGTGCCGTCTTCTGGATTGCAGGCATACACACAGACAGAACATTGTATACATAATAAATAAATATTAAAAAAAAAGAAAGAAAACAATTTCAGTGACTTCAAGGCACTGTGCTAGATAAACCAGCTGTCCATCTGCACCTTTTGAAAGGTAAGGGGAAAGAAACACAGTCTAGAGGGAAACTCATCGTTGAAAATTGCCCAGGATGTCCGGCTCTGGCACTATTCATCAAGAACTGACTCGAGTGGGGGGGTTGGCTCAGTGGGGAGAATGGCTTACTGTGCACACCTGTGACCTGATAGTGATGCTCGGAGCTCACGTAAGAAAACTCGCTGAGCAGGTAAGCATTTGTAGTCCAAACATTCCTATGAGGAAATGAGCTGGTACATCTCTGGAGTCTAACATTCCTATGGTAAAATGGGAGGCAGGGATGGAGAGCCCAGAATCTTCTCCCCGGAAGCTCAGGGGCCAACTCACCAGGAGTATGCCACGCAGCAGCAGAAACAAAGGAGACCCTACCTCAGCAAGGTGAGACCCTCCCCCCAAGATGTCGTCTGACTTTCACATGGATGCTGTAGCGCACATGAATTTACCTCCACCCCCACCACAAACACATGAACGCACACACTCACACACGCTCTGATTGAATGGACGCATGGAACAAAGGAAGGCGGGTCGAACTCTAGTCCCGGCACGCTGTGCTTTTTCCTGCACATGGTCTCGTGGAATCCCTGAACAAACTTCTCTGCTCTTTATGATAATTGGTCTCATATATTAAAAAGATTATCAAGGTGTAAGAGGGGCAAAGGCGCTCACCGTCATCAGGCAGCAAATGCTGGAACCCTTGGTGAAATGAGTGCTTTTGTTTTAGTTTTTGGTTGTTGGCTGTTCTTTATTAAATCCTTTCAAATGCAACTAAACAAACTACATCATTGCTTTAGAAAGTTAAAGTTTTTAAAGCAGATATGAATCACACATAATAATTGGGTTCTCTACTATATTTTCGTACATGTATATAATGTATTTTTATCATATTTACTCCCATGAGCCTTTTCTGTCCCCCCCCATTACTCCCTCAGATCTTTCTTCTTCTTTTTCCTATCTAATCCTCCTCCCATTGTCCTGTCCCTATCTTCCCCTTCCTTCCCCCTCCTCCTCTCCTCTCTTCTTTGTGACCCACTGTCTTTAGTTGGTGTTGCTTACAGGAGCATGGGTGAGGGGTTATTTATAGAAACATGGGTACCCTGCCTGTGGAGATACCATTGAAGAGGACCTGTCCTTTTTGACAAGCATTGTCTACACTGGAGGGGATGGGGAATGGGTGCTGCAGGTACTGCCCCACACGGGCGGGGTGCTGTCGTGACCTGGCAGCTGCAGTCAGAAGAACACTCGCATAGAGCTTCAGCCTGTCACACGGACACCCTTGCTCTTAACTCCCATGTGACAGGTCAAGTTCTCAGGCTCCTCATATTCTGTGGTTCATTACCTCTCCTTCATTCTGTACATCTGGCTCCCCCTGTGTCTCATTGGCTGGTGAAATCCTGCATACTTCAGATTCTTCCCAAGTTCCTCTCTGTTCCCAGAAACCTATTCTCTCCTGCCAAGCTATTGGCCCTTCAGCTCTTTATTAAACCAATCAGAAGTTGCTTTAGGCAGAGAGACATCTTCACAGTGTACAAAACGATTATCCCATAACAGGATTATCCTGCCTGTGAGGTTCAAGGGAGTATAATCATCCATTTTAGGCACATGGTTCAATGACAGTGGACAGTCTTATAATATCAGACTCAAAATCCAGAAAGGGTCTGGTACCCCTAAATTCTTTATATCCGTCTTGTGGTCAGTCATCTTTTCATGCTCTCAGCCCTGGAAACCCCAATGTCCTGTCCACTCTGCACCGTCTTCCAGGATGTCATATAAATAGAATTGTGCCATGTACAGGTTGTAGTATGTGACTTCCTTTACAGATGTTTTTAGACTCAGATACACTTCTGCATATATGTGAACATATTCACATAAAGTGGCTGGGGTGTCCTGTTGGGAAAGAACTCTTGGAGAAGGCACCAAGCCAAACCCCAGCCTTCCCAGTTGTCTTGCGGAGGCAGCAGATCCCATCTGAGACATTTCAGCCCTGTTGGCCTCCACCAGAACAGATGAACCCTTCAGCTGAGCTGGATCAAGCTGTAAACCCCTAAGGGTTGAGAGAACACTGTCTTCTGCTTCCACATTCTGTGGTGGCTTGTCATACTGTGCTCTCAAAAATACCAGCTGTGTTTTAGGTTGTCATTATCCACGGTCTTAATTTCCTCTAAGAAAGTTATTATCAACTTTAATAACAAAAAAGTTATAACAAATAAAAGATGGGAAACTGTTTTCCAAAACTTGTTCACCCCCATAAATAATTTGCTAAGTTACCATGATGTGCAGGGTAACAATGGAGTACTTCCTGTTTTTCTAAAAAATGGTGTCCCCCACCCCACCCTAAAAAAGTAATTAAACTCCCAAGTCTAAAGAGCAGAAAAAAAATTAAATTTCACATCATGCTTAGTGAGTGACCACAATATTTACTCATTTATTTATTTTGTTTTTTTGAGACAGGGTTTCTCTGCGTAAACGCCCTGGCTGTCCTAGAACGAACTCTGCGGATCAGGCTGACCTCGAACTTACAGAGATCCACCTACCTCTGCCTCCTGAGCGCTGGGATTAAAGATCTGCACCAGCACCACCACCTGGCTGTTTATACTTTTCTGGTTTTTTTGTTTAGCCCCTAGAAAACCCATCACGAAGCAGCACCGTGCCAAGTCCTGTATCTCACACACTTTTTAAAGAGGAGGTTGAAGATGTCAGTCTTACACAAAACTGCAGGCTTGTGAAGATCAAAGGGCTTTTGAAAGTTATTCAGCATGCTCTACTCCAGTGAGCATTTCCTCTCAGCATCCCTGTGATCAGGGGAGGCTCTGTAGCAGACACCAGGCTGTTTCCAGAGAAAGTTCCCCTGGTGTCCCACTGGAGGTTACTACTCTATGGCCTGCTGTGACTCAGGGCCCTGCTTGTGGCCAGGAAGGAGACCTCCATGACTTGTTTTCCACACACCCACAGGCGGTGTGTGGGTTAAACCCAATAGTGAAGTAAAAGAAGGAAGTTTGTCTGCTGTTCCTCCAGCACGTCAAGTATGGATCTGCTTTGTTTAGAGGTGAAATGAGTCTTAGAGCCGGGCGGTGGTGGCGCACGCC
>NC_022009.1:106916552-106934784 GCF_000317375.1 Microtus ochrogaster
ACTCCTACATTTATCTGCTCTGGTCATTTTAACCTTTGACTGGGAGTGGGAGTTCTGGAGGAGACCAGAGAAGGAATTTGGTTTGAAGACAAGTATCCACAAAGAACCTCCAACTTAGACTTGGAACACTTCTTCCGAGCATGGTTAGAAATATAGTCTTAGACACAGCTGCTTCTCCTCAACTCCAAACTCCTGTCCCATGATGGTGCCATTCTACCTCTGGAAGACTTTTAATTAATTAAAAAAGCCAAACGAAACCAAGCTCTGCAATTACCCACGAATTCCACAGCTCCCATACCATTGCATTTTGCAATTAAAGCTTATCATTTGTTAAATAAAAATGTTAAAAACAGGACAAATTTGTGACCCTGCTTTGACAGTTCTTTATAATATTAATAACTAGGCATTTATGGAGAGCTTATGTTAGGGTCTTAGAAAATTCCATACCAACTTAAGTAGAAATTAATGTCATTCTGTTTTACAACTCAGCAAGTCGTGACCCAGGCCTAAGGAAACAGATGTGCTCAAGGCCAGTGGTGAGTACGTCATGGGGCTGGGGGCTGGGCCCAAGTGGTCTGACTCCAACATTGATGTTTCTGTCCAAGCTCAAATCTGCTCCTCAGTTTTGAAAGTGTGTGTGTGTGTGTGTGTGTGTGTGTGTGTGTGTGTGTGTCTATTGTCTCAGAAGTGCTAGACTTGTGGGAAGGGCCGAGATGGAAACTGTTGACAGGAAGGGAAGGAGCCTGTGAGGCTGTGCTGAAGTAGAGGTGAGTGAGGCTGCCCTTTCTGGAATCTTCTTGGCATGTCTTGCATTTCCAGCTCTTTTCCTGTATCGGTGCCTCGGTGTGTTCCTGTTGCTTCTACTTTAGCTCTGTTTCCTTGGTGTCCCTTCCGTCCTTACTCTCAAGACTCCTGGTCAGGAAGTGGTGGTACATGCCTTTAATTCCAGCGCTCGGGAGGCAGACGCAGGTGGATCTCTGTGAGTTCAAGACCAGCCTGGTCTACAGAGTTCCAGTTCAGGCTCCAAAGCTACAGAAACCCTATGTCGAAAATCAAAAAACAAACAAACAAACAAAACCCATAAAAACAAAAACAAACAAACAAAAAACTCCTGGATGTCTAGAGTCTTGCGTCTCACCTGTTCTCTTTGCTCTAGCTTGTGTCTCATCTCTGTAGCCTCTAGAAACTCTGTAGTTTCTGAGTAAACCTACGACATTGCCCTGCCTACTCATGGGAAACCCAAGACCCAGAATTTCTGCTTGTGGGCACTATGGGTCAATGCCTCCAGGTCTGAGGTTTGGGCTGCTGGGAGCGTGGGAGCTGCAGAGGACCCCTGAGTGAGAGGCTCCAGGGAGAGGAGTTGGGCCCAGCCCGTGCTGTTTGGAGTGTGGGAGAGCTGTGTCTCTCACAGCCCTCGGTGTCATGGAAACCTGCTGACGCTGCAGTTCCTCTTGTGTGCGGTGACATGGACACAATTTTATTCACCAGAGTGCCCGTCAGACTGGGCCTCACAGACAGGTCTTGGCCACGGTTATTTGCATGGGGCTCCACAGCCACACAGAGCATGTGAACTTCCCAAAATGTATGGGGCCTGCCTGGAAAAAAAAAAGTTTCCAACAACAGAAAATTAAAGTATAAAATAAAAATAAATGTCAATTAAGTGCCTGCAAACCATGACAGCATGTCATCTAGTTAGCCACAAGTCAACTCATGTAAACGTGATCTAGTGTGGAATTATCCCAGTGTTTGGCGTGAGGGGCAGGAGGTGGAATTATATGTGTGGAAGAATTTGCAAGGTGGGGGGGGTCTCAAGTGGACAACACACATCTTTAAAAGGGGCACAGTGACACAAAAGGGCTGTACCAAAGATAACCATGCGTTCCCCGAAAGTAAGCCCTTCCTTATCAAATAAAATTGTGCAAACTGCAGTCTTGGTTCAAGTGAATGTCTTGCAGAAGTCAGCCAGGGAAGTGGGTGATGGTTAGCATTGAGGCTTGTCTCTCTGCCAGCATGTCTAAAATTGAACCCAGCTCTATTTGCCTCCTGTTATATGACCAGGATATCATAGCTGAAGGGGCCACCCTGTCCTCAGGACAACAGCAGTCCCTTGGTGGGTCACCTGCTTCTGAACAATTTTCTCTCCAGTAGAAATGGTGGCTATTCAAACTCAGCAATCCGATGCCCTGTTCAGCTAAATTCCCACCTCCTCCGCCTCAGCGATCTGATCCTTACGCAATCTGCGCCCCCACATCCTTCACTGCCGGTCTCCAGGGTGCAACCCTGGGCTGCTCACACCTGCCTTCATTTGCACAAACATGCTCTGATCAGCTCCCCGCACCCGCACCTGAGCATTGCCCTGGGTGTTTCTCTCCGCAGGGAATCCTTTTCCAGGATCCACAGGCCCTGGCCATCTTTCAGAGAGGTTTCCACCCACCAGGCCAAAGGAATTCGCAACACCTAGAGACCTAACTTGCTCTATTTCATTTTCTCCACCCAACAGTTTTTCTTCTGAAAATGTCTTTTCACACTCGGAGTTTTTCCACCCCTCTGCATTTTGTTTGCCTGCCTCCCACCAGCCAGCATGCCAACTCTACCAGAACAGGAATTTACTGGTGCTTTAAATAGCATGGCCATTGTCTATGACAAAGCTTGGAAGCTTGGTCGGTGGTCAGTAGCTAGGTGTTGAAATAGCAGTTAAAATAATGAGCAAGGCACGGCCCATGGGAGGGTAAAAACGTGCAGATTCTTAGGGGTTCAGGGGTTGGAAGTAAACTAATTTTCACCTAATCTCGGAGTCTCCAAGAAACATCTGCTTTGTGTATGTGTTTAATTAGGCTGTACCTCACTGCAAAAGAATCTGTGTCGTTTTCAAAGATGGGCCTGTATCTCTCTGCATCTACGAAGAGACATGTGAATATATTACAGAAAATAATTTTTAAAAAAGCTTTAAAGGAAACAGTGGGGAGAAAACAAGCGTTGAAAACATCAGATGAAATGCGGGAAAGATTAATTATTACTGTCACAGAGCTTTGTTTTCTGGGACTAGACAGCAAATTTAACTTTGAACTTCTAAAGAGCCAGTGATAGTTACTAAAATCCTTAAAAGAAAGAAAGAAAAGGAAGGAAGAAAGGAAGAAAGAAAAAGAAAGATGGAAAGAAAGAAAGAAAGAAAGAAAGAGAAAGAAAGAAAGAAAGAAAGGAAGAAAGAAAGAAAGAAAGAAAAAGAAAGAAAGAAAGAAAATCTGTGCTTATTGCATTTTTGCCTGTTGTCTGTGAAACATAATATGTCCTATTTCGGCAGAACTGATGTTTACTGATCAGATAATACTCAACGGGATTACACAGTTCCACAAATGCACATGCTACCCCCACAACCTGGGCCATGTTAGAGGAGCCCAACTTGAATTAAGGACAGCCAAGGCCTCTGGGTGACGCGGCTTCTGATAGCACTTGGAAACTCACACCTGCATTGAATGTCCAGGCTCTCTCAACGATGCTGAGGTTCACTTTTTCATGCTGCTTTCTTAGTCCTGGTCTGGGAAGTCACTCAGCGGGCTAAGCTATCCCTCGCCTGTGCACATACTTTCTGATGCTGTCCCTTGGGTGTTCTCTCTCTTCCTCCCCTCTTCTCGTTCACACGCATACTTGGCCACACACATTGAAGGCAGTGTAGAACAGTTAAAAGCCTTGGCTTTGGAATACTGGCTGAGTTACTTAATAGCAGTGTGCCTCCATTCCTTGTTGTGCCCACCTCTCGGAGTGGGAATGGGAATTAAATGCTTTTGAGAGCTTGGCACAGGGCAAGCACTATGTCAGCATTAGTGACCATTATAATTAAGTACCATTTCCCTTTAAAATGGCTCCCCTTACTATAGTGTGTGTTTATTCCTGTTGTCTTTTCCCTCTCTCTGTCTCTGAGTGAACCTGGAATTGCTTTCTGCTTTTCTGGTTCTTGCTTTGTCTAGTCTTGTTTGGAGACAGGGTCTCACTAATAGCCTGCCCAGGCTGGCTTGGGACTTGGATTGCTGCCTCAGACTCCTGAGAGCTAGGATTAGGCCACACAGTGATGCCTTCAGCCCTTCTTTTCTTGCAGAATGCCTCCCCATCCTTTACAACCAGTCTTAGGCATTTTCCCCCACAGAAAGCCTTTCGTAAACATTTGTTCTGACTTACTGTGTATGGGTGTTTTGCCTCCGTGTATGTGTGTGTACCACGCATGTGCCAGGTGCTTAAAGAGTTCAGAAAAGGGACCCCAACGTGGTTCTCTGCAACAGCAGTAAGCACCTTTAACTGTTAACTCTTTAGCTCCAGAAAAATCTTTCTTTGTTGACTTGCTTAAACTTTCCTCTGGGAGCTTGTGGCTCTCTTTCGATGGCTTGTTTTGTTTCGTGGAGACAGGGTCTTATTTTGTAGCCCAGCCTGGCCTCAAACTTATAGCAATCCTAACTCAGTTCCCTCCCCAACTGCAGGGATGACAGACACGAGCCTCCATGCCCCGCTCTTTCCTTAGCACTCAGAATGCTTGGGAGGTGGTATCTGATTTCCTGCCTGTCTCCACAATGGACTGTAAGACAGAGACCACACTAAACCTTGTGACTCTGGTGTTGTGTATTTTCTTGCTATATAGTGTTGTTCAGTTTGGTGGTTACAGAGTACAGCACCGATACGGAGAATGAGCAAGCAACAAACCAGCAGCCTCCAGCATTATGAGTCTCATAGTATCATACTAATCAGGCCAAGACTGAACAGAATTATTGATGCTTAGGACTTACTGCTTAAACAAATGCAGGTTGAACTCATCACAACGGAAGGTGATGTCCTATTTATGTTGCAGCAAATATTTCAGGTATGCAGTGTGAAGTGTTGAACCATCTCCTTTTCTGGATTAGAGCCCCATTTCTGTACTAGTTGTGAGATTTTGGGCAAATGGCTAAGTCTTCTCATGGTTCAGGGTTCCCATTTGAAACCGGACATTGTGGCCCTCACCTCATGTCTCCCTGATGTGTCCTGTTATAAGTAGGCCAGATGATGCACACACATGTGCTTTGGCATGGCACACTATCCCACCCCCTGCAAATGCAGGATTGTAGCATTTGGGGTGAAATGGAGAGTGAGAAGCTATAATAGCTACAGGATTAACTAGAAATGGGTTAGCCAGAAATTGGTTAGCCAGAAATCGGTTAACCAGAATGTTATTACTTTAAATCGAGACTCCTTAGTCAAGAAATCTATACATTTCCACTTGTCAGTCAGACCAGTTCAGTCAGTGTTGAGGAGTGGTCTCTGTGTAGACCCTGCACATGCCCTGACTCAAGAAAGCAATGCCTGTGGATCCCAGACCTGGGACATTCCATCGGGGCATGCTTGGGATTTCTAGAAACGAAGGTGACTTTATCATTATCTCCAAGGTGGGTGGGGACAGGGATAAATATTAGGGACAAAGACCATCTTCCTGATTCTAAACCCAGGTCTGTGTGATTATGACTATTTTTACATGGCAACTGAACCAAGGAAACTTCCCCGGACGCCAACTAGCCAACTAACAAAGGCTCCACCCCAGCCCTCCTCTCGAGGTTCTTTGCTGCTTTCTGGTTTTACTGTGAGGATAACAAAAGAAAACCACAGCACTTCCATCAGAAATCAGAACATGCCCACGAATAGCTAACAGACTGCATGCAGTGTTCCCAGCTAGCTCTCAAAGCCAAACGTGGGTTGGTTTTGTCTCTAAAGTGCCAGTGTGCCTTTTCCCTTCCAGTGGGAGCTCTCTGAAGGGAACGTTCAGCTGTGATGAATAACAGCCCCTCCAGAGAAACCAGTGTGCAGTATATATTTGGTCCCACTGTGTGGAACACCGCGCCTGTCACCAAATGATGACAGGCCTCTTGCCATTAAATGACATAGATATATATTTGTCATTTGGCTCTTTTCCAAGTCTTACATGCTAGAGAAATAAAACACTTTTTACTATTTGTAGAGCCAATGATATCCTTAAGATTTTTTTAAATCTCTTTTTATTTTACTAATTATAAATAAAAAATTTAAATTTTATTTTTTCTTAAATCCCCCCTTCTTTATTAACATTACATTACATTCTTTAACTCCTTAAATACATCATAATAAATGACAATGTTCTTTCCAACATAAACTTGCTCTATGCAGACAATATTTTCATCAATGAATCTTTAAAAATACTACCATTACCTCACAGACAAGGATAGTAATAGTTAACTTTTTCTAAATACCGCTATTCTCATATCATAGATGAGGAAGCAGGGATTTAGACCAGTTAGCTTTTCTAACATGGCATACCACAGTTTGAACCTAGATCTGTATTTTCAATTATTTTTTCTATGTAAAAAGCCACAAAAGCAGTGTTCAGTTATTCCTACCCACACCACCCAATAGAATCATAACTTTTGTTAGTGGCTCTCAATAATTATTGCCAAAACCTTTTATTTTTTATTTTCATAGTTTATTTTATGTGACATGCATGTGTGTATATGTGTGTGTATGTGTTAGGGGAACATACAACAACAACCTGGTGCTGTTTTCTGACACCACTTTAATTTGACAGGGCTTCTCACAGCCTGAGCTTAACAGTCAGGCTAGACTCTCTGGCCTGCGAACCCTAGAGATCTATCTGTTTCTGTCTCCCCTGCCCTGGGACTCCAAACCACCTCTTAGGTGGGTTCTGGGCATTGGACTCAGATCCTTGTGTTTGCAATCAAGCATTTTACCAACTGATCTATGTTCTCAGACCCTGAGACATTTAAATTTTAAATTCAGAATATTATTTTGAAGCAAACAAGAGATAATAGGGACAAACATCCAACTTTCGGTGTTGTTTAATGTTTGTGTTAGATCTAAATATTTATTGAAGATAGTGTCATCTGGCCACTGGTTTAACCCTATAAATTTTAGTCTGTCTTTCTGACTTCACTCTTTCTTTCTCACCCCTACACTGAAAGCTCAAGTTGAAACTGCAGTTAAATGGCTCGGATTCAAAAGACACTTTAAACATCCCATTGAGCCAGCAAATTAAAGGAGATATTGTTTATAATTTGAAAAACTGGCTTGAACAGACAATACGTAAACAAGCAATAGAAACCAATAAAGGTACTTAGCACTTAGTCAAGTGCAAATGAACACCATGATGGTATAGCAATACACACTCACCAAATGGCCAAGATAAAATAAACCAGCAAAATTAAAAACCCAAACTCAGTAATAAAACCAATGAACCAGGGATGATGTCAGACACTGGCAGGATACGACACAGGACTCTGTGACCTCCCATCCCCACCACCCTTACATGAAGCATCCCTTCCTTCTTCCACTGAAGGATTCTCAGGGTTTAGTTTACACCCTGTTTTACCGTCATGAATAGTCTTTTTTTTTTATTGAGAAAAGGAGAAAAAAAACCCCAAGTTTCCACCTCCTCCCAGCCTCCCATTTCCCTCCCCCTCCTCCCCCCCTTCTCCCCCTCCCTCTCCAGTCCAAAGAGCAGTCAGGGTTCCCTGCCCTGTGTTAAGTCCTAGGTCCTCCCCCCTCCGTCCATATCTAGGAAAGTGAACATCCAAACTGGCTAGGCTCCCACAAAGCCAGCACATTAAGTAGGATCAAAACCCCGTGCCATTGTCCTTGGCTTCTCATCAGTCCTCATTGTTCGCCATGTTTAGAGAGTCCAGTTTTATCCCCTGCTTTTTCAGTCCCAGTCCAGCTGGCCTTGGTGAGCTCCCAATAGATCAGCTCCACTGTCTCCGTGGGTGGGTGCACCCCTCTTTGTCCTGACTTCTTTGCTCATGTTCTCCCTCCTTCTGCTCCTCATTGGGACCTTGGGAGCTCAGTCCAGTGCTCCAGTGTGGGCCTCTGTCTCTATCTCCATCCATCACCAGATGAAGGTTCTATGGTGATATGCAAGATATTCGTCAGTATTGCTATAGAAAAAAGGAGGATTGGGATAAAGGAAGGTTGGATAGGGGAGCATGAATAGTCTTTGATGCTTTTCTAGGAAAGAATGGAGAAAGCCTAACTCTCTGAGGATTTTGAATAGACTGGCATTTCCCCACTGCTTTCCAGTACCTAGCATTGCCTTTGAGGAAGCTGCAGCTCGCTTAACTCTTGTTTTACATACTGTGAACTTGAAAGACTTGGTGGCATGGTAGGGTTTCCTCTTATGTGTTGCTCTAGAATTTTAAAATGATTTGCCTAGAGGTTCCTTGGCTCTCTCCCTGACTCTTTGTTCCTCTCTGTGTGTTTATGTTCATTTCGCTTATGTGTGTTTCTGGCTAGCTTTCTGTTTTGTTTTGTTTTAACTTAAATTAATCTGTTTCTGTTTGTCTATGCTTTTCATTGGGGCTTTTACCTTCCTTCCTATATATCTTACTTTCCTGCTGGCTCTACGTTTAGCTGGCTGTTGGCTGCCTGGCTTCTGGTGCCAGGGGTGTCCCCCTCTTCCTCTTCATTCTCTGCTCTCTTCTTCCTCTCGTTCTTCTCTTCTGAGACTTGATTTCTCCTCCTATTTATTCTCTCTTTCTTCCGGCCCCACCTATCTTTTCTTTGCCTAACTATTGGCCGTTCGGCTCTTTATTAAACCAGTCCGATATCTTAGGCAGGCTAAGTCAAACAGTAACCCATCTTTACATTGTTAAACAAATGCATCATAAACAAATGTAACAATCTTTACATGGTTAAATATGCCACAAAAATCATACATAATTTTGCTCACAGAAAGGACAAGTGGTAGATGTAGAAGAAAATAGTAAAATTCTAGTTGAATTGTGTCCTACAGAGAAGACGTTGAGGAGACAGACCTCAGTCATGAAGCTTCAAGCTTCATGTATTATTACAGTAAAGTAAGAACACAGTTGGTTCTGAGTGGTCAACAGATTTGCTTTCCAAACCATTGTTAAGAAAATTATTCTGAGAGAATATTTAAAGCACACTGGTGGTCTCCAGTACCACTTTAAGAAACCTGAGTTTGTTATGTAGCATACAAGCTTCCTAATGGGTTCTATTCCTTCTTTGTTTTAACTATTGTGCAGAAGAACCACACAGCAAAAAGCACGTGGTTGCTCCAGAATTCTGTGGGTTGCTGGGATTTATTTTTTCCCTTTTCACCTCTTGGGTAATTAAGGCTGCAGTATGCCTGCACCACAAAAATGAAAATACTATTCCTCAGTGTTGCTTTTTCTGTCTTGTTAGCAAAAAGTCTTCCAAATATAATATGTTCAGAAAGGTTTTTCAGGACATATTGAATGAATGGAGGCTCTTAAAGGAAATGACACTGTAGACACCATCAAAGGCTGCTGACTCTCATGGACGGTATTTGCCATCAAACCCTTTGTCATAGCAGCCTCATTAAATCATCAGCCTTAATTTTGTCTTGTTTTTTCCTCCCTTTCCTATTTCCTCATCATTATTTATTAGTGACCCCAATTCTTCAAGGCAGTTTGGTCTTTGTTCTTTGCTGGATTGCTGTCTGATTATTTGGGGGAGGGGTGGAACTGGGGTATCACCAGGAGCTTAGAGAACCGATCATTGATTGACGAGTCTCTCATTTTAAAGGGAATTACTCAGGTGCCTTACTTCTTTGTACAGCTTGATTTTCTGCCCAGTGAGGTAGTGCCCGAAAGTTGTCACATGCCTAATGATGATTCCTATTATATCAGAAAAGGAATCGAGGCTTCCATTTTAACTCGCATCATTTGACATGTTAAAATAGAGTATAGCTGGACCGCGCACTGTAAGGGCATGTGTGCAAGGCACACACGAGGACAAAGCCGTCCTGGTTAATACCGTGCGGCCTTCTTGCTTTCAGCTGCATATTAAATCTACCTGGGGGCTTTGAAGCCAATACCTAGAGGTGGGCTCCATTCCAGATCCACTGAAACAGGATCTCCGGGGTGTGACCTGAGACTTGGCATATGTTAGAGTTACCAGGTGTTTCTGCTGCATTGTAGGGGTTAAAAACAACTGATGCTGGACAAGGTGGTTCCACAACGAACAGGAATAATGAAGCTTCCCTCTTCCCAGCATTGGGTCAGGTGCATTATATTGTGGGAGAAGACATAGAGAAACAGGAGACACAGATTTTCCTACTCTAAGAGAAGGAGCTGAGGGCTCACAAAGCCATGTGTGCCAGGGCTCGTCAAGGACTCTGGGAAGGAAGTCTTGTTGAGGGGAAAAAAAGAGGCATTAAAGATACTGTCTGGAGTCTCTCCCGGAGTAGGAGGTGAACACATGGGCGAATGGATGGAAAGCAAAGGGGCGGGGAGTGGGCGGGGCTTAGAGAATACTAAGTGGACTGTCCTGTGACTGAAGTAGGGTTGGTCTACTTCACTCCCCTTCCCACCACCCTTCACCAAGTGCTTTGCATTCATTTTTGCTGGGATGCTTCTGAAATATCATTACAGACACGGAAACTGGCCAGCAGAGAATTGGGGAGCTTGTTCAGTGCCAGGGAACTGGACTCGGTTACCCAGGTGGCCTGGTCCTGAGTGACCAAAGAGGAGGGAACACTCACCACAGCTCTGATAACGGGAAGGAGAGAGTCTTGGGGACAAGGTGGGGACACAGCAGCAAATTGTCCTGTACTGTGAGGGTAGCTGAAGTCTTTTTGAGAGCCCAGCTGAGGGTGGCAGGTTCCGAAGCCTTCAGACCTCAGCCAGGTCTTACAGTGACATTCTTTCACGTTCCTGGGGCAATGTTGTGGGTAAGGCAGGGCCTTCTAACATGTCAACATGATTTTCTGGAGGATACAAATATTTTAACTTTGAATAGCATTCCTGATCTTTCCTATTATTGTATAAGTCTTATCTAATGTCAAGCGACATATATCTCGAGACTTCCTTGCCCCGTATGTGACCCTGAATCTAGAGGGAGGCATTTTGGCCCCTGAAGCAAACAGCGGGAAATAATTCATGATATGGTTCACAGATGGTCATCATTAACGGTGGATACCATCTGGCAGCTTCTCACTTTAAATCGTTCCTCTTGCTAAGCAGATATTAACCTTTCACAATCATCGCCTAGAGATTTGGGTCCTCCAGATCTCCATGCTTCCGGCCTCGTTCCTTTCCCATGTGGGACTCCTGTCCATCCTTGCTCCAGACAGCTCAGACATGGATTAGGTGTGCATGCTGTGCATGTACATCAGAGTGAGGACAGGTAAGAGCTTAGTGACTTCCTTCTCAGGGTTGTGGAATAACGTCCAAGTATCGCTTCTTATTCTGGCGCCCAAGAGGCTCACATATTTGAATGCTTAGTCACCAGGGAACAGCACTATCTGGAAGGATTATAGGGATTAGGAAGTGTGGCCTTGTTGGAGTAGGTGTAGTCTTGTTGGAAGATGTCTGTCACTGGGGGTGGGCTTTGAGATTTCGAAAGCCCACGCCAGACCCAAGTGCCCCTGCCACCTCTGGATCAGGATGTAACTCTCAGTTACTGCTCCAGCACTGAGTGTCACCAGGCCCCTGCCACCTCTGACGTTGTAAGCAAGCCTCCAGTTAAATACTTGTTTTTGTAAGAGTTTTCCTGGACATGGTGTCTTTTCATAACATAGACATTTCAAAGTCATCTATGCTGCGGTGAGTCCATTAGGGGGCTCAGAAGGATCGGAATCTGGTGGTAACATAGCAACAAGGTGGCATGGATGTCATTTGAACTCAGACATGTGACTCTAAGGTTGAAAGTTTCTTCCCACCATGAAGCACGATTAATAAAATTTCAGGGTCAGAAACTGTGGTTCAACCTGAAGATCCGAAAAGTAAAACAGCCAGCCACTGAGTCTTACCTCAACCTCAGTCTGAAATAGCGATCCTGCCTTTTGGGATCTCAGAAGGAGACTGCATCTGAGAGCTATCTCTCCCTATCTTATATTCCTCTCTAGGGCTGGGATCAAAGGCGCTCACCACTGGGATTAAAGACATGCACCACCTGATTTCTATGGCAACTAGGGTGGCTACTGGGATTAAAGGTGTCTGTTACCATTACCTGGTCTGTAAGGCTGACCAGTGGGGCTGTTTTATACTCAGATCTTCAGGCAGTCTTCATTTCTTAAAATACCTTTGAAATGCCACCACATCACTATATTTCTCTAACTACCTAGGGACCATGTACACTACAGAGAGGCCCCAGCCTTGGCCCTTGTCTTTCACTTAACTGTCGATGGCGCTGGCTTGTAGGTAGATACATGGGAACTCATTGATGAAATCAGATTAAGGCCAAACAAGATGAAGAGCAAGCTAAAGTGGACCAGTTTTCTTCAGACAGTGTTTGGGACTCATCACTAGGAAGATTACTCAAGATGAAATTTCTATTGCTAAGATTTTTCTTTTAGTATTTTCATTTTGGGTAGATGTTATAAAACATGTAAAATATTGAAATGATACAAAAGGGTCGCTTCTCAGGATCTTAGGAGAGAAAAGATTGCCTCTGGAAGGTTCAACTGAAGAGACTTCAATGAAAGGGCTGTTTACAGTAGTGCGCACAAGGTAAGTGGAGGAACAGGGACATGGAGAATTCCCTAGCCAACAGCCCAAGGAAGGAAGTGTTAGTGTGGTCCAGTCTGAGTTGGGAAGGAGCTGATTTGAGACAACTGTGTCTCTTGCTAGAGGCACAGTTCCAAAGAAGCAGGGAGCCTGGAAGGAGATCCTGCCTTTCTTCTCACTGTCTTTCTTCTGTAAGACAGAACTCTTGCTGGGACTCCCATTGGCCCAAACCATCAAGGTAGGAATGGCTGACTGTGTCTCTATGGAGGACACAAAGCCTATGAGAGCAGGAGGGTGGTACTGGGGTTAAGTGGGACCCTCCGAACTTAATCCCATAGAACTGTTGAGCTCTCATCCCAGATCCCCAAGGGAACTAGCCTTTTCTTTAGAACCTTCCAGAAACCGTACCTGCACACACAACCTGCACGTGTATCAACCCATATCTACATAAAAAGTAGTGAACACCTTCACTTTTCACTAGCCCCCGCCCCTTGTCACCAACCACTGTATTTAAGATTTGGGTCCCCTGTAGCATCCACGGAGCTCCTTGAAGTTGGAAACAGCATCAGTATCCCTCAGGAGCATGCTCATAGTATAAGGAATTAGGAAGTGTGGCTGAGACCCAGAAACTAAGGATCCCACTTAGAGGAGTCCCACTTGATCAGGGGTATTAGCGGTACACGTGTTCGTGTACCCCAAATCTATGGCCAGAGACCCAATACTGTAGCATTAATTCTAATTGTTCTTAATAATAAAAATCTGGAGTTGCATATTGGCGTAAATGCTGAAAGATCAGAGAGACAAAGGAGCAAGCCACAGCTACTTCTTACCTTACAAACTTCTCAGCTGAAAAGGGGCCAAACTCCTGTCTCTGCCCTTCCTTCTGGCTTCCTCTCTCTGCCCAGCCATATCATTTCCTGTTTCCTCCTCTCAGTTGCTGGGATTAAAGGTGTGTGCCACCACTGCCTGGCCTCTATGGATAACTAGTGGCTAGCTCCTCACTCTGATCTCCGGACAGGCTTTATTTGCTAGATCACAAACAATATGTCACCACATGCAGCATCGGCCCTTGTGACCATGTGCTTACAGGGTAAGGAACACAAAGGGCAGCAAGCATCCTTTTAAGCTTTGGTAGCTGCTGTCAATGCAAATGAGAATCGACAATCAGCATGGTTCCTGACACATCCTTTTCATGTCTTCTCTTCTTTTTGCTTTGTTGGACTGAGATACTGTGTTTTAATGTCTGGTTGAGTCTGTGATGTAATCCAAGCTAAGATAATTATGAAGAATCATAGTTACCACACACAGGCAGCAGCTTGGCATCTATAGCAAGCCTGGCTCTCTGCCCTGACTCTGTAAGTCACTGGGCACTCTTCACTGTTTTTTCATCTGGGTCTCAAACATCTTTAGCATATGACAGTGACTGCCCCATAAAATGAGTCCCTTATCTTTTGGAAGCTGGCTAAACAGTCCCAGGCTTGGGAGGCACCGGTTTAGTGTCTCTAGGGTTTGCTTTGTGTTTTGTTTCCCTTACCCATGGAAGGGCAGATCTACAGGCTTGTGTGGTCTCACATTACAGCAGAAAACAATATATGAGTCAGGCCCCCTGAAGGGTGAAGTCACAGTTCCTGAACTCTGGTACTTTTAAAAAGTGCCCTAAGAGACTCTAATATGCAGATAGACTGGAAAACCCTGGTTTATGGACACCTACTCCCTTCCTGTCACGAGCTGTTGGGTTTCAGCTCAAGGTTTTTTTGAGAGCAGTACTATGAGGACCCAACGTCCTTCTCCCAAGAGAGTGATGAGTGACCAGACCAAGCAAGAGAATTGTTTTTATAATGATTCTTTACTAGCAATTTTAATATCCAATGCATCAATGGGGTTACAATCTTAATAGGCATGAGGAATTGATAATGGGCATCACACAGGCAACTGAATATCACAACTATCAATCCTACTAATCCTAATATGTAAAACTAATTTCTAACTTTCATTTGACTTATCAATTATCTATGAAACTCTTCTTAACCTCAATAACAACTTATCAATTTATGTTTTCTAATCTTATTAATTATCTATAAAATAAAACACTTCTTAACCTTAATACAACTTATCAATTAACAATTCCTAATCTTATCAATTGTCCATAAAATATCTCTTAACATTTAACACACTAAACACATGCATAACATTTCACACATCAAACATACATATTAACACATCTATGTGCTTCTCTTAACATCCACACACACATTAAATAGCATCATACAAACCTGATATTCTTTTGCAGTCCTAAAAAGGACTTTTGGGTTTCTTCAGGCTGGATGCCTGGTTGCACTGGGGCTTGACAGTGAGGCTCAACTCTGGACCGCGTGGTCTGCAATCAGGAGATAAGGCTTTCGATGTCCTGCTCTTAGGCTGGTACCTGGTGCTGGATCAACTCTTGACCGCATAGTCTGTGGTCTGGTGCTAGTCTTACCACGAAATGCAGGGCCTTTGGACTCTGCTCTTAGGTGACCGAGTCTCAGGAGACAAGGCTTTAGCTCTCTGGTAGCGAGCCTCTGCTTTCAGGTGACAGACATTCAATGTTCTGCTCTCAGGAAATGAGGCTTAGCCCTCAGGAGGCAAAGCATTAAATGTTTCTGCTTTCGGGAGGCAGGGATTCTGGGGATCTCGCTCCGAGGCTGCCAGGGCCATCGTGAAAGTGAGATAACTGCCTTGCATCTGCCCTCTCTTTTTATGCCAGTTTGAAACTCCCTCTCGTCTGATCCTTCTGATAACCAGATGTCCTAAGTTATCGATACCGACAGGGCACAGAGGAGTGAGGTCCCCGCTCATGTCCATGTTTCTGGTAAACATGTTTACGCCAAGTCTGTATTGACTGGGTACAGAAGGGTGAGGACCCTTTTGTGTCTTACTGGAAAACATGTTTACCTCAAAATGACAAGGGTATTTTTCCTACTTTTTTTTTTTTTTAACATTTCCTCTTAGTAATTTTCCACACCACACACAAGAAGAAATGCTTTTACACTACACCAGGTTGCACTCATTCTTATTCTATAAATTTCCTGCTCTGTCTACACTACAGATTTCCCTCTTTATTTATTCATTCAGAGGGATCTGTTCCCATGCTCATTACACTTCCAAGTGTGTGTAGATGCCAAACAAGTATTTCCTTTTGCCCTTGATACCACTGTGTTGGTTTGAATGAAAATAGCTCCCATAGACCCATAGAGAGTGACACTAATTGGAAGGATTAGGACCTGTGGCCTTGTGGAGTAGGTGTGGCCTTATTAGAGGAAGTATATCACTGTGGGTGGACTTTGAAGTTTCAAAGATTCAAGCCAGGACCTGTCTCTCTCTCTTTCTGCTAATAACAGATCTGAATGTAGACCCCTCAAACTCCTTCTCCAGCACACGTCTGCCTGCATGCCTGCATGCAGCCATGTTTCTGGTCGTGACAATGGACTGAAATGAACTTCTGAAAGAGTTAGCCAGCCCCAAATAAACATTGAAGAGTTGCTGTGGTTGTAGGGCCAGCCGTGATAAGCTAAGTCTGGGCAGGTCACCCAGAGGAAGTTCTTTACTTCCAACCATTATCACCTGGGACTCTGGCCATCGATGAATTTAAATGGAGCCTGGAGTCTCAGTAGTTTACCCTGAGACAATACCGGGCTACAAGAGGAACCACAGGCTGAGATAGCCTGACCCCCACCCAAGAGCAGACCATTCAAAGGAAACTCCAGGCATTCTAACCGCTATAGATAGGATCACCTGCCAGCGTACCTCAACAGGACACCCCTAGACAGATGTCAGTCAATCAGAGGTCCTGAACCTCAAAATCCCTCATCCCACCTTTACTACTATAAAAACCCAATTCTAATTGAGCTCAGGGCTCTCCGTTTATTCCAACACATTGGACATGCGGAGAGACCAAGTTTGCAAACGTAATTAAAATAAAGGCTCTTTGTTTTTACATATGGGACTCGGTCTCCTTCGTTGGCTTTTGTGGGGACCCACGGATTTGGGCATAACAGTGGTCATGGCATCTCTTCCCAGCAATAAAACACTGACTAAGACACCACTTCACAGAAGTACAAATCAAAGCCCCAAGAGCAAATTAACATCTCCAAGTCATAAGCTAATATGATGGGCTTTAATTAACGTGGAATTCTAACCTCATATTCCATCATTGGTACCACACCCTCGAGCCTCAGAGTCCTCTTCAACACAAAAGGAACAGATGGTGCTTCTATCCTTAGACTGCTCTGAGAATTAAATAAAACAATACACCAACAGTGTGGTTATGCGTAGTAGGTGTCAGTATTGTTAACATTAATGACCCATGTATAACACAGATTTTGAAGACTATTGCGTTGAAAGACAGGCTAGAATTAGGATGTCGCAGAAGTTTCTCATAATATAGCCTAGGGAAATTGATGTCTGGGTAAATGTTAAAGACAATTGATTGTGGAAAATCAATGTAGAATAACCTATTTCTATGCTGAAATTGTGCTACTTGTTGAGGTTTAGGGAGCTAATAAACAGTGTTCCTCCATGCACTTCTGAATTTAGAAATAGTTAAACAGCCACTACAATACTACAAAGATCTCCCATCAAAGGGAACATTTGCTACGGATAAAAGCTGACTTGGCTTAAGCCACCTGGGTTGCGTCTCTCCGGTTTCCATGGAAGAGCTGGCCCACTGTAGACATTCAAAGCAGAGACCTGATTCCATGAATTCATGTGTAGTTGCAGACTCAGCACCCCTGAGACTGAGAGGCCTGTGCAGAGCAGAACTGAGCAGGTGCAGGGTATTCTATCAGGTGCTCAGGTACCTTTGCCCTCCCAGGAATGGAGGTGGTTAAGCTGGTCTTTCTCTGGTGCCCCAGTGCCGTGGAGCGAGAGTGTAGAGGGCATGGATGTTTCTGTGCTGGCTCAGGGCAACTTGACACATGCTAGAGGTATCTGGGAGGAGGGATCCTTGATTGAGAAGATCCAGCTGTGAGGCATTTTCTAAATTTGTGATTGACAGGGGAAGGCCCAGCTATGAGTAGTTCCATCCCTGGGCTGGTGGTCCTAGCCTCTTTAAGAAAGCAGGCCAAGCAAGCCATGTGGAGCAAGCTAGAAAACAGCACTACCTCCAGGTTCCTGCCCGACTTGAGTTCCTGTCCTGACTTCCTTTAATGTTGACCAGCAGTATGGAAGGTAAGTCAAACACTCTCTCCCCAACTGGTGGCAGGTTTTATAGGGGAGTATGGAGCATACACATAGGGAAAATACTGTGACCGTGGTGGTAGTGGAAATGAGTCGTACTGGCCACTAGTGATGACATGGCCATTGGGGCTGAGTCACTGAGGTGGGGTGGGGGATGGAGGAACACCTGATTCTGGAATATGGGTCATACTTAGTTGACTAACACTTGGCATCATGACTCACCTGTGGGGAGGCCCATGAAGGGGGAGTATATCCGAGACCACAAACTGTAATAGAAACTACATTTTTATCCTTTCTTTCTGTAATGATTTCAGCCACATAAGGCTGATACTTCCAGGTTCTAGGGGTCATGCAGGTTCAGGCAAGCCCTCAGGCAGAAAGTGCCTAATGGTTTTTGCGAATGTTAAAGGGCCGTGCATGACCCACATGCAGTGTGGATTACATCCACGTATGACTCAGCTAAACCCTTGCGTGCATATGTGAGCCCCATCATTTGCATATGACGCCATCTTCCTCTCTCTCTC
>NC_022009.1:106934884-106936501 GCF_000317375.1 Microtus ochrogaster
TTTCCCAGGCCTGTACAAGCCCCCTCTAATAAACTCCTGAGTGGGTTTGTTGTGTGTTCCGTGTTTCCTTCTCACACGCACCAGGTAATTTCACTTTCACTTTTTAAAATCAATAGAAAGCTATAGTTCTCTAATTTTCCACACAGCCTTCTCAGCAGATGTTTACAGATTGCGGGGAGGAGTAGGCCAGAGTCTCCATGAATAAAAGAAGAGGTGAAGAACATCCCTAGCTGAGCCCAGAGCTCTGGTCTCTCCTCTTTCTCTGTCTCTTAAACTACAGCAAGAATACAAAGTCTCTCAGTGTGCACATATGGCTTGGAGTGTCTCTGAGAGAGACAAGAAAATGAGTATTTGTCTTCGCTCATCCATGAAGTTAATATACGAGCCGTTCTTAATTACATTTAGGAACTTTATTCAACTAGCGTAACTAGTAATTTCTGAGAATTCCAGCCAACCCCGGCGCTATACCAGCTCCGTGGAACAAGCCTCGAGAATTCATCTGGGCTTTCAAGACCATTGTTGGTGTTTGGCTGTGTGAGTGAATCTCCTTGTTTCCTCCTGACTCTGCCAAGCCTTTACTGCCCTTTGGTTTTCCAGGACAAGAGCTTTTATATATTTTACTTTATTTATTTTCAGATCACTTTATCCTACCATGAATGTGATTTCCATCTGTGAACTGTGTTGCAGGAACCGCCCTCTGGCAAGCCCCTCTCCCTTCCACTTTCCCCACAATCCCAAGAACAGCACAGAAGGAAAAGAGAAAGAGGATCTGCCTTCCTCACACCTGCCCAGCCAGGGCCCAAGAAGAAAACAATGCTGCCTCCAAGCTTCTCCTAATCTCTTCAAAAATGGAAATGCTATACCTCCTCACACTGTGAGAGATTTATGAGGCTCTCAGTTTATGAGGAAACATTACCAAAACGCTAATTGTTTGGAGAAAACAAGTTCAGTGTGGTTAGAAAAGTGCAGAGGAAAATGACAAGCAAACCAGGACCTAGGGAGAGGCTTTATAGCCTAAGCCTGGAGCCCCTTGGGATTGCTTTGCAGATGCTTGTCTGTGGGCCTGTGTGCTATAGTGTGAAGGCTTGTGTATCCTCCAAAAGCCGTGTTGGAAGTTAAACTCAGCACAACAGCACCTTTAGAGAGTGAGGAGGCCATCAGCCTCACCTGAGAGAGTGAAGTCAGCACTTTGTAAAGGGGTTAGTGAGCATGAGGCCATATTGGCTTTTCTGTAGTTCTGTCATGGGACGACAGAGTATCCATTCATGCCAGAGAAGGTAAAATGCAAGGAACTCTATTTTTAAATTTTTTATGTTTTTTGAGAATTTTATAGATGATATAATGAAATATAATAATGTTATGCCCAGATCATGGTGTCCCCCCAAAACCAACTAGGAGACCAATTTCTGTATGTAAAAACAAAGAGCCTTTATTCTTACACAAGTTTGCAAACTCAGTCTTTCCGAATGATCGGAGAGCCCCAAGCTCAGTTGGGGTTGGGTTTTTGTTGTAGCAAAGGTGGGGGTGAGGGATTTCTAAGGTTCAGGACCCCTGATTGGCTGACATTTGTCTAGGGGTGTCCTGGTGAGTGTGCTGGCAGGTGATCCTATCTACAAT
>NC_022009.1:106937026-106941654 GCF_000317375.1 Microtus ochrogaster
TTTTTTTAAAGCAAACAGGACGTTCCCCCGGGAGCATGCTAGCTGCGGGTTTTGAGGAGGGGGTCTGTAGGGTCTTTCAGAACTAGTTATTGTCTTCCAGAAAACTACTGAGGCTCAGGCTGCCATTGAGCTGGTCACGGCTGAGTCCTACAATCTTATCTACCCCAATTTTGCTCCTGACTACTTTCCAACCTACTCCTCCCAACGTTGTCACCTTGATCTCCCCCACCTCTGTTTCTCTTTTTTTTTCTTTAACAACCTACTAAGACCAATTACTGCTATACATATGTACACGGGTGAAGGCCTCCTACCCATGGCCACACCCCCAAAGCAGAGTGATTCTTCCTCCCCAGACAGTTATCAGCTGCCAATAGCTGCTCAGTTACAGGTGGAGCCTCTAGAAATTCTCTCCCATTTTAGCTGGGATTCTGGCTGGCTTACTCTTAAGCATAACCATAGCAGCTGCACACTCAAGAGGGCAGCAGCCCATGGCACGTGCAGAAGACGGCATTCCTTCGCATCCTCTGGCTCTTGTGCTCTTTCCACACTTTCTTCCTCAATGTTCTCTGAGTCTTGGTGGGGCCAGCTGAGGGCAGTGATAAAGACATCTCATTTAGGGCTGAATACTTGTAGTTTTTCTTGTACTGACTGCGTTTGCCTCCGGTGGAAAGGAAACCTCTCTGACTCTAGGTCTATGAATATCAACATACTTAGAGGTCAATTTGACAACATAACTGCAATGGTAAAAGTAAAAATGCTGCGGATCCCGGAGTGGCTGCAGTGGCAGAAACGCTGCAGCCCTCCAAGCGGCAAATCTCAGGATTAACATTTGGAGCCACCCCAGATTCTGAAGTGAGGCTCTTTGCTCTGGTGTTGGGAGCCTCCCCCATTAGGAATCAGGCATTATGCTCGCCCTGTCACCTGGCAGGATGAACCCAGGCAGTATCCGGGCCAGCCCAGGATTTTATGACTGCTACGTCACTATGTATGTACACAGGTACAAAAGGTCCCTTTAAGAGAGAAGCACCACCCACTTCCACTCTCTCCCACTGCTCTTATGAAAAGGTAGGCTGAGCCTTCCCTCTTCTTCCTCTTCCTCTCTGTTATGATTTTAGCCAGCCGGCAGGGCTGGCACTTTCGGGTTCCAGGGCCACGCATGTGTCGACAAGGCAAAAATACCCAACATCCCCGGGGACCTTAAAAGGCTGTACATGATTCACATGTGGCACGGTTGCATCACCTACATATGACGCAGCTACGTAAGCCCTTGCACGCATGCGTGACCTCTGTCATCTGTGTATGATGTAGCCATGTCATCCCCCTGTGCACATGCGCTAGGCAGCCTTTAAAAGCTGGATGCGCCATCTTCAGCTCTCTCTTTCTGCACACCGATGTCAGCAGGCCTGTACGTGTCTCCTCTAATAAACTCTTAAGGGGGCTTGTTGCGAGCTTCGTGCTTCCTTTTCACTCGCTCTAGGTAATTTCACTCACTCTCTGTATTTCCCTTTCTCCGCCCCCATCCCCGCACTCCCTTATCTCCATAAAACTGCCACATAAGCTTTGCCTGCGTGGCGTGTCTGTTTTCACCCTCCAGTGAGCTCTCCAAGGTCTCTCTCAGGCCATTTGACAACATTGGGTGTCGTGACACTCCACAGGCTCCCCTGGCAGTTCCTCCTGCCTGCCAGCAGTTTGAGAACCTCAAGAACACTGTATCTTCCAACCTGGTCACCTTTTCTGAATAAGGATCACTGGAATTCTGCATCCAAGACCAACAGGATTGGCAGTAATTAATGGGAGGCCCCTTCATGACTGAGGATTCGTCTCAGCTGTGGTTTTTCACCTTCTGGCTTTGCTCGAAAGAGCTCAAGAGACCCAGTACTGGGCACCCAGTCTCGCGCTCAAAGCTCTGGCCCCTGCCTTTGTGCTCGATGGACCACGAAGGCAGCTTGTGCTAGTCATATCCTTCCTCTCTTAGTCTCTGAAACTCAGGACACTACAGGCTGAGGATCTTCCCTACCTCACTCGTGGAGCAAGACAGTGACCTAAACAGTCGGCTAAAGGGTCTCTCCTTACTTAAGGTCTGTTCAGGCTAACAGGGAATGATTTAACAATGGATGTCTAATATCTAACATCTTTTTTTTTTTTTGCTACCATTGTTCATATTAAAGGATAAACACATTTCAGATGTAACTTTTCACTAAAAGAACATGTTTTGCAATGACACTTTCTTAGCAACAACTACTCCTGTCTCTGGTAAATGATGAAATGGAAAGAGAAAGGTTCAGATTTCATGCTGAGGGTTTAAGAATATGTCCTAAGATATCTAGAGGTGTGAGGATGTAAAAGCTTAAATAAGTTCTGAGGATCTCAGAAAATGATTTCAAATAGGTTAGTACCAGTTGTAAAGATTAATAAAAAGAATTAAAGTATATAAATAATGGGAGATACTTTAGATTTCTCTTTCCCCGTCTATGATATTCTTACAGTTTTAACATTAACATTTAACATTGATCAATAGAGTTCCAATAGGCTAAGAAAGCACGGACTACTTGCTTTCATTCACAAGCTCAAGATTTTAAATTTCTTTTGGTTGTCTTCTAAGTATAGACTTAAAAGTACTTTTCAGCAGGCTAAACTATCTCTGTCCAATTTATATATCTAACTCTCTGGACAGAGGAAAAATTGTTCATGCTTTTTACGATTAGAAATGTCATCTCTTTTTGTAGACTAAAAATTCATGTAGGCTCCAGAGAGTTAAGGAAATCATCAGATTTATATCCATCTGTCACAGGTCAAAGAGACTTCAGATAAGCACAGTCCTAAGTTTCCCCACTTGTCTGTTCCTGAGGTGGAATCCTGATTTTGGGATTCCTCCTGTCCCCCAATTAATTCCTAGGACTCTGGGACTAAAAGTCCAAACGTAAGGTTTTCTTTTAAGTCCCTAAATTTTAACTTCTACCCCTAGTCTATATTTGTCTCTGCAGATTTCCATTTAGCTGACAGACATCATCTAAGGGTTACCTGCGGACTGGAAACTGCTGAGCTCTGGACATGTTGAAAGCTGATGAGAACCACCGCAGCCAAGGTAATTGTTCCCTGTTTCTTCAGCTGGGTCAGCTAATCAGATGCTTCTGATAAATGCCCCGTTACCCAGTCTTTTGACTAGCCCTCCAGCTTTCCTCGGCCCTGGCAACAGTGACCTAGTTTCAGTTGGAACTGGTAACAAGAGAGAGCATATCATTCCTTGCCCCCATAACAAGCTGAAATGCTAAGTCAAGATGAAACCCTCTGGCATAGCGGGCAACATGGCTTCTGACAATGCCAATTGACAGACGACAAAAGTGGGCACCGGTCTGTCAGCCAGTAGATTCATTAACTGAGATAGTTCTTAATATGATAGGACTGCTTTACAGTGTAGATTTCACCCCAATGGTAATGCTAATGTATTTAGAAATTTCATTGTTTTTTCTAAACTGAAACTTCATGTAGGCTTCAGGGAGTTAAGGAAATCAGCAGATTTAGATTCATCAGTCACAGGTCAAGTAGACTTGGCCTGCTTTATGCAGAACAAAGAAGGATCATATGGATTTAAAAGAAATTTTTTTTCTGTACAAACCATTCAGGATTATAATCTGGCTGTACTCAAGAAAATATTACAAAAGAAGGACCTGAAATTAAAATAGTTGCCTGGTACCCTGTCCATTTCCAGGCTCCTCCTAGACAGTCACTTTAGCCCTTCTGCTTCTGCTAACTACTGTTGGCTTTTCCATCACTGATCCAATAACAAAATGATCATTCCTGTCTGGGTACCATTAATCTGATGGTTACAGATCCCAATATAAGCAAGCACCCATCACGGAGTCAAGGATTTGACCCAGGATACAACTCAAGGGGGGAATGTAAGACAGTGCTAACCTGTAAGTAAACCCAACCCACCCAAGGCCTGGGTTACTTCCTGGAGTGCTGGGAGTTAGTTATTCAAAAATAATGAAACCTCATGGGAGAAAATGGTGGAAGTATGGGTTTGTTCTTATAAGCCCTTGCAAAATATATCTTGGGGCCACTCAGCTGGGAATTCCAGGGAGTGGTCCCCACCAAAGTCCATCTTTATTAGTCTTTAATTAAAGTTTGCTTCAAATTTGGCTCAAATGGTGGAACTGGTTTTTCTCTGGCAAATCCCAGGATTAACAGCTCACTTGATATGATCTTCTACACTAGAATATATCACAAAGAATGTGTTTAATACAGTGTTAGCAATAAAGAACAGAAGAGTAAGTCATCCTCAGGGGAAAGTCTATGCGTTTTCTTTATACTTTCTGTCTGAATAGGTGGGAAGTAAAAGCTCATTGTGGGTCTTTGATTTGCATTTGTCTTATGATTTACAATGTTGAACATTTTTAATATGTTGGGCATATGAATGCTATGTTTGTAAAAAATTATACTCAAGCTTTGGTCCATTATCTAATAGAATTATCTGATTTTTTTTTGTTGGTGAGTCATACTAGTTCTTAAAATATGTCTGGTTAATCTTTCATAAGATGTATGATTTTCATATTATTTCCTTCCATTCTGAAGGTTACCTTTGTGTGTGTGTGTGTGTGTGTGTGTGTGTGAGAGAGAGAGAGAGA
>NC_022009.1:106941754-106959236 GCF_000317375.1 Microtus ochrogaster
GAGGAGAGGGTAAGAGTGTGGGAATATGTGTGCATCCATGTATGGACTGACATTCTCTCCTTCCACCTTGAGGCAAGGTCTCTCCTCTTTCTGCCAAGCTGGCTGTCCACTTCAAGGGAGGTGTCCCATGAGCTTCTGGGCCATCCTCACCTTCACCTGTCAACCCATTGCATGAGTGCTTAAATTCTAAGTCTGCAGTGCTGCCTTTGTCTTTCTTCATATAAATTCCAGGGCTTAACCTTGGGTCATCAGGTTGTGTGGCAAGCACATTTACCAGATGGGCCATTTTGCTGGCCTAGTATTTTATGCTTTGTTAATTGGGCTTCAAGGTTATTCATAGTCATTGTACAGAA
Source organism: Microtus ochrogaster (assembly GCF_000317375.1). Taxonomy (NCBI): domain Eukaryota; kingdom Metazoa; phylum Chordata; class Mammalia; order Rodentia; family Cricetidae; genus Microtus; species Microtus ochrogaster. The sequence goes on from NC_022009.1 coordinate 106,942,108, forward strand.
ATACAGTTGTTTTTCTGTGGGATTTTATATATTGCAACTTTGATGAATTAGCTAGCTAGTTCCAACACCCTTTGTGTAGAATCTTTATAATATGTACAGATAAAATCACTGCTTGGGAACAGGGGTAATTTCAGCTCTCCCTTTACAATTTGGATTGATTGTATTTGTTTTTCTTATCTAACAGCCCTTACTTTAGTTCTTTTCAATTTTAGGATTCAGAAATTAATGCTTAGAGACGATAATTAGCTTGCTTGAGGTAACACAGCTAAGTGGTGCAGTCTGAATAAAAACTCAAGGCTTTGAACGCTACAGTCAAGAATGGAGTCAAAATACTCAGTAGGATTTTAGCAGGTTGGAATGAAAAGGTGATGCTGGGCAGGTAAATTCTGGCAGGTTTAATATGGCCCTCTATATCCTTTGGCCCTGTATATACCACACACTAAATCACTAAATGCAAACAGGCTTAAAGGGAAAACTCCAATTACATCTTAAAGAATAATAATTTGGAAGACAATATTTGCTCTAAGATCAGTTAGAATAGCAGTGTTAACTAGGGTGAATCTGTGCCAATGATGGGCATAATGTAAAAATTACCTTGAAGCCATTTGTGTCCTTACCGTTATCTTCCCCCTCTGTCTTCTTATTCCTCCCTCTCTCTTTATCCTTCTACATAGTTTGAGACTTTTAAAGTTGAATGAGACCTTAGAGAAGAAAACAGAGGAACGAAAACAACAAGATGATAGTTTCTCCTCTCTTCTTCTCCCTCCCCCACTTCTTCTCCCTCCCCGTTTGCTTTCCTGCCCTTTGCAGACATAATGCAGCCTGCACAGTAGCTGTCCACAAAGCCCACTTAAAGGGGGGATGGTGTCTTCTTTGGTCTTACTCTGTCTCCTCAGATGATTAGATTACACTTAAAACTTGAATGGTCCCCATCTACACAAGCACCTGCTATGTAATTTTTGAATAGTTAAAAAAGAATGGTATCCTGTTATGCCTGGGAATCTGTAATTGCATTTACTTTACTCTGTAACGTATGCAAATTCCATGTAATGAAAAGATTGCCGTGGACTCAAATAACACTTTCAGATACAATTTGTTGTGTGATGACTGAAACTCCATGGTAACATAGACCACTGCCAGCTACCAGAAAACAAATACTAGCATATTACTTCTAAAACGTTTAAATTTCCCAAGATTCCCATTTTCTGTACACACCCAAGGAGTAAACAGGGAAGGAGCACTCCTAATCTTTCCCAGTTCAGTCCTGGATGAAGGACTTAGGCACAGAAAAGACAAAAGCTTTGAGGAGAACCAAATTCAAACCCTCCCCCCCTTTTTTTGAGACAGGGTTTCTCTGGGGCTTTGGAGCCTGTCCTGGAACTAGCTCTGTAGACCAGGCTGGCTTCAAACTCCCTGAGATCTGCCTGCCTCTGCCTCCCAAGTGCTGGGATTAAAGGCGTGCGCCACCACCCACCACACAATTTCCCCCAGGCTTTATCTCTCCATCTCCTCTTCCAAAGTGAGTAGTATCTCCAGGGAGACCTCATCAAGTATTGCCCCACCACTGTCACCAATGTGCAGTATTTAAAGAAAACCTTTAAATGCTAGATATAAGCTAATCTATATAGATATGATTTGTGGTGAGATGCTTGTACACTATATGAAAACTTATTGCTGTGATCGGTGTAATAAGAAGCTGAATGGCCAATAGCTTGGCAGGAGGTATAGATGGGACTTCCGGGCAGAGAGAGAACTCTGGGAAGAGGGTGGAGTCAACAACCAGATGTGGAGGAAGCCGCATGAGCAGTATGGAGAGATGAGGTAACGAGCCACTCAACAGAACATAGATTAAAATAAATGAGATACTGCAAATTATAAGAGCTAGCGGGACAAGCCTAAGCTAAGGCCGAGCTTTCATAACTAATAAGAATTCTCTGTGTCATTATTTTGGAGCTGACATGCCTTCTGAAGTATCCACCATGCCCACCACACACAACTTGTAACTCTGTGTTGCTTTGTGTGCTGTCTCTTGATGAGGAAGCTCAGAGCTGTGCTATGGGTCTTTTGTCTCACCAGAAGTTGTGGAGCACGTGAGTGATGGAGCTGGAGTTTGAACAGGCCACTTTTGGCTGTGAGAGACCCTAAAGCTGACCTCCCACCAGCTGTCTCCTCAGAGTGGGGGTGTGCTTACTCACGTGGCTGGAATTCCTTCTCAGTTCCCCCAGTGAGGCATGGAGGGCTGTTTGAAAGTCATTGATTTTGAAATAAGAACAACCCCGAGGGCCATATGGAGATTAGCTATTCTGCCCACATTTTAAATTAACCTTATTGATGGATTTCCTGCCAAGCTTAGTCTCATTTATCATGCAAGTTCCTTTCGGTGGGTGGAAGAAAAAAAAATGTGTGAGAAGTGTCCTCTAAATAAAGCAATGTATAGGCCAGGCTTGCAGATTTTTCTAAAGCTTATTTTTATTTGCCAGGCTTTCCTGTGCTGTCTTTGGTGTGAGGGGGGAATGTTTATTAAATACGATGAAAAGCGATATCTTGAAACAAGGATATTTTGGTACTGCACAACGGGGAGCAAGTCTTCTTTCTTCCATCCATCACTGTCAGCTGAGAACATTCCCAGCCAGCGGCCAGGGGGAAATGGTGTCAAGATGGCTGAGCCCCGTCATTGTTTTCCTTTACGCTTCCTGAAATTTCAGCCGAAACTTCATCCTTCCTGGCAAGGCAGCTGTCGTAGCATGGGGATGGACTGCGGCAGCTGGTTCCAAGATGTACCTTGAGCTTTCAAGGATGGGAAGGACCCCGTGGATGTGACAGTCTTTTCGTCTTGAGCTACGGTGTATGAATCAAGGCTAACGTGGCCAGACAGTGTAGCTAACCTGTCTGAGATAGTCCCAGCTTTTGGATAATACTGAACATAAATAATTGAGTCACAGGTGACTTTTTTTTTGTTATTGTCATATGTAAACTGCACTGGAGCTCAGAGGATGGAGAAGTTTTTCCAAAACGGTGTGTAGCTTAGCGATTTCTTTAATAGCTTGAATTTCTTAAATAGCTTGAAGCTCCAGAACTATCTTTTCAAACTGAGAAAAATAATGACCCAGATTGATCATCAGTTACTTACATGGGTTTATTCATAGAATTTGCCAGTCCACACGCTTTCTTTAATAACAAACATTTAAACACCCCTTTCATTATCCTGATATACTTATATGTAACACATCATGAAATAAATACTCTGGGGCTGGACAGACAGGTTGCCATTCCACATAACAGCTCACAACTGTCTGACATCTAGTTCCAGGAGATCCAGACCTTCTTCACCTCACTCAGAGACAAGAAGAAAGTTTTAAAAATACAAGCAACATTCAGCACTGGCAGGGAGATGTAGCCCAGCGCTGCTTCCAGCAGCCAGGGGAAGTTTCCTCTGGGGAACTCCACTCTGGTAAAGATGACCTTGACTAGGCCCCAGAAAAGAATTTTAGAATCTGTCAGTTTGGAGCAAGATGCTGAGTTTATTAAATAGGGGCAAGGGGGAGTAGGCACTTCAGATTTAACCGCAGGAATTTAGGGAGGGGATACCCTTGGATGTCTCCATGACAGCCACTGACATGATTCTGTGACACTCCGAGTTACATTGCTTACAAGATGTAGTTTACAACAAAAACTGAAGAATAAACCAAGCTCAAAAAATAAGTCGTTAACAATTAAAAAGTGCAAGGTGGTTCACTTTTTTTTTTTTTAAATTGTAACAGTTCCCTTTTGGGTTAGGGATTTGTCTCATTAGTAGAGCTCTTGCACAACAGTCTGGGATGCATCCATGCGTGCACACCCAGATTCTTTCGTAAATAGAATTGCAGAGTGGTTTTATGAGGTACATTGCTTAGATTTAGGGCTGAGAAAGTCATGCTAATACATTTAGACACCAAAGCCACAAATATTCAGACTAAAAATAAAGCATAGTTCTCCCTACCCCCACCCCAGGGCAGCGTCTTATGTGGCTCTGATTGTCCTAGAACTCACTGCAAGACCAGGCTGGCCTCGAACTCACAGAGATCCTCTTGTCTCTGCCTCACGTGTGCTGAGACTAAGAGCTTGTGCCACTCACTACGCCTGGCTTTGGCTTGTTGATGTTGGCTTTTAAGGAGTCATTTTAGTTTCACACCTGAATGTGTGTATGTGTGCAGAGCACTCACTGAGTCCATAGAGGGCATTAGAGTCCCGGGTACTGAAGTCACAGGTGGTTTTGAGACAGGTGCTGGGAACTGGATCCAGGTCCTCTGCAAGAGTAGTAAGAGGCCGGGTGGTGGTGGTGCATGCCTTTAATCCCAGCACTCGGGAGGCAGAGGCAAGCGGATCTCTGTGAGTTCGAGACCAGCCTGGTCTACAAGAGCTAGTTCCAGGACAGGCTCCACAGAGAAACCCTGTCTCGAAAACCAAAAAAAAAAAAAAAAAGAGTAGTAAGAGCTTAACCTTTGAGGCGTCTCCGGAGCCCCCTAGCATGCTTTCCCATCCTGCTCTGAGTATGGGACAAGCCCTATCAGTGTAACAATTTCACGTGTATCTGTTGTGTTAAGGTTTCTAACTTCCAGGTGGTGGTGGCGCACACCTTTAATCCCAGCATTTGAGAGGAAGAGGCAGGCCAATCTCAGTAAGTCTAAGGTCAGCCAGTCTACGAAGCAAGTTCCAGGACAGCCAGAGCTACACAGAAAAACCCAGTCTTGAAAAACCAAAAGAAGAAAAAGTTTCTAACTGCCAGCTAGGTCCACAATAAGGGACTTCTTTCTCTTTTCACACCTCAATTTTCTCTCTTTCTCGTCTGCCTTATAAAGGAGCAATCCCCGCTGTAAACAACAGAAATGTGTTTGTTTAATTAAGTCAACTTTTCTCAGTGCTCCGCAATCCAAGCCTCTGCCAGGCACCTCAGAAGTCCTCTGGTCAGGGAGGGATGCCTGGGTTCTCATAGTGTCTTCTGAGAGCTGGGTGAGCCTTTTGCTGGTTTGCCTGCTTGCCCTCAAAGCGAGTATTGAAAATGACTGTGGGTCTCTTGCAAAACCATTAAAAGCTTTAATTGAAAGGCCCTCCTCCACAGGCTTCGGATGAGTTTTGATTACACGTTCTTCCTTTGACCCTGAACGCCCTGGAGACCCGCCAAATGTCAGGGCTGGGTTATTCTGAAGTACTTAAGCCATAAGCCTCTGGCAGGTCTTTGATGGTCCTTGGGCAGGAGTCCTGTCCAGCCCCAAGGGGCAGGGACACACTGCAAGCAACACCATCTGTTAAAGTCTCTGGATTAAACCAGCCTGTGGAAAGGGGAGAGGTTTAGTGTTTAAAGCATCTTTATGGAAGTATTCATATGATGAAAACGACAGGCTTGGCCTCTTGAAGGAGCTTTTATTGTAACAGGCCAGTACGATTCCACCGGAAGTGCCTCATGGGCTCCATGAAGCTCCTCTACTAGTTTTTAATTTGTCTGTCTGTCCATCTGTCTGTCTGTCTATCTAGTTAGCTAGCTAGCTACCAATGATTTATCGTCATCTGTCTATCATCTACCTAATCTAGCTCCCAATCATCTATTTCCTATCAATATATGCATTTGTTTGTATATATGTATCAATCATCTATCTATCTATCTATCTATCTATCTATCTATCTATCTATCTATCTATCAATCACCTATTACCTATTTACCTATCGTCATCATCATCTATCTATTATCTATTTATCATCTATCTATCTATTATCTATCATCTATCTATCACCTATTTAACTATCTTCTTCATCATCTACCTATTATCTATTTATCATCTATGTATCTATGTATCTATGTATCTATGTATGTATGTATGTATGTATGTATGTATCTATCTATCTATCTATCTATCATGTATGTATGTATCTATCTATCATGTATGTATGTATGTATGTATCTATCTATCTATCTATCTATCTATCTATCTATCTATCTATCTATCTATCTATCTAATTTTGTCCAGTCATTCATTGGTTGACTCAGTCTCATTTAAGGCGTAGCTATTTAAATAGGCAAGCTTTTTTTCTTCTAGAGTGGGAACCTCTGGAAAAGTATCCACAGAGTTTCCCAGACTATAAAAGGGGATTGGAGAGGAAAAAATAATGGCATTGGATTCCTGAGTTACTACTCTCATCCAGAAATCTTCAAATGAGCAAACAGATAGACTGGTTCTTTGCAAGAGCTTCCACTGCAGCCGTAATCCACGCTCACTGACCATAAAGTGCCTGGCACAATGGCCCTTGCCTGTGGTCCCAGCACTTGGGAGGATTGGGAGTGGAGGCCAGCCTAGGCTACAGAGTGATATTCTATCTTAGAACCAGCCAAACAAATGACAAACAATTGCCCTGCCGCATTCACAAGTGAAGCACAGAGAAGAGAATAAGAAGGAAAAGGTTTCAGAGGCCCTATGATTTGGAAAACAGGTGCCGTCCACGCTGCGCTGCAGAAGGCATGTCAAGAAAATGTCTCCTGCATCTAGGGAGAAGTTAGGTAGGAACTGAAAAAGGAAAGTTATGTTCTCTCATCCTTATAAAACATCAGATAATTGTCAGGTCTCCAAATCTCTCCTTGTGGATATTGGTTTGGTAGGACAATTATTATCCTTACTTGGAACAGTTTAAAAGTAACATAAGAATTAAAAACCGTGTTCACTCTGGGTTCATATCTGAAGCCGCTGAGGAGCACTGTGTGTCTATTGCAAACCATCCGCCAGGATGTGGGGCTCTTCAGCCGAGGAAGGAAACAAGGGATGCAAATGTGAGGGGGGATGCAGGGCAGGGATGCAGGGCAGGGATGCAGGGCAGGGATGCAGGGCAGCATACACGGCATAAATGGAATCCAGACTGCTTCTGGGAACATAATCTCATGAATAAAGATGATCCAACATCTTTGAACTATGTATTTTAAGATTAATATTTCTCAATAGTTCTTGTCGAAGTGACTGGCAGTAGAATCCATAATAAGTACTTTGTTGAATTATATTTAGCTTCAATATAAATGTGGAAAGACACTGTGAATTCTCATGTCAAATTATGTTACCTGAAAGTTAATTAGTTGTACCATGATTCAAAAAACAATTATTTTTAATTTGGCAAAATACAGCTTTGTATTTCTAACAATTCAATAAAAGGCATTTTAATTAATGAAATTTAGTTTTGAGAGGGTTTTAGGTTCATGTCAAAGCTGAATTGAAAGTACAGAGAGTTTCTCTGTACCCTCTGTTCCCACACAGGAACTGCTCCGCTATTGATACTGTGCACCACAGTGGGACATTTGTTAGAACCAATGAAATCTATACGGACACATCATTGTCACCCCAAGCCTAAAGTTTACATTGGGGTCACTCTTGTATTATCCATCTATGCAGTGTCACAAAGGCTAATGACATTCATAGTGTGACCATCTTAGTATCTCACACAGTAGTATCTCTGCCTGGCCACTCTTCTCTTCCTCCTGGCAACCACAGATCTGTTTACTATACACAAACTTTGACTGTTCTGATGATGATGTATGTGGTGGTTTGAATGGCCCCCATAGACTTTCGAATGCTTGAATGCATTTGAATGGTTGGCCCATAGTGAGTGACACTATTAGGAGGTGTGGCCTTGTTGGAATTAGGTATGATCTTGCTGCAGGAAGTGTGCTAATGTGGGGGTGGGCTTTGAAGTCTCAGACGCTCAAGGTAGTGTGACATTCACTTCTACTACCTGTCAATCAAGACGTAGAACTCTCAGCTCCTTCTCCAGGACCTCGCCAGCCTGTATGCTGCCGTGCTCCCCACCATGACAAGAATGGATTAAACCTCTGAAGCTGTAAGTCGCCCCGATTGTTTTTCTTTATAAGAAGTCATGGTCCGTGAAGTAAGTGATCTCAGGATGTGTGATTGGCCCTAAGGTCCAGTTCTAAAGAGTCTAACAGATTTTGTCAAGAATGTCCTCCTATACAAATGAGCATTATATGTTCTGAGGAGCATATTGCTACATGTGTATAATAAAAGTGTGGTGATGAGAAAGATTTTAGACGTTGGAAAGATGGGTCAGTGCTTAAGACATTTGCTGTTCTTGTAGAAGACACACATTTAGTTCCCAGAACACATGGTGGCTTGCAACTGTCTCTAATTCCGGGGGTCCAGCACCCTCATCTGGCTCCATAGGTACCAGGAACATACATATGCAAGCAAAACACTCAAACATATAAACTGAAAATCAATAAAGCTTTTTAAAACAAAATTAAAAAAAAAGAAGTCATGGTGTCTCTAGAAACCCTGACTAAGACAATCTACAGTTGGAATTTTGGCGTATATTTGCAAAATAAATTTTACTTTCCTCTATGTATTTCCATAGTTTGACAACTTATTTCTTTTTAGTATTAGAAAATGTCCCATTGTCAGCATATTCAGCAATTTTTATCCGCTTATCAACTGAGAAGCATCTTGGTTGCTTACAGTTTTTGTCCTTGATGAATAAGGCTTCTAGAAACATCTGTGTGCTATGTGCTAGTTTCTGTATAGAGTTGTCAATCCCTTTGCATAAATAAAAAGAAGTGTAATAACTAGATTACACAGCAAATGTATGTTTAGGTTGCAATCAACTGCCAAAGTGAAGCAGGTTAGAAAAATAGGGAAAATTAAAGAGACATAGGAAGAGAAAGGAGCCCCTCACTCAGAAATCTGATAGGGAGCCAGAAACTCCAACCAACTGATAATGTTTAAATCTCCTCAGAGATGCAAAGCACAGCCTCCTAGGAGCATCTCCAAATCGGAACAGCAATCTGCACATCCTTTGGACCAGAATGCTTGTAGCTTTGAGTTTAACAACTTCACCCCTCTCTTTCATCCCTCATTCTAAACAGTGACTCTGAAAAACCGCCTTACAGTTTCATTTACAAAAAGGAAAGTTTTTTTAAGAGAAAAAAAAATAAGTAAACCATATTTTTTAAACTTGATTTTTAACTTTGGATAATTCCTAATTAAGCAATTAACCTTGCTTAATTTCAAACCTGGTTGCATCCGTTGAGTCAAGCACCTTATAAGATTGATGGCTGCACTGGTCACTGTGCTAATGAGGCACCTGAACAACATAACTTAAAGAGCCACAGAATGACATGCAACCTTTGTGAAGATACCTAACCAATGATATCCCCTTCTCTAAACATCTGCTGTTAAATCTAAAGCACATGGTCTCTTATCTCTACTTAGTGAATTGGTTAACTTTCCTGAAGGAGATTGTGTGTGTGTGTGTGTGTGTGTGTGTGTGTGTGTGTGTGTGTGTTTGAAACAGGTTTTCTCTACATAGCTTTGGCTGCCTTTGAACTCATTATATAAACCAGACTGGCTTCGAACTCACAGAGACCTATCTCTTCTACCTCCCTCGTACTGAGGTTTAAGGCATGCACCACTATGTCCACATCTTTTACCACAACTTTAAATCTGGAACAAGGAGGCGTTGTGTGGCATACCCAGAGAAAGACCATCAGGATCCCTGAGGATAACTGGATGTGGGATTCCCTTCTGTATGCTGTGACTACCATTGGCTAATAAAGAAACTGTCTTGGCCTGTGATAGGGCAAAAGAGTAGAGCTAGGTGGGGAAAACTAAACTGAATGCTGGGAGAAGGAAGATGGAATTTAGAGATGCCATATAGCTGCTGCCAAGAACAGATGAGCTGGAACCTTGCTAGTAAGCCACACCCACGTGGCGATACACAGATTGATAGAGATGGTTTAATTTAATATGTAAAAGCTTGCTAGGAATATGCTAGAGTCATTGGCCAAGCAGTGTTTTAAATAATATAGTTTCTGTGTGATTATTTTAGGACTGAGCAGCCTGGAACAAACAAGCAACCTCATTACAACAATAACTAACCACCTACACTGTGGGGGCACCCATCACCTGGGAAATGGCTACGTAAGATAGGCCAGTGTTTTCTAGTCCTGTATTTTAAGGGCAAGTAAAGGAGTGTCCCATATTCTGTGTGAACTTTTCTTTTTTTCTTTTAGATAACCAGGGAAACAGGGACAGAGCTGTGGGTAAGCAAAAAGAGCTTGCCTTTAGGCTACATCTTACATAAATGGAGCACTTAAAAAAACATGACATCAAGAAAAGAAAAGTATAATTTATACTAACCTGCTTGGCCACAGAATAGTTTAGAAAATTGAAAGGCTGAGTCCACTATGAAAACATTCTCACTGTAGTAAAGTCTCGCAATTTGATTTAGTTCACAAAAGGAAAGATAAGTGATCTTAAGATTCATGTTCAGATGTCTATGACATTATATCCGAGCCGCCAATGGCTTGAGATTCACAGGAATGTCTGCTTGTGTGCATCTGGGAACTAAGGACATCCCCTGTCAGCTGTCCCATCTTTTGACACTGCTGCATTATCATCCTCAAAGTTTGTGCCTGAGAATCACACAACACCCTTACACCCTCCCCATAAAAAAATAATTTGTAAGGAAAATCCTATCATGTTTTAAGTAGGTCTGTGGTTTCTGTGTTGAGCCACTGTGACAGAGACACTGTGTTCATTAGTTGGTGTTTTGTTTTTTTTGTCAACTTGACACAAGCTAGAGTCATCTGAGAGGAGGGAATCACAACTCAGAAAATGCCTCTCTCTTCTTGTCTTGCAGGCACGTCTGTGGGGCAGTTTCTTGTTTGAGGACTTACATGGGTGTTGGCACCCCTGGGCAGACGGCTCTGGGTCTTCTCAACTGGCTGGTGAAGGCAGAAAGAGCAGGACAGTCAGTGGACTTCCTCCAGGGTCTCTGCTTTGAGATCTTCCTGCTGTGAGTTCCTAGCCTTGTATCCCCCAATGCTAGACTGTAACCTGGTAGCCGAAAAAACCCTCTCCTCCCTGAGTTGCTTTTAGTCATGGCATTTATCACAGCTATAGAAAATCAAGCTAGGACAGCCGTAGTCATAGTTCTTCTTAGCTCCATGGGCCACAGGTTAGACACATCAGAGAGAGGATAATACTAAGTTCCTATCAAGAGAGGCTGTTCCTAAGTGTCATCAAGTGTTCCAAATGAATCGTCAAGCCCAGGGCAAAAGCAATGCGGTAACTCAGAATCTAGGGAATCTTCAGATCAAATTTCTCTACAGTCCCAACTCCATCTTCTCAACCTTCCATTCCTTCAATGTATCCACCTCTATTTCCTGCTTAAACAGGAGTAACTATGAGTGAAACTTCTTATCTTCCCATGCCCTTAATCAACAAACGTGTTTCCACTCTGGGGAGCAGCAAAAAAGAAAGAATTTTAATATGACATGTCCTTTTGCCAGTGTCAACTTTCTCTCAATGCAAACAGAAATCGGGACACTTTGAAGCGCATACCGATAGGCTTTTTGATGATTTTTGATCCTTGAGTATGTTCTTTGAGCTATCATAGTTATATCTTCATATAACTTGATCTGTTTGCTGCATTCAAAAAAAGTGAGGAATTTGGGCTCCTTTTGGGAAGAAATTCATGCTAGAGAACATGAACAGTCTATTAGGGTCACCACTTCCCCAAATCTGGCAGTGGATTTCTGAAAACAAGCTGGAAGCAATGTTCTAACTCTGCCCATCCATATTCTTACTTAAGTGACAAAATGCAGAGGACAATGGATGTGACAGTAAACTGTAAGGTTGTAGAAGCAATTGAAAATAAAGATGAGATTCTGACCCTATTTTTAGACTATCTTACTGAGACGTTAAGGAAATGTAGACATACCGATCTCAGCTCTAATGAAAGTGAGATCTTGCTGGCTGCTTAGTTTGCCATTCAGTCTGCTCCAAACATTAGGAAGAAGCTAGAAAAACAGGTATTGAGATTCCAGACATCCATAAAACAACTATTAAATTTGACCTTTGGGGTTTTTAACCACAGAGATAAAATAGAGGTAGCTCAAAATGGTCCAGTGGAAATGATTGCAGGCACAGAAAAGCCTGACTAATAGCCTAAATTCTAAGGAATAATATATTTCCTCAAAAAAACAAGTTACTGTCTACCCAGAGAAAGCCCAAGTAAAGAAATGAGAACTATAAAGGAGCCAGGGCCTGCTGCCTGTCTGAAAAAACAGGGCATTGGTAAAAGAACGGCTCACAACAGGGTCCTGAGAAACAAACAAATCCAGGGCTTTGCTGTCTTGTAAAGAGATGAGACACTGAAAACAAGAATGTCACATCCTCTGAAGGAAGGATGGACTCTTGGCTCTGATGATGGCTATTGTAGACTTCTTACTGACCTTGCTCAAGTAACTGTAGCTATCGTCAAAGACCCCTGAACTACTCTTGACCGGACTGATAAAAAAAATATATTAATATTCTTCTAGGTGCTGTGGCTTTATTCTCTGAGCTAATGTATAATTCAGAACACAACTGTGATAAACCAATGGTTATGTAACCCAAATCAAAAGCCTAACAAAGTCTTTTACATGTAGTCTTGGAACAAGGTTTTCTTGTAAGCCTTTGTAGGTCTCCCTGATTGTCCTGTTGGAAAGAGATTTTTAGAATTATAGTAATCCTCCAATTGGTCCCAGAACAGATTTTTTTTTATAAGATCATCAATTACTAAGTCGATTTTAAAAAGGAAAACTCAGAACATCCCTCCCAAAGTATGGGTAGCTACAGTGACACATCTCCTCCACTAAGTCCAAGCCCCCTTCAACAAGGCCACACCCCCTATTTTCTCAAACAGTTCCACCAACTGGAGACCAAGCATTCAAACATATAAACCTATTGGGACCATTCTCCTTTAAACCACCACATTTCTGTTATATCCCAAATCAAAATATCTGCTTGATTCCAAGAGCAGAGACTCAATACACAATAAACATGTATATTGCATATATGTAATAAACTTGCATGAATTTTTATCACAGGAATTCAGAGGTAGCCCTCACCTGTTTGAAATGATGACTATAACTTTAAAAAATAATGGCTTCCCTCAGAAGATAAGTGATCTTATGTGCAGCCCTACAAAATTAGACTCTGATGACAATATTAAGTTCAGAAATTTCTAGGAACCACAAGATTATGACTAGCTTCTCAAAAGGCTCAAACTTCCCAACAAATGGTAAACTATTTAGGGCCTGTCCTAACTCCAGAACAGTTGACTTTGGCCCCTAAAAGGAAAGAAAAGTGTTACTAAAAGTCAGACCACAGTACCTATGCTAACAGCCTTTTAAGGCGTGGCTGGATTCGGACTCCGCATTTTGGTATCGCTGTTAAGCCGCTTCCTGAGGCCACGTAATGACCGCGCATTCAGGACCCCTCCAGTGGTGTTGAAGAAGAGCAGTGAGATTTTTGCTCTTATTGCCCTGGCCTTGGGAATTCTTGATTTAACAAAACCTTTAGCCCTGGGTGTAAGAGTGTACATACAAGACACACACTTGTTTGGGAACTATTTCCTCAATACTTCCTAAACTCTCATAAGGTTTAGGAAGGAAGCCGAGAGATCGACAAGGTCCAGGAAACTCACGAAACTTTAGATCAGGAAGCTCAGAAAGTTAAAAGATTCACAACCACCAGACCAAGGTTATAATGGGTGTGAGCGGAAGCAGGAATGCACACAAGTTGTGCAAGGAGTCCACAGTCACGCATGGGCTTTCTGGAGACAGAGCTGCCTTTGAGTCGCCCCTGTTCCTGTAAGCAACCCTAATATAAACTCACTGGCTCACTAAGGTAGACTTGGTTTCTTTGGTTGGCATGGGTGTCCTGTCTGAGGAAAATAGGTGGGTTTTGTCTCTTCAAGAAAAGTCACACAATAGGAATCTTCACCCAAAACCTGTGGTGCAGTCTGGGATCTGTAGCGCTATTTCCCCAAACAACTAGGCTCTAGCATGTGGATGGCCAACATGAGCAGAAGCAGCTACAGCGGGGCTAATAAGCCCCCGCTTACCAGTCTGCCACTAAATTCTCTTTGGAATCCTCATCTACAATTCTGGGTTTGTGCCGATGCATGCTACTTTTTGTTACTGTGACCCAACAGTACAGTTTGAAGTCAGGTATGATGGGACACGCACAGCATTGTGCCTTGTGCTTAAGATTGGTTTGGTTAGCTGGAGCCTTTGTGCTTTCATATAAGTGTTAAGATTGACTTTCCATTTAAATAAAGAATGGCATGAGGGTTTATTTTAACGGCGATTTCATTTAATCTATATATTGCTTTTGGTAAGATAGTCATTTTTGCAGTATTTTAGAAATCCAGATGGTATGTTTCCACTTAATTTTAAACTTTAAATTTGCTTTCTCCTGTGTGTTGGCTCCAGCAGGCAGCTGTGCAGAGGTAGCACAGGGGGGACTTCCCAGGTCAAACAGAGGCGGTGCCCCATGGAGCTATAGAATGTTATTGCTACAGCTCCTGCAGGTCCCTCAGGGCTGAGGCAACCAGGTCATTCCTCCCATCTTTGTGGAGGCTACAGGAGATATCAATGAAGCAGCTATTTCTCCAACAGTCCGTCCTCCCGTCCCCCCCTTCACCCCGTCCCCAGTACCCCTTCTGTCCCCTCCCCAGACCCTGCTCCCCTATAGTCATCTCTCTCATTCCCCCTCCCCTCCACCCCCGGCAGTCATCATTGATGGTCCAGGCTGCTATAGCCACCACACAGCTGCTCAGGAAGACTCTGATCTAGAAAAGCCGCCCAGAAGAAGACTTCAAACCAGCCACAAACTCCTGAGAAGATTTTTCTTCCCAGTTGTGGAAACGACAGCCACCATCGTGGTCGCTCTTCCAACTGTGGCTTTTCTCAGGAAGGCTTTGATTTGGTTGCAGCTGTTTCAAATGCTCAGAATAGCTCGAGAGACTTGAGCCGTGGCAGCTTCAGATGCCAGTTGCATGACCCAACCTACAGCCGCTCCAGATGCTCAGCCAGAATCTGTCCAGACTTCTCCAGGGCAGTCGTCCATCTGGCCAGGCAGAAACACCTCCCCGGGACATGATAGATGGTGTCCATGCATGGCTGCTTGTATACGCAGTAGTCATCTCACTCTGGGTGAAGGCTGGGAGACCTCCCTTCCTTTCACACTTCAGCCTAAGCCCCCATAACGCCTCTGTGGTCTTTATCACAGGTAGAGCGAGCTGAGCTGGGAACGCGAGCGGCAGACACAGTCCCCTGGGCCGGAAGCTTCAGACGTACCTGACGTATCAGAGAGTGGGTAGGAGCGGAGGCTGTGGGAACCTGAGACTGGGGAGAGACCAAGTATAGGGAAGTAGAAGGCAGAGAGCTGAGGCTGCGGAACACACATTGCTGAGAAGAGACTAGCCGTGGAAAGCGGAGAAGGGCTACAAAGAGGAGGAGCTGCAAAACCTGACTGCCAGAAGCATTCCAGAGGGCCACTGAGGATCTGAAAAAGAAAAAGTTGAGGCTTTCAACATCTTCAACTCTGAGCTATAACTCTGAGAACTAAGGGATCTGACACCCCCAAGGTCAGAGCTATAACACTAACAACTCAAGAGTTCTGTCTCTCTAAGCTGGAGCCAAAACAGTACCTTCAAGGTACCATAGCCCAGGACTGTAACACTGATTGGGAGGGTCCCAACACTCTAAAGCTCAGGGTTGTTGATATCAAGATAATTGATTTTTGCTCCTTTGTGATTTCTTTTTCATTGGAGAAAAAGAACCCTGGGCTGATAGGTGACATTGATGTTTAAAATTTTCGCTTCTAGACCAGCCCTGACCGCCTTTGACCTCTAGTGAAGGTGGCCTTTGAAATGACTGTAGTTCCATGCTGACATAGTTAATCTTTGTCATGTGTGTATCTGGTTCTACCTGTTGCCCTTGCTGTCTGCTTTTGGGTTTCTCTCTTTTTCCACCATTTATGTTGTGAATAGAGCATTTTTATATAACTCTTAAGATATTTCTCGGTATATGAATTACTTTAGAGTGTTTTTAGTGGGTACTCTTGAATTTGAAGTATATATTTATAATGAATTCACTTTCCAATTAATCAACTATACCCATTTGTAGTAGTAAGAGTACCGTTTAACAATAAAAATATTAGCAATTCCTCTGCCCTGCCCTTTAACATCATGGTTGTTCATTTTACATGTATGATGACTGTGTAGCGATATGCTGCCGTTTTTTGAATGACAGCTAACTCTTAGACCAATTAAATGTTTAAGAGTAAAACTTCCTTCTCTAAAACTCTTCCTTTCTTTACAAAGATCAGAGTTTTAAACCGATACTATTTTTCTTTGCCTTGCAGAACTTTCATTCTTATGCCTTGAAAGACAAATCTAATAGTAACCTTATATAATTCCGTACGCCTGCGTCCTTTATTTCTCCTCCATTGTTGAAGGGTGGCTTTACATTCTGCCAAACTCTTGAGTTGTCGGTCTTTCTCAGTCGGTGCTTTAAATATTTTCTTCCTACTCCTTTTCTCGCCTTCGTGGCTTCAAAGGGGGA
This sequence comes from Microtus ochrogaster, assembly GCF_000317375.1. Classification (NCBI taxonomy): domain Eukaryota; kingdom Metazoa; phylum Chordata; class Mammalia; order Rodentia; family Cricetidae; genus Microtus; species Microtus ochrogaster. The sequence continues at coordinate 106,958,531 of NC_022009.1, forward strand.
AACGGCCTTAATTCTCTTTCTGTTAAAACTGTGGGTGGGGGGTGGCGCGAGTTTCAGCTACATACATGCCTATGTGACTAACACCCGTGAGCCTGGCACTCACGAAGAGGGTGTCAGGTCCCTTGCTTGGGATGGGAGTAGGGACAGTTGTTAGCCTCCACGCGGGTGCTGGGAATCAAGCCTGGGTCCTCTGGAGGAGCAGCCAGTGCTCTTCTCTGCTGAGCTCTCTCTTTAGCCCAAAGGATCTCATTTTTGTTTCCAGTGCCCTACAGGTAAGGGGTGAAAGAATGGGAGGACTACGCATGCGCATTGCATCAACGCCTGTCTGAAGAAGAATTAGCTGAGTCACACTTCTTTTGACTTCTTTCAAGGTTTCATCTTTATTGCTCTTTCCCCTGAAGTTTGTGCAGAACATGTCCAGGTGTAGCTTCTGGCAGCATCTATCTTGCATGTTATTCTCTGAACTTCTACATCTGTGTTTTGGTGTCTTACATAGTTCTTCTTTTCCCACGGTTCGTACATCGCAGTCTTTTTGGTAACCTACACTTCTGTTTTTTCCCTTCTCTCCTTTAGTTTTTTTTTTAGCTTTTGGTTTTTTTTTTCAAGATTTGTTTTTTTTAATTTATTTATTTATTGAGGATTTCTGCCTCCTCCCCACCACCGCCTCCCATTTCCCTCCCCCTCCCCCGATCAAGTCCCTCTCCCT
>NC_022009.1:106960595-106986774 GCF_000317375.1 Microtus ochrogaster
ATCTCCCGTGCCCATCTGTTGTAGGGTACTTCCCACTTTCTCTTCTATCATCTCCTTTAGTTTTAGAAGCTTTTATCAGAAGCCATGCCTGTACACTATGCCCAGTATTAAGGTGAGGAGCTTCTAGAACAGCTGTGTGTATGAGCTGCATCGCCAGTGACTGGGGGGTTGCCGCTAGCTCCCTTCAGAAATGAGTTTAAGGCTGCTGGAGCCTTAGTCAAAATAGTTACCACAAGTCCCTTCTTCTGCATGGCCAGAGAGGTAGCTCATCTTTTCAATTTCATCAGCTTGAGGAAGGATGTAGAACCACCTTTTACCATAGCAAACAGTTGGGTTAGTCGGTGCACTCGATGTGCTGGTCAGAGGTAGCAATTTCCCCTTTTCCTTGGAGTGATTTTCCTGTCACAACCTTCTCCTAAGTCTTCCATGTCCAGGCTGACCGGACCCCCTCACCATCCACAACTGCCCAGTTAGTTGGAAACTCGGAATGGGAACTGAAACCCCCAAAAAGTAAAGATGTGGAAAGGGAACAGAAATGGGATAAGAGGAAAGCTGGGTTAGGAGGGACAAAATGAGCACTTCCGGCATAGGTAGACAACATTGGAAAATAACAGAGAAATTAGAGAAACCATGAACACTCGCGAGAGGGTTTGGCGAGAACACTGCTCATTTCTGCTCAGCAGGAGTGGTTGGCGCCGTTGTGTTTTGCTCTATACTTAGCCCCGAAGAAAGCCTCAGAAAACAATGGTTAAATAAAGCTTTTGAAAATGAAAAATAGGGACGGGAAACGCAGGGGCGGCTTCCGGGTGCCGGCGCTGCCGCCGCTGTTGCTCCCCGGCCGCCGCCGCCGCCGCCGCCGCCTTGGAACCCGGGCCTGGGGGGCGGTGGGGCCTCGCATGGAGCCCCCGCCCCCCGGAGCTGCCGCCGCCGCCGCCCCCGCCGCGCCACACGCAGGTCCCTCTGGAATGGCGTAAGCACGTCCCTAGCGATGGACCCGTCGGTGACGCTGTGGCAGTTTCTGCTGCAGCTTCTGAGAGAACAGGGGAACGGCCACATCATCTCTTGGACCTCACGGGATGGCGGTGAATTTAAGTTGGTGGACGCAGAGGAGGTGGCGCGTCTGTGGGGGCTGCGCAAGAACAAGACCAACATGAATTACGACAAGCTCAGCCGGGCGTTGCGGTACTACTACGACAAGAATATCATCCGCAAGGTGAGCGGTCAGAAGTTCGTCTACAAGTTCGTATCCTACCCAGAGGGTGCAGGGTGCTCCACTGAAGACTGCCCACCCCAGCCTGAGGTGTCTGCAGCCTCGACTGTCGCCATGGCCCCTGCTGCTATCCATGCAGCCCCAGGAACACCCAAGGGTGCAGGAATAGCCGGCCAAGGTGGTTTAGCACGCAGCAGCCGGAACGAATACATGCGCTCGGGCCTCTACTCGACCTTCACAATCCAGTCCCTGCAGCCACAGCCACCACCACCTCTGCATCCTCGGCCGGCCTCAGTGCTCCCCAACACTACCCCTGCAGGAGTACCAGCACCTCCCTCGCGGAGCAGGAGCACCAGTCCGAACCCCATAGAAGCCTGTTTGGAGGCTGAAGAGGCTGGTCTGCCCCTGCAGGTTATCCTGACTCCACCCGAGGCCACAAACCAGAAATCACAAGAAGAGTTGAGTCTGGAGCCAGGTTTCGGCCGTCCACTGCCCCCAGAAGTGAAAGTGGAGGGACCTAGGGAAGAACTGCAAGCAGTGGGGGCTGTGGGCTTTGCTTCAGAAACCGTCAAAACGGAGCCAGAAGTCTCACCCTCAGCTCGGCTCCCAGCTGTCATCATGGAAAACACAGCCCAGGTTTGTGGCCTCTCTGCCTCTGTCGCTGAGATCGCCCAACCCCAGAAGGGCCGGAAGCCCCGGGACCTGGAACTTCCACTCAGCCCAAGCCTGCTGGGTAGCCCAGGACCTGACCGGACTCCTGGATCAGGAACAGGCTCCGGTCTGCAGGCACCAGGGCCAGCACTGACGCCATCCCTGCTACCCACACATACCTTGACCCCAGTGCTGCTGACACCCAGCTCACTGCCCCCCAGCATTCACTTCTGGAGCACTCTGAGTCCAATTGCACCCCGTAGTCCAGCCAAGCTCTCCTTCCAGTTTCCGTCCAGTGGCAACGCACAGGTACACATCCCTTCCATCAGCGTGGATGGCCTCTCGACCCCCGTGGTGCTCTCCCCAGGGCCCCAGAAGCCATGACTCCACCACCACTCCCTTTCTGGAGTCCCTCCATCCATGCTCCTCAACTCTCCAACCAGCCATCTCAAGGAGAAACAGTTCAACTGATAGGCTCATGCTCTGCTCGTGGTGGGGTGGATATTCCTGGGAAAGAGAGAATCTTTCACTAACTTCCACCCAAAATAGACAGCTTCTTTCTCTCTTTTTTTTTTGCCAGCCTCCCAGTGGCCGCCTTTACACGTCTCCTACTTGAATGGTAGACGTGGTTTATTTATTTATTTTTTGAAGGCCACTGGGAAGAATCTGGCCTAACCCTTTTAGGAGAGTGGGTAAGACATCTCTCCCATTTCTTCCCCAGTTTTCTCCCTAAAACAAGACAATCAGGGTATGGCTTGAGAAGGACCTTTATTTATTTCTCAGCCTGCCCTTGGAGAGATGAGGGTGCCATGTCTTTATTTTGCAACCTGGGTTGAAGAGCTAGTTTGTTTTGTTTTATTATTCCTGGCCATATCTGAGTCCAGGAAGCACTTAATGGTTTGGGAGTGGTAGCCAAGGAAGAACCACACTGTTCACACAGGAAGTGCTACCTCCCCAACCTTCTCAGTCAGCTTGTTCTTTCTCAAGTAAGCTTTCAGCCAGGGAGGAATACTCCTCTTGTTCTTCCCCTGAGAAGCCATTCCTTTGTCTCCAAATTCCCTGGGGGCCTGCCTATTACCTCCCAATGGAGGGTTTTTTTGGGGGTGGTGGTCCCCGTCTGGGGGGCCCCTCCAGCCAGTACTCCAGGGCTCTCTGTCTCCCATCTTCTTCCATTTTGATAGTATAATCTATTTTTAAATGGGGCTTTTCAATAGGGGAGAGGGAAGCATCCCTTCCTATATCTGATGGGTGGGTAGGCGGGTGGGTGGGAAGTAAGGGATTTGGAGGTGGTCTTCCTGCCAACCCCAAGTGTTTATTTTTGATACCAAATGTGTATTTTCAGCTCCCTCCCTCCCAGCCCCTCAATATCCTGCGGGCAGGTGCAAAGGACCCTTTTAAGTGTCCCTGGAGTTGGGAGGGAGGAATGGGGAACATGAAGCCTGTCTTGTACCAATTCTAGGCTGGAAGGAATGGATTCAAAAAACTCCCAGGCTCACCTCCTGTCAGCACTGGCCCAGACCAGGCCTGAAGACCTGGGGGCTGGTGATTTGGGGGACGGTGCTACACTCGTCTCCACTATTTGTTTTACTTCCCCAAAATGGACCTTTTTTTCTAAGAGTCCCAGAGAATGGGGAATTGTTCTGTAAATATATATTTTTAAAGGTGTTGATGAAAAAAAAAAGAAAAAGAAAATGGAAAATAGCCGTGTTGGAAGCTCAGAGCACCCCTGGGGCAGAGGACCTTCCATCTTCCTCAAGCTGGGGCGGCAGTAGAATGATTGTGAAATTCCGCCCTTCTCCCACCGCCGGAAATTTAGCCCGGCTCCTTATGAATTACATTGCTTAAGAGCTAGTTCCAGGACAGGAACCAAAAGCTACGGAGAAATCCTGTCTCGAAAATCCAAAAAAAAAAAAAGAAAGAAAGAAAGAAAGAAAGAAAGAAAGAAAGAAAGAAAGAAAGAAATACGTTTTTGAGATGGTTTTATTTGGGGTGACCCACCCTGGGGTTCAGTGGCCTTGTTGCCTTGGCCTAGGATTATCGCTGCAAGCTACCATTTCCCACCGGCTTTATTTTATTGATATTAACATTATTCCATTTCATTAAACTGGGAGGCTACCCTGAGGGTGGCAGAGAAAGCTAACAGATGGGTAGTTGCAGGTTGAGAACTTTGTGAAAAGCCCAAGATACATCTGGACATAAAGGAGAATGGTGATCATAAGGTTTATTGAGCGCTCTGAGCATCCAAGACGTGGCTCTGTAAGCACAGTGAACGGCATTACTTAATTTTCCCTCGTAACAGCCTCAGGAGATACTGTAATAAAACAGATTCAGAAACTAAAGAGAGAAAAAAAAATGAACCTATAAACTATAACCGTGCCATAGCAGGGGCAAACGGCCTTCCCTTGGTGGGCCCCCCTATGTGCGGCAATCAGGGCCCTGCTGTCCTGGGCCCCTCTGTGACTGTTCTTTTCACACAGTGTTCTAAATTCTAAGAAGAGGTGTTTCTATTCCTTCCTCCTTTCTTTGCCTGGAACCATTTTTTTTTTCACATACAAAATTAGAGTGTTAACAGAGAGACACAGAAGGTAGGGCCTGAAATGATTTTCAAGGAAAAAGTAGTTGGATTCTCTGGCTTTCAGACTCGAAGGCTGTGTCCAGACCAAGAGCTTATGCAGACGTGGGAATCTTCCGCTTGTGTGTTGACATCAGGCTGTGTGCTGCCCTGAATTGTTGCATGTCTGTGAAGTAGCGGTTTTTCAGACAGTGCCTATTGCGACAGGCTTGATTGCACAAGTAGCCTTTGACTCTATACTTTGACTTTAAAAAAAATCACATTTATTTATTATTTATGTGTGTGTGTGGAGTGCGCGCGCGCCTGCATGTTTGTGTGTGGGTGTCTGTTGTCTCTGTGAGTCTCTGTGTGTCTGTGTATGGATGCATGCGTGTAGGGGTCAGAGGACAAGCTGCTTCTCTTCCCACCATGTGGATCCTGAGAATGGTATACTCAGGTTATCACATTTGGTGGCAAGTACATTGATGCACTGAGCCATCTCCCTGTCCCCTTTGACTCCATCCATTTTGAGGACAGAGAATAGGTCTGCACCCAACTGGCCCTATGAATGCCACTTTGTGTCCGGCAGCAACCGCATGGTATAAATTGATCAACGACTTATTCCTGGGAATAGGAAGGATACCACCCTATAAACATCAGGGTGAACTGGTAGTGTAGAACATATGGTTGCATTAAGAAAACTAGGCCATGGGCTGGAGAGATGGCTCAGAGGTTAAGAGCACAGGCTGCTCTTCCAAAGGTCCTGAGTTCAATTCCCAGCAACTACAAGGTGGTTTACAACCATCTGTAATGAGATCTGGTACCCTCGATGCCAGAATACTGCATATATAATAAATAAATCTTTTTAAAAAAAAGAAAACTAGGCCTGAGAATTTATTGAACACATCAGCCCAGAAGAAGGTTGTAATTCTCTCATTTAGACTCAATAAAGACCACAGTGTGAAAGACCCCCAGTGTGGGGAGACTCCTGCTCAAGTCTCAGAATAACACCCTCCACCCCCCAGGAACTCATGAGAGACCATCCTTGCTGCAACACAGGAGGTGCATTAAGGCTAGTGGGTACCATGTGATTACTAAGTCTTGGTTTCCCCATTTTCAAAAGAGGAACAGCAATGCTCAAAATTATAGAAGGTGTTAGAGAGGGCATAAAAGGCACACATTCAACTAAGCAGCAACCTCCTGGCCCATAGTCTGTAGGTTTATGCATTGAAGAATGCAAAGGGTCTTCATTTCAGAAGGCAAAATGAGAGTTGTGCATTCGAGAAGCAAAATGATGTACTACGTATGGACGGATGTGCTTGTGAGCACACACACTCTTGCTTGGTGCTTCCTCATTTCACGATCTTAGGAAAAGCAGAGAAGATGATGCTTAGGGATCGGTTACAGTTTTCATGTGATTACTTATCCAAAGGTGGAGGAGGGGACTATGTTTTAAGATCTAGCAAAAGTAGGATCATCTGGGTAAGAAGACCGATCAGAAGCCACATCACTGACACTAGTGAGAGAAAGTTGTCTAAGTAATACACAGTAAGTTCTTTTGCTTGCAAGAGACAATGGATGTATTAAGCCAGGCAAGATTCCTACAGGGAAACAGATGGGAGCAATGAGCATCTCCAGACTGCAGTCTTCTTGAATGGCACCATGCACCAGGTGAATCCAGTTGCCCAGAGAAGAGCAACAGAAATTGCATGGTAATTGCTGTTCCTCGTAGACACCAGATTTGCAGGATCAGAAGCGGGTGAGATGGGGTGATGGAGTCCAAAGGAAATGCCAGGAAAGCACTTGTTCCCTCTCTTCTCCACATGCCAGAACTACCCAGAACACAGGGAGACGTAGAGACCCGTGAATTCCATTCCTCCTCCTCCACGCAGAACCAAGAATTCCTTCAGAGCTACAAGGATCTAAAATTTCTCCCTTTGAACTCAGTGCATCTATACCATCAATCACTTCCATAAATATTCTTTGAATTTCTTATTTTCTGTTCTTTAACCTGTACTCTTGCACATGTCCGTGATGGTTTCTCCTTTGTCTGTATATTGCTCAGTTCGGCTTGAGGACTGGGACGTGTGTCTTCAAACAGCCCACGATAAGACACTCTCTACTATATTTTTACCCACGCCTCATATACTTCCTTTCTTCCCGTGTTTTCCTTATCTTATCCTTAGTCCCTCTTCTTTTAATTTCCAAATTATAACTTTCCACTGTCTTCAAAATCTCCAAAGCCCGTGGGTACTAACAGCATCCCTGCATTCTTTTCCCAGATACGTTTTTGTCCTCTTTTTTCTTTTGTAAACACCATCCTATTCTTATCCTTTCTCTCATCCACCTCACTTCTCTCCCACATATGACCTTAGTGATGAGAGTCTGAGTACACACCACTATGCCTGCCTTTTGTCCTCCAGCATCGACCCAAGCCTTCAGGAACAAGGGTCCTTAATGGAAATGTGTCAAGGGGGAAAACCAGGGATGAAAAATAAAGACAACAAAGAGAAGCTGGGACTGGCAGGTTTTGCACAAGCTGATGACTTCTCTTGAGCAGGATTAATAAGCAGCACAGTTCTTTACATACTGTTTGCAGGAGGAAAATGTCCAAGGCCGGCAGAGAGCTAAATCCTTGTTGGCAAAGAGAACACAGGATGCCTGGGACACAGCTGCCATAGGACTGATAACCAGAGGGAAGAATCGGGTCTCCAGAAACCACAACCTTGACTCCTTCAAGGCCCTGGATCCAGTCCCAGCCTAGTTCTGGTCTTGGAAAAGGACACAGAACCACCTTTTTCTTTATTCTCTCATCAGGCGTTCTGAGGAAGCCTTGTATCCGTCTGGCTCTCAACAAGCGTTTGCTGAAGTCAAATGGTAACTATTAATTGGCTAGTAAGATACTCGCGTGGTGGGACTATCCAGCCAGTAGTGATTGCTCCCACAGCTAATATTCTCAGGACACCCTGAGCACCTGGACGGAGAAACTATTTTCTGAACCAAGCCAGCTCAACTCTAGAACAGCCAAGTCCCATGTGAACATTGCGAATAGTTCAACCGAAAGAATGTAGCTAGAAGAAAAGAAAAGAAACAAAAATAAATATGTGTAAGTCCTGGTGTCGTAATACATAAGAAACACAGACAGAACACAGAGAAACACAGTGCCTCCAACATCTGCTAATCTCACTGTCATGGCCTCCAGTGAGAGAAAGATGAAATCTTGGAGAACGTAAAAGAAATGACCATAAGTATGTGCAAGGAAATCAAAGAAGAAACTAAATTCCTGATCCAGACCGCAAACCAAAGGCTTACTGAAATAAGGAAGGTAATGTAAGGTGTGAAAGGGGAATTCAATGAAGAGATAGAAAGAATAAAGAAAAACCTACCTCGTGCTGGAAATAAAACATGAATTTTCTGGAGTATCACCCAGAGAGGGCTACTCAGACACAGGTTTAAGCCAATATAAAATTTTTCTTAGCCAGCCAGTGACTGCATTGGGTGCTTGCAGTCCCCGTGTAGCCCTGAGCCTTTCTTGGTGTGAGCTTTTAACCACAAAATATCCTGGGCTGACATGCTTCTTTTTTTTGAGACAGGATTTCTCTGTGTAGTTTTGGTGACTATCCTGGAACTAGCTCTTGTGGACCAGGCTGGTCTCGAACTCACAGAGATCCGCCTGCCTCTGTCCTGAGTGCTGGGATTAAAGGCGTGCGCCACCACCGCCTGGCTGTGGTTACCCATGGAATTAACAATGTGGGATTTCTGTGTTATGTTAAATAACATGATTGATAAGGGAAATGGATATTAAACCAGATTGTTTGTAACACTTCTATTTCCGATGGTGATTTTCTATGAATATGTATTGTTTCTATATTCCTGACATGTACTGCATTTTAAACACCACGTGCTACAGCAGTGAGATGGCTCAGTAGAAAGGGATGCGTTGTGGAAGCCAATACACAGTGCTTCTCTGCAGCTCCTGCCTCAGCTCCTGCCTCTAGTTCCTGCCATTTCAGTTCCTGCCCTAACCTCCTCCCCTCCTCCCGTCCTCCCGTGACAAATACCAATAGCAATGCAGAAAGAAAAATAAGTCAGATAAACCCTTTCCTCTCCAAGTTACTTTTACCATGGTGTTTCATCACAACAGTGCTAACCTTAACTAAGACAAAGAGCAAATATAAAATAATAAGAAGGCATGAGTGTGAATACAAACATATATGAGATGCAAGAAAAAACCCAAAATCTATAAATTATGGGCATATAAAAAGTAACAGGCAGCCTAATCTGCAGAGTGAGTTCCAAGACAGCCAGAGCTACACAGAGAAATTGCGTCTCAAAACAAAAATAAAAACAAAAAACAAACAGGAAAAAAGTAGGACATTGTTCTAACAGCATGGAAAATTTCCAAAAGAATCTGAATAGAAAATTCCCGAGTTAAGTAAAGAGATGACAATACAGAAACAGGAGGCACATGGAACACCAACTAGACAAGACCCGAAAGTTCCCTCCCTTTTCATATTCTAACTAAAGCTTTAAATATGGAGAAAAAAAGCAGCATATTGAAGGCAGTAGAAGGGAATCACCAAGTGACACATAAAGCCAAAACCACCAGAATAATAGGAGTGCCAGTTGAAAGTCTACAACTAACAACACTGATTGCTATGCCAAGAAAAATTACCCATCATTATTGAAGAGACATTTTCTATGTTAAATTTGGCTAAAGGACTTTATGAGCACTAAGCAAGCTCTACAAAAGACCCCTAAAGGAATTCTTTAGATTTAAGAAAAAAACCTAAATCCACCCATGAGGCCACAGGAAATAAAAAAAAATCACTTAAGAATAATAATCAAGCAAAAGAAGAAGAGGGGGGAACCCCAATACTACAAAATCAACAAAAAGAGAGGAATCAATATGTAGTTTTCAATAATAGCTCTGAAAACTAACTAGTCTCCATTTTTCCAATAAGAGGACAAAGACTGGTAGATTATATCAAAAAGAAGAAACCATTTTTGTCTTCAAGAAATGTGGCCCACAGCGAATGACGGATACTCTGGCAGGTAAATGTTGAGGGAATGATTGTAAATAAATGGACCTAGAAAACAAGTAGGTGTCATTGTTCTTACTTGACAAATACAGACTTCAAACCAAAGTGATCCAGGTACACAGGTGCATCCAATTCCATAAGATAAATACTACTAGATGTGAAGTCAGTGTATTGGTAATGTAATAGTGTGTGACTTCCGTACCTTATTTCCACCAACACACAGCTTTCTGACAAAAGTAAATTTAAAAAAACTACTAAATTAAATGGCAAGATAGATCAAAAGAATTTAAGACTTATTTATAAAACATTCCATCTAAACATTGCAAAAAAATCCACATTTTTCTCAGTAGCCTATGAAAATTCTCTAAAGTAGATCATATAGTAGAACACAAAGCAATATTTTTTTAAAAAATATAAGGAAACAATTTCTTCTATTTTATCTGATCACAAGTCAACTGGAGAAATTGTAGTATATGCACAAACTAATGGATATTAAAAAATATATTCTTGGATGACAAATGGGTCCCTAAAGACACCAAGAAGAAAATTTTAAAAATTCCTAGAATCAAATGAAAATAAAAACATAACATACCAAAAGCTATGAGATATAATAAAAGCAGCCCTAGAGTAGAGAAGCTGATAGCTCTAAGTGCCTACACTAGGAAAACTCAAATGAATAACTCACTCAGACACTTTAGGGCCTTGGACAAAAGAACAAGGCAAATTACAAATCAACAGCTGAAAGGAAATCAGTAAGACTGGATCAGAAATTAGCGAATTGGAAACAAGCTAACAAAAAAGTGTATACAAAGAATCAGTAAAAATGAAGAAATGCTTCTTTTATTTGTTTGTTGTTGGCTAGTTTATGGTGCTGTTGGTAGATGGGAGGGTTGGTCCTATCCACCCATCATGTCTGTCTAGGCACCACATTGGGCTTGTCAAGCTTGGCAGCGAGCACTGTTGGGAGCAGGTTCTTTGAGAAGGTAAATATGACCTGCAAGCCTTTAGCCAAACTAAATGAAAGAAGAAGTCCCCAATCAAAATTTAGAGCAGACAGGAAGCCATGACAACAAATACTAATGAAATTCAGAAAGTTATTAGTTTGTATCTAAAGCATATATTCCACTAAATTGGAAAAATCTAAAATAATCATTTCTAGATGAATATGACAAACCAAATTTAAACCTAAATGAGGCCACCAACAACAAAAATAACCAGTACAACACTCAGTAAGATAGAAGCTATAATTAAATGTCCCCCAACTGAAATAAGTTTAGGTTCAGAGCTATTTGCTGGTGCATTTTACCAGGCTTTTGGGGAAGTACTAACACCAATTCTTCTCAAACCTACTCTACCTAGTAGGAAAGGAGTGCCCATTACCAGAATATTTTGCAATGCTAATATATAAAAAGATGAAGACATAACAGCAAGAAAGAAAATACAGATTAGTCTCTCTGATGAGCACAGATGCAAAATTTTTCTTCAAAATACTTGCAAACAATTCAAGACTACATCAGAACTACATTCACCATAATGGAATTAACTTTATTTCAGAGGTTCAGGTATAGTTCAAGATGCATACATTAACAAATGTTATAAAGAAATGATCTCAAAGACAGAAATCCTATGGTTATCTCAATAGATATATAAAGGCTTTTGACAAAAATCCGACATCCTTCATGATGAAAGACCTAAAGCAGCTCAAAATAAGCTGGGCACTGGCGGTGCACCTCTTTAATCCCAGCACTCGGGAGGCAGAGGCAGTTGGATCTCTGTGAGTTCGAGGCCAGCCTGGTCTACAGAGTGAGTTCCAGGACAGCCAAGGCTATACAAAGAAACCCCTGTCTAGAGAGAAAAAGGAAGAAAGAAACTCAAAATAGAATATATATTATAAAACATAATGATAGCAAATTATATAGAAAATAATATATAATAAAGCCTATATATAACAAACCTCTAGACAACACTATATTAAATGGGAAAAATTTCAAAGCATTTCTCCTGAAATCAGAAACAATACAAGGGTATCCACTGGCACAAGAAGACAGATAGTGGTCCACAGAAGAGAGGAGTTCTCCAATGCGAGGCCACACCACTGTTGTCACCTGAGTTTTTTACAAAGACGTCAGAAATGAACACCGGAGAAGGGACAGCGTGTTCCACCAATGGTCTTTGCACATGTGGAGGAATGAGCAACACCCTGCCTCTCACTCTGCATAAAGCTCAACTCCAGAGAGATAGATCAAAGACCTCAGCATAAGACCTGGAACTCTCAACTTCTGCCAGTAACAGCAGAGAGTATACTTCAAGATACACACACAGACAACAGCTTTTTGGGTAAGAACCTGATTGCTCAGGATGCTTTTTAAAATGAAACTTCATGGCATTAATAAGATTCTGAGGGAAAAGACAGCCTAGAAACAGAAGAAATCTTTTCCAACTATACCTCTGGTAGAGGTTTAGTATCTAGAATACACAAAGAACTCAACAAACAAAACATGAAGAAAACACAAAACCTAATAAAAATGAGTTATAAGACTGAACAGAGAGCTCTCAAAAGAAAAAATTACTGCTGTGTTTGAAGCATCCAACATGACTAGCCATTATAAAAATGCAAATTAAAACTAATTTACTATCCCATCTCATGCCAGCCAAAATGGCTATCACCAAAAAGACAAAAACAAAAACAAAAACAAAAAAACAAATGACAGCCGGTGCTAGCAGGGATGTTAAGAAAGGGGAAAACTGATCCACTATTGGTGGGAGTGTAAACTGGTACAGCCACTGTGGAAATTGGTAAGGAAGTTTCTCAAAAAGCTAAAAATGGGTGTTCTACTCTTGGAGATGTACCCAAAGACCTCTATTCTGTAACAGAGACTCTTGCACGTCCCTGTCCATCACTGCTCTAATCTGTAACAGAGACTCTTGCACATCTATTCACGGTAGCCAGAAAATAGATCAGCCTAGGGTGTCCACAAGCTGAGGAAAAGATGATGAAAATGTGGGATATATACACCATGGAAATTTATTTAGCTAAAAGAAAACTGAAATCTGTGGCTGGAACAAGAAGTTATTGTAGAGAGTTAAATAGCAGGGTCCCAGGTAGGCAAATGCCTTGGGGTCTCTCTTACGTGTTTTTCACAGTGTTGGGCTAGAATCTCCAGCTGGGCCCCACTCCTCCCTCTCTAGCCCTGCCCTTAGAAAGGCTCTGCCTCTAAGGTTGCTGGCTCCCCAAGGCCCCACCCAAAGCTCTTAATTGGTCACAAACCCAGCTCGGGAAGACAGTACCATTGCCGGGCGCCTACAGAGCATTTAAACCCTCTCCTTTATAAGTCATGTGATTTCTCTCCTGCCCCCTTCCCCGGCCTCATTTCTGGGAACTGGGAGACACACCTGGAAGTGCTTTGTTCAAATATACCTGGTCTTTTACTGTTTGATTTGGCTTGATCTGGCTTACTGCGTTGGTGGAGAAACCTACTATCGTGGCACAGGAAAGTTATCACATAGCTTTGATTGTCTAGATTTATGTTTTTATTTGGGAATGGACACAGAAGCTAGAAAGGGTCTATAACAGTGGTTTTCAACGTTCCTAATGCTCTGACCCTTGAATACAGTTCCTCATGTTTTGGTAACGCTAAACATAAAATTATTTTCAGTGATACTTTGTGATTTTGCTACAGTTATGAATTATAATGTAAATATTTCTGAAGACAGAGGTTTTCCAAAAGGATTACAACGCACAGAATGAGAACCCCCGGCCTATAACGTAGGGGAGAAGAGGCCTTAAGGTGGTAACAAAGATGCAGCACTAGCAGGCGGACGTGAAGCTCCCTCAGCTCTAATTGACAGACTATGAAAGGCACAGAGTGGTTTAATCTGCCTTTCTGCAAACAGCACAGTGGACCCGATGATCAATATTCCTTTAAAGTGCCCAGGAATCGCTACAGATTTGACCAAAGGCAACTAAATAAATGAATTGTCCTTTAGGGCTATCACATCAAACCCTTTCAATGAAAGCAGTTTGCACAAATGCAGACCAAATGTGTCCCTGGAGGTCACTCTAAGCATTAACTATCCATCAGGAGAGTGTTTTTAAATGGAGAGGGTGGATGCATGTTGTTGTGGCTATGATCCTTCATGCTGGAGGAAGAGGAACAGCTTGAGGAGGAAGATTATCCCATATGACTTTGTCCTCTTCCCCCTCTGGACACAAACATACCCATAAAATCACTAATATTAGAAATTAAGGGGAGAACAGAAAGATTCACTGTTAAGTGCCTACGAATCCCACTTTTTTAAACTGGCTCTCAAGGGCATTGTCTTTGAGGAATATGAAAAAAAAACCTAAGACATTTACATGGACACTGGTCAACAAGCAAGATTGGAACACCAGTAATCATCTGTTGACACACACACAGAAACACACAGGCACATACATAGACACACACAAACACACAGATGTGCACAGACACACATACAGACACATACACAGATTCATGCACACAGAGACACGCAGAGATTCATACATACACACAGACATATGCACATAGAGACATACATAAATACATACAGACACACATACACAGACACACACATATGAAGAACATGCACACAAACTCAGATACACAAACACACACATAGACACATATACACATACCCAGACATGCATAGACACACACATACAGATATACACACAGACAAACACATGTACACAGACACATACACACATACATACAGAGACATGCACACACATGCAGATACACACACGGAAACACACATGTACACACACACACTTAGACATGTACATACACATGCACACACACATGCACACAGAAACACACATAGGCACACGTTAATTTGACTTGTTAGGAGGTGACAATGCACAGATGGTCCCCAAAAGGAAGTATTCTGTTTATAGACTATTGTACTTCCAATGATGTCAGTCTGGGAGCCTTGCTATATTTTGTGAAATAAGGACACATGGTTCATCCTTCCAGTACCTCTGTGGCAGGGCTATTGTTGCTATCTCTTCAGTCAAGTTATATTGTAGTTTCAGTATCTGAGTATATTGTGTATCATAGTGCAAGGCCAAATATAACACATGTATGGTTTCATTAAAGAATTCAGTCATCAATCATCTGGGTTATAGTTTAGCGAGGCTGAGCAAAGGGTGGGCTGGGGATGGTGGAAGGAGTGGCAGCAGTCAGGAGATTAAGGAGAGGAGAACAAACATTATTGAGATCTCGTCAGTGGACTGATGGCCATCCAGGTATGTGACAGTTCCTAGAAAAACTTACTCAGACACCGTCTGAAAGATGCATATCCCAATTGAGGCTTCCTCGCTTGTTCTGGTATCCAGTGTGATTTCTCTTTCAGAGGAACCACACGTGCCTGGGGAAACCTTGTTCCTTCCTGGCTTGGATCAACCTTATTTCTCCAAGAGTTTTCTACTTAGAGATGAAGTCCTTTCCTTTCGACTAGACACAGTCCTCCAGTAAGAGTTCGTGTCTGTATCTGTTATCTGAGGGCCCAGATGTAAGTCCTTGAGATAAATATTTGCTGAATAAGTGAATGTCGGGCAGAGAAAGAAAGTGAGCAGAAGAGGGACATGCGGGAATGGTTCTGATTCACTCTGATCCGTCTAACTCTCCCAGGAGTCCTCGGTAGATGAGCCCCTCCTGCTCCAGCACTGGCTGTAATGGGAAGGCACTTGGTGAAGGAACTCCTTTCAGAGTAGCCGAAGGGGATTCCATTTCACCCTGGGTTTCTCTCGTGCTGCAAGCTTTCGTCGGTGTCTCACATGCACCATTACAAAGAACTCAGAGTTCTCTTTGTCAGCATTTACCTATGCTCAGCATCATAGGACACAAAAGAAGATTCAAGACCCAAGGTAAACTTCATGGGGAGGAAATGGGAAAGTCAGGGAGTGGCCTCCTGAGAACTGAATTACTGTCTCTTTGATCTTGCTATTGACTGTTGAGGAATGAAGAATCTTATTTAATAAATGCTGTAAGAAGCATAGAGCTGCCCAGGTAAATAAATAAATGCTGAGCCTATATATATAAACACATAAAGGAGCCCTCGACTGAGTAAGATGGCACTGGATGAAGGAGCTTAAGCACTCTGTTACCACACTGACTAACATAGCTAATTTGGAGCAGGTGGCCATCAGAAGTTTTCCATGACAATTGAAACTTTGCCATCAACAATAATATAATTATAAAATGGACACTGATTTTTTAAAAATAGTTTTGAAAGATTTAAAAATTCAACTGTCCACTTTATTTCAAATTGTACATTGACAACCTTGCACTGTCACAATCATATTTTCTTGGATTTATAATTATACTATGCTTTAAAAATAAAAAAACCCAAAAAACAAAACAAAACAAAAAATATTATTAATTTTTGATACTTTTGTGCAAGGTGTTTTGATGATATCATATTTCCTTTCCTCCCTCCTCTAACCCTCCCAGATCTATCACCCCCAACTTTGCATCCTCTTGTTTTTATAAAAGGTCTCTTGCCCTGTCCATATAACCCTGGATACGTGGCCATCCCTTGGGTATGGTTGACCTACCAGTATCCTTACACTTTCAGTGTTAGCCTGCTATGTGAGAAGCAAGGTTTTCAAAATGCATTTCCACCTCAGTAATGCTCTTGGTATTTGGACAGGAGTGCAAATCTTTGCATTCCTCTTGACTGGACTGAGAGTAGATAAAAACACAAGAGAAGGTATAATTTCTGAAATAGAGGCAGCCTTTCTTTGATCCCAACCTTAATCCACAATGCTCTTAAATTGTTAACTTCAGAAGAATTTCTGAAGTTCCTAAAAATACCTCTGACCTTGGCTTACTTTGGAAAAGCCTTGGAAACTGCTTAAAGTGCTGAGACACCGACTTCACGGGAGGCCAAGGCCGTTTGTAGAGATAAGGATGGGGGCCAGCACTGTGCTTCATTGTTACAATC
Source organism: Microtus ochrogaster (assembly GCF_000317375.1). Taxonomy (NCBI): domain Eukaryota; kingdom Metazoa; phylum Chordata; class Mammalia; order Rodentia; family Cricetidae; genus Microtus; species Microtus ochrogaster. The sequence goes on from NC_022009.1 coordinate 106,977,019, forward strand.
TTTATGGTTCTAATCCAGTTTGGACTAGAATCTATCCAACTATAACCTTGGGAACTGAGCAGAAGATGCTGTCTCTCAGACTATTAATCTCTTTTATTTAAAAAGCAGATATATGTTATGAAAAAATAGCTTAGGGAGACTTATAAAGTTCAAAATTTTCCATGACCTTCATAATTTTTTTGCCATAGTTATGCATCATATATCCCATTATTCAATTAAAATTTTTCTCCAAATTAACTTTCATTTTAAACCTCAAACAGGAGAAATAAAGAACAGCATTATTTTTCACAAGTGTCAGTAGGGCATCAATACTGTTTACCCCTAAAAGAAGGCAGCTCGCTTAGGCTACCTTCTTGTGAGTTACTGATCAATGAGGTCCTCAAGACCCCCAAATAATACAGGCAATTGCCCCTGCTTGGCTGTCACCCAGAACTAGATAGTAAGATCCTATCACTGAAGATACCATATCCTCCCTTGTCTTTGGGTATAGAAAGCTTACACAGGAGCTGAATTGAAGTATTCTTCCTGTTGGCTAGCCTTCTACTGCTAGAGGGTGCTATGCAGTTACTGAGGGACAACTGTCAGGAGCAGTGTTAGTCTTCTGTGGTACCTGCATGCTTAATTTCTGATAGGTCAGCAGGATTTGCACACTGATGCAACAGAAGCAAATCAGTTACTGGGGTAACTCACCACTTTGTGCTTGGACTTGAAGATCACTGATTCCGTATGAAGGAATTCATATCTGGTACTGTAAACCTGGTCAAAAGCTCATGGCTTGAGAAGTCGTGGGTCCTCGTGTAGAAATTACTGCTGTTTTGTTTGTTTGCCTTTTGGCTTGTTTTTCTCCAAATGGACATTTCTGGAAAATTGCTCTGTAATGATGTTTCTGTCCATAGACTAGTGTTCCTCTTGGATTCGATCAGAAAAGCTTCTCTTTTTTTTTGCAGTGAGCAGTGGTTACTTGCAGAGACTCATAATTAATCAAAGTCATAAGAATACAGTTGAACTCATGAACTCGGAGCAGCTGCACAAAAACTGGGTCCATCAGCATCCTGTCACAGTGTGGATGGTCCCACACGGCTCCATTCCTCTCTAAGGATCTATACGAAGTTAACAGTTTCTGGGTAAAGAAGAGACATTTTCTTCATTGATATAGTCACTAGGTCACTAGTAAGGTGCCTATGATCTTGTAAACAACACCAATGAAACTCACTGGTTATTAAAACAAAGACATGAAAGTGGGAAGAATATTGGGGAAGAAGAAAGGAGGGGGACAAAAGATAGTAAAGGGGGTTGGTAAATATGATCAAAATATATTATATGTGTAAAATATCATAATGAAATAAATTCTGTATATTTAGTATATGATGGTATAAATTCTATATAATTAGTGTGTGATAGTAAAAAGGAAAGCAACTTAAAAAACAAAACAAACTCCTTTCACATTGAAGCTCCGTCAGATCCTGTTTCTTGCAGCCCTATCTGTGACCGCTGGGGGAGTGAGGCAACAGGTTCTATATTTGGCTGACATCAGTGGCGGTAGCCGCTTCTCAGATTATGCCAAGCTTTTATCTGTTATCAGTAAACGTGCTAACGCTGGCTTCCTTTGTACATTGACTTCTAATTCTGGTATTTCCCAAAGTGAGGGGGAAACAAGGGGGGAAACCCCAAGCTGGTGAAGTCACTAGAAGGGCCGCGCAGAATCGGCTTCATATCTGCCGTCCTCTCGGGGTGCCTGATTCATCTCAGTCTGTTTGACGGAAGTCCCTGTTTTGCCATCACGGGTGGCCGGCGAAATTTGCTAGGGTTAAATCTGGACATTCAGGAGTATTTTAACTCAGAAATCTCTTGATTTTTCAGGCTTTTAGCCACAGTAATCAGAATCACCTCCCTCGTCCCTAGCCCCTATCATATTTGTCTCCTAGACCCTTGGGATCAGCTGGAAGGACCCCGTATTCTGTTCTCACTGACCCTCTCAGCCCGTCTGCGGGAGCTCAAGGCTGCGGTTCCGCTCAGATGCGCTCCGCTAAGGCTCATCGAGCCTCCGGCACCTGGAAGATGTGATTCAGAATTCTGGAAATCCTGGGGAACTCATTTCGTTCCTGTCTCCTCTTTTGCTCACACCTCATAATAAATGTTCTTTCTTTTTGCAGTTTATAAACAGACTGCTAAAAATGTCACCTTTTTAGGAGTGTGGTCTGCTTGTGGGAGAGGGAGGACTCGGCTGGGTGTCAGGTGGACCAGGTGTGATCAGTAGCTGAGTTTGGCTTTAGCGTTGGCAATTTGCCAACACGCAGATCTTTGTCTGCAGAGCTCGGCCACACTGGAAAACTCTGAGGTTGTTCCTTTCACGTTAACAACCGAATGACCTTGCTGGACCTCCGAAAGCCGGACATGGAGTTTCTGCGTATGTTGTTCAGTTCCTGACACCTCTCAGCGTTCCTTGGGAACAGCGTGACAGACACCACAGTGATCAGGATGAGCTGCAGGTCTCAGCGCAGAGACACCAGCCTGAGGTGAGAGTCACGCCACCTGCCCACTCCCCGCCCTGTCTTTCTTAAGGGCAACAAGCTCTAGTCACTGAGTGAAGCAGACATTTACCCAAACAACCAACCTGCAAACAATAAATTAGGTCATCCTGGCAGGGCATCTGTGATTCTGAGAAGCCTACGTTATTGCGAAACAAGGAGACACATTATTTGAATTCATGCTCAGGGAATGCAGAAATGAGCTGTCTTTCTGCCCCCACACAGTAGATGGGAGTCCTTACCGCTGTGCTCTTTATCTCACTGTGGGTGGTACTCCACGCGAACTCCACGGAGGCCCAAGAGGCTCATAATATGTATCTTAGGTGCTACATAGGCCCTGCTGGAAATCAGGAAAAAGAAATCATATTTGATTGAAGAACAGTACTAAATGTGTTGGGAAAGGAAAATTCCCCAAAACTTCATAGCAAATGGGAAGGGTTCTTCAAGCCAGAGATCTGTTTCCATTCAGGGGCTCCCAAGGCTGAGGTCCAGTGGACCCAAAACCTTTTCAGCTGAACGGTGCAATTCTTGATGGCAAACAAATCATCAGAGAAAGGTGCTCTGCATTCCGATGCTTCAGATAAACCAGCCGTTTGACCCCGGCTTTTCAAACCGTGGCTACGACTTTTTCTTCTCTTTGGGGATGTGTATGTATAGCAATAGTGCTGTCCAACACAGCAGCCTCTGACCACAGCAAGCAGTGCGAATGTACCTAGACCCTGACAGCAGGTGCGGGGAAACACAACACACGTGCTGTCCAAGGACTTAGCCTGATAAAGAACAGTGGTTTGTTTTTGTTTGTTTTTGTTTGTTTTTGATGGTTGGAATGATGGTTTCAATAAGGTGACTTACGTTATCAAAACTCGGTTCATCTGTTGCTTTTTCTCTTGTTAGTGGGGCCCCTTGGAGGTTTTGAATTTGTTTTGACAACAGATAACACAAGATCAGTGTGCTTTCATCCCAAGTCTGGAAAGTCTCCAGGTCCCTTTCACACCCTTCTCCAAAAGGCTTCTTCTTTTCCTGTTGTTTTAAAGCCTTTTCAGTGAGATTACTTTTTTCCATAATTAAGAGACAAATTACTAAAGTTAGAAGGGTCACCCCATATACTTATATAGGTGAACTGGGCCTGAGGGAGTGCATGGACATACTAAAATCATATCGGAAGGGCCAGTCGGTTTTAAAAAAGGCCAGCCTAGAAAATCTGATGAGTTGTGTTCAGTCCTGGGTACCCACAGTGGAAGGAGAGAACTGACTCCCCAAAGTTTTACTTTACTGCACACACATTTTGTGTGTTGGGGGTGCAGGGAGCTGGACAGGATTGCCATTGCAAGATGGCACCACATCCTGTCTTGCTGGTTATAAACAACTCCATATTTGGCCATGCCTTTGAGAGCTGCCTGTCCCCCGCTTCCCGCATGCGCAGTGAATATGGGTCCCTGGGCCTATCTCGATGCAGTCTGGTGTCAGCTGATGGTGGCAGCCAATCACAGGGCGACCCATGTGCCAATTCCCAATATAAGCAGCCGCCATTGTGCCCCCCCTCTCTTTCTCTTCTCTCTCTCCTGCTCTCTCTCTTCAGCGTCTCCCGTCTCTCTCTCGTGTCTCTCTCTAGCGTCTCTCCCTAGCGTCTCTCGCGTCTCCCTCTAATCTCTCTCTCTCTCTCTCTCTCCTGCTCTCTTGTTTCCTGCCCCCCTTCGCTTTATGCTCTCCCTCAACCAAATGCACTCCAGTAAAGCGTTATCTGAGAAGAATCCTCGTGTGTGGTGGGTGTTTCTTCCTCGCCAGGGAGGGGATGAAAAGCAAATCAGATTAGAAAATCCAGGCTCAAGAACTTCTATTGGACAGAAAACACTGAGGGAAGGGTGTGGTGTGGTTTGTACCAGGAAACGCTCCTGCCACTCAATGCTGACTCTGTAGCCTGGCTCTGTTGAGCATCAGAGTCTCCAGTAGACTCCAGCTAAGCCTCATCTTATACCTGGAAAGACTTCTTCTGCATCTGTATGGGCTTCTTGCCCCAGGGCCTCCAAAATATCTTGAACTCTGCTGTGGCCCTTTTAACCCATTGTAGCTGTTCTGTAAACTACACATAAACATTCACAGTGTGATCAGAGAGTTAATATTTATTTAGCTTTTGAAATGCCATTTCTTTTCTAGCAGTTATTTTTTTTATGTTCTTTCTTTCTGGTGAAAGTTCTGCTCTTTTTACAACTTTAGGCTTTTTGTTACTATGTAACCTCTACCTTCTACACCAGAGACTATTCTCAAACTTAGTCATCCTTGATAATCAATGAGCTATGGCCATGATGTAGTTATTGATACATTAGCCCCTGGATCTAAGTCCTTGGCTGAACATTAAAAGTGACCTGGTTAGTTTGATGTCATCTTTACACAAGCAAGGGATCATCTAGGAAGAAGAACCTCATTTGAGAAAAATGCCTTCATCAGATTGCTGGTAGGCACGACTTTGGGGAATTGTCTTGATTAATGATTGATGTGGGAGGATCCGGCACACTGTAGGTGGTACCACCCATGGGCAGTGCCACCCCTGAGCAGGTGAACCTGGGGTGTATATGAAAACAGCTGGACCAGGCCATGAGCAGCAAGACGGTAAGCATCATCACATGACTTCTGCTTCAGTTCCCGCCTCCAGGATTCTTCCCTGACCTCTCTTCATGATGCAATATAAGCCACAAATTGAGATAAACCCTTTCATCCCCACATTGATTTTGGTCCTGGTATTTATTACACTAGAAAACAAGCTAAGACAAGAATCTCCCACGGAACTGAATTATTGTACTCTTGGACACCAATCCCAGATTCTCTGAGGCCCGAACTAATCCACTCTTCAGGAAGACTCAATCATACTTTTCAACAGCGGACACTTGAACAGACAAGACATTTTCATGGGGTGGTGGGAACGGTGCTCTAAAAAAAACTGTCCAAAGCACTGAATGATATCTGAAAACGACTAGGTGTCCCAATTTGCTTTTTATGGCTGTGATAAAATGTCATTGACGAAAGCAACTTGGGGAGAAGGGGGTTTGTTTTGGCTTACATCATAAAGGGAAGTCAGGGCAGGGACTCAAGACAAGAACCTGCAGGCAGTTACTGAAGCCGGAGTCAGAGAGGAGTGTGGCTTACCGGCTTGCTTCCCGGGCTCTTGGTCAGCTGTCTTTCTTATACCTTCCATGACTACCTGCCTGAGCATGACGCCATGCACGGTAGTGTGGACACTCTCTCATAAATCAATAATCAAGAGAATATTTCCGAATCTTGCCTGCAGGTCAACCTGACGGAGGCATTTTCTTAGTGGAGGTTCTCTCTCCCCGTATGTGTCTAGGTTGGTGTCAAAAACTAACTAGTTTGGCAAAAAACTAAGTAGTACACTAAAATTATAATTAATAGGCACATTTTGAGGCCTCAGTATTTTAATTAAGCATTTTAAGAAATGGGGTGAAGGGGAGGAAAGGTCCTCATAGCCAATAAACTGGCGTTTAAAGCCTTTAGCTCATGTCTAATCGTGAGGCACAACTTCCTTTAGCAATGTCATGTACTTAGAGGTTTTTTTCTTATTTGAAATATAATGCTATCAAGACTTATTATTACTGAAAACAAAATGTCAAGGATAAAATAAAAGCAAATTCCCTACACTTTGACTGCCAGGCTGTGACCTTTTCCAGTCTGACCTATGATGTTTGAACAAAGACATCTGGAGCCCAAATATGGTTTTACTCAAATTTGGCCAGTTTCAAAAAAAAAGAAGAGGAAAGAAATAATAAGGAATGGAAGAAGGAAAAGAAAAAATAATCTATGCTATAAAATCCCTGACTCAATACGATAGTGAGAGACATGCTCGTATCCTCAGATACGTGAGCCAGTGTGGGAGTCTCATGGGGCAGCTGTAAGTAATTCCCCTTTGGCTTCTGTGGAAGAATGCCCACGCCCTCTGCACAGCACTGGCATCCTCTGAGGATTTTCCTGACCCTCTGCTTCCGTCAATCCATTGTCTTGCCCTTTGTAAACTCTTTTAACTGTCTTTGTCCCTGGATGTCTCTCTGCTCTTTTATTCAGCATCTCAATGGCTCACGCAGGCACAGCCTTCACCTCGCGCCCCATAGCCACTTCTCACTCTGGTACTAACCGCAGCTTCTCTTCTTCTCTGAAGAAATGTTTGCACACACTGAGGCAGCTCTCCTGCCTCTTCTTCCACTCTTCCTTCTATTCTCCGGCATTTATACAGCTGCATCCCCCCTGGAGCAGAAGACACAGAGGTTTTGGGGCCTAAGTATACACCCTCCACCCTCTCCTGTCCTGAACAGACTTGTATTCTCCCCGCACGCATCCCCTGCACACACACTTGGAATGAGAGGGAGCAGAGCATGTGAGCCAGGGTTTGATATCTGGTTCCTTCCCCTCCCATCCCATCCACGACTGAGAAAGATCACACCAGTTAATAGTAACTGCCACTCAGAACAAAGAGCTGTCTTCTTCCCAACAAACTCTCCCTGAAACCACGACTCTGCTCCACGTCTGGCAAAGAGGGACACTGGACCAGAACTTTCCCTAATTCACAAGATCCATGGTTACCATATACAGTGTGTATAAAGGAACCTTGAAGATCAAATCATCCCCATGTCTTTAAGCAAAACCCAGTTTTCAAGTGCTAATACCAAAATAGTGTAGCAGGCTTTCTTGGTCTGCCAGCCCCCAAATCATGACATGGAGACTTATTACTAATTGTCAATGCTCAGCCCTAGCTTAAGCTAGCTTTTTTATTTTAGCATAAATTAACCCATTTCTATTCATCTATGTGCTGCCTTGGAGCTCGTTTATCTCATCTATGCTCTGCCCATCCTGCTTTCCTGCTTCCTTCATGTCTGGTTGGCTGGCTGGCTCCCCTATCTCTCTGCCTATGTGCCCTGTCTATCCCTCCTCTACCTACCTATTGGTCATTCAGCTTTTTATTTAACCAATCAGGTGCCTTAGGCAGGCAAGGTAAAATAGTGACACATCTTTACATAGCTAAGCAAATATTCTATTCCACAAATTAGAGTCTCAATCCCAATCTCTTCAGTCTGACCACTGGCAATGGGGGGTGCCCTAGTTCAGAAGCACCCACCGCCATCAGTTCAAGGCTCCCCCCAGCTTCTCTTTTTGGACTCAACAGCAGTGAATTCAGTTTTAATTGAATATGTAAGACTGCTGATCCCACTTTCCATCTGTATTGTGAAGGTTGATAGCATCATGGCCAACCATTGAGAATTCTGCAGCTTTCTTGCATTTTTAGATACTAACTTCCACTCACTCACTCTCTATATTCCCTTGCCCAGCTGTCACATTTCTTGCAGCCTAAGCTATGAGCCTCCAAAGGAACATGTGGCTCCTAACAATCAAAGGTTTCCTGTCAACTTATCTGGGAACATATGCAAAATTAAAATTAAATTATAAGGTTTTAAATGCATGTTGTTATTCCCCCTCCTTGTGACCTTAGAAATAACGGTGAATTACCAGATTTATCCACCTTTGCAACCTATGATCATTCTTGATCCAAGACATACAGGAAAGCCTCAATGAACTCCCCTAAAGCCAACAACACAATAGAAAATCAGTTAGAATCTCTGACAGAAGTCATATTCCACAAAAGAGAAACCTAGGTAACAGTGAAGGGAGGTGGGTATCTTTACCCCTTTTTGGAGGAGAAACACTGATTCTGGTCAGAACTTCAGCAGAGACGCTAACTGACCATGCTGATAGCAACAGACACATACATCAGAGTCAGCACACATGATTCCAAAATTTCTTAGGAACCTCCTGGTACATACCAATTGGTAACCCAGTAAAAACCATTTCAGTTTCTTACAGCCATAGGCCCCTCTCTAATTTATCTGTTAGCTCAACTCAACCAGACCACTACCCAGCATGTCCCATGGACTCGTGTTTGATGTGTGACTACAGATACCAGCACCGCACCCAAGCATCACCTTACCCACTGACAACCTGGCATAGGAGAGAAGAGGACGTGACCTTAGACCCTACAATTCCCCAATTCAGAATACAGGAAGTAACCAGAGCTGAGGCCAATGCTCTGATATCCCTTGGGCCCTGATTTTCTTTAACCTCTGTTCCATGTAGTGGTTTCTTTTTACGTAAACAAAAAAACTGTAGGATGATTCCAGATATCACTGAGGATCTGCCACACCTCTCTGCAACTTCTCTACCATTTCAGGTACACGAGACGGGCTCCCCACTGACATTATGAGAATACATATGCCTCCAGGTAAGGCCACATGACAAGATCAGCTTCCTGATGCACACACCCAAACCAAACCTGTCTTCTCTCTTATGCCTTCACTATGCATTTAGCAATCCAAGACACTTCCACCTCATAGTAAGGCCTCGTCCTTAGCTAGATACCCAGTTCATGTTCTTTAAAATTATATAAAACTGAGCAGTTTTCCCCCTGTGGGCTATTGGTTCTCCAATTCCATTCTCTCCTGATGTGGGTGGCCAGGGTTACTAAAGGGTATTTTTACTGGGGATGCTTCTGTCAGACTGGAAAAGAAGATTTTTTTGTTTCAAATGGCTCACTCTTAAATATGTTCCTGGGAGGAAGTCAAGAATTTAGCTTTTCCTGGGTAGAAGGCTTTGAAAATAATTCCCAGGTGCAAGCAGGTGCACCACAGAGCTGTGTCTCCACCAGTACTTACGCTGAAATAACACCATCACATTCTCTGTTACACTCATAAATATTGAACCAGTGAGCCACTGAACAGAAAGACACTAAATCCAGCCTTGCTTTTTGTGAATGGCATTGGTTTAGTCTGAATAATATTTTGTAATGTGCAAAGAAACTGTCATAGATATTAAAATTTCTAATTTGTGACATTTTTATTAAGAAAATGCATAATCTGTTAGTAATCAATTAATTCTGAGTTGTCAGTTACCCAAATTGTAAAAGTAGCCATCTCAACATTGATAGGATATATGTATTTCTCATATAGAACAACGTTCTAAAACTGTGCAAAAGTATCTACACATATAGGCCAGTCTTTCTTACTGTCATGGTTTGAATCAGAATGGCCCCTGTAACCTCGTATATTTTAATGCTTAGTCATCAGTCATCAGGAAGTTGCATTGCTTGAGAAGGAATAGGAGATGTGACCTTGGTGTGTCACTGGGGATGAGCCAGGCCCAATGCCTCTCTCTCTCTCTCTCTCTCTCTCTCTCT
>NC_022009.1:106986936-107000608 GCF_000317375.1 Microtus ochrogaster
CTACTTCTCGAACACCATGTCTGCTTGTGTATCACAATGTTCCCAGCCATAATAATGTACTAAACCTCTAAAACTGTAAGCAAGCACCGATTGAATGCTTTCTTTTATGAGAGTTGCCATGGCGTCTCCTCACAGCAATAGAACACCGACTAAGACAGAAAATGGTCCTAGGAGTGGGGTATTGCTGTGCCAGGACTGGTCATGCTTCTTGTTGGAGGAAGGTGGACTCTGAGAGTTTGGATTAGGAATGCAGTTGAATGCTTCAAACAGACCTTAATGGGCCATAGAAGGAGCATGGAAGACAGTGGTGCTGATAGCAGTGATTATAACTCCATTTGATCCCCTTTGACATATATATATATATACAGGAAGCTGCTACTTTTTAAGCTTTTTCCTGAGTCTAGTAACCTACTCTCATTCTCTGAAGATAGGAGGGATAAAGGAGGGTAAAGAGGGGTGAGCAGCAAACCTTAAGTTCACAAACCTGATACACCTTGAAAGAGATTAGGAAACAAATGGATAAAAGAGAATGAATTTATTTACAGTTTGGTCAAACAGGGGGAAAAAGATTCCCTACTTTCTCTCTGCTTTCTCTGTTGCAATGCCACAAACATATAGACGATTGAACAAAAGCTAGAAAATACACATATGTTAATTTGTCCAAACTGTGTTAATGTGTCTCTGCCTGGGAACAAATCCCTCTTCTGGCCTGCCAGAGGGCTTTAGTCTCTCCCTCCCCCGACATTGGGATTCCTGGAGAAATTTTAATCCTTTGGGGATTGTTTCAATAGTCTGAGAGCCAGAGGGAAGGATACAAGTGTCTCTTCTTAGAATCGCCCTTCTCTTGCCAAAGGGGTGTAAAAACATGCTTTATAAATAGGAAGCCCGGGCTTTCATGGACTTCTTTCGACTTCTTTCCATTCTGGCTAGCACGAAATTGTGTTCTCTGAAGAATGGGAGACAACGCCTCAGCCGGTTCTCTCATTGTGTATCCTCTAACAGGTCTGAGCTGGGCAAACCTTCTTGAAGCCAGCATAATTGAGAGTAAAAAGTTTGTTGGCTACTCTGTGGCAGTAAACATAGCTTGTTCCATATAGTCTTAATCCACACTGGGACCTGTATGGCCAGTCAAGTGTTCTCTGCTAAGAGTGAACAGCTCAAAAAGAGTGAAAAGAAGTGGAAAAAAACAGGTTAATGGAGCAACAAAAGCTGGGCAGGTGGTGGTTGGAAGTTTCCAAAGTGGAAAAGACTAGAAAACTTTTGCAAGTTATGAAGGTCTGAGTAAGTTATTTAAGGTACATAAAGGATAAGACGTAAAGTTTCCAAGCCCAAAGATTAACGATTACAAGAATTGGCTAAAATGTATGTCTAATCAAAGTTTATTTGGAAATGTCTGGTTATTGAAATAGTATACAGTAGTTAAAGGTACCAGACTGTTGTGATGGGTCTTCTGGGTGTTTACTAGCCACCCTTGAGGGCTAGTCTAATGTGGTCAGAGGACCTAAAGGGGAATCTATTTCTCCCTCACCCTCCACGGTCAATGAGGTACCAGGAAACTGTGTGTCATTTCTAGGAACACTCTGGAACTGTGGGAAGTCACCTGGTCTCTTGTTCAGGAAGATTAGGGAGACCTCATCCACTGAATTCTAACACAGTCCAGTCTATAAGGAAGAGGATCAACACCGGAGCGATTCGCTCAGTGCTTCCAAAGGAAGCCAGAGTCAGGTTAAGCAAATGTAGCTTATTCTCACATAGACAACTAGGAAGAAAGTTTTAAGGAGTCAGAGATTCTTCTCAAGCCCATGTAACTCCTGAGGACCTGATTCTCAACTGGCCTTGACAATATAAAATGAAAAGTTTATTTTGGTTTCTACATGGCCTTAAACACTCATCAAGAAACTATAACCAAATACTAGAGACTGATATAGTTCAAGGACTCACACCCCCAGGCATTAGACACAAATCTATATAAGATGCTAGACAACTCATTGTGTAGATTAGGTTAGCTTCAAACTTCCAGAGGTCCACCCGCCTCTTAAGTGCTATGCTTAAAGGTATGAGCCACCATGCCTGGTCTACGATTTAGTATGTATTCCCAGCATGTATGTAAGTGTACTACATGTGTGCAATACCTACAGAGACCAAAAGGGAGCACAAGATCATTGTGAGCTGCCATGTGAGAGCTGGGAACTGAACCCAGTTCCTCTGCAAGAGCAACAAATGCTCTTAAGCTCAGAGCCATCTCTCCAGCCCCAACTGTCATCTCCCATTCTCTTACTGAACACTGCCTAGGAAAAAATAAGCCCCTCGGAGCCCCTGTGGTGCCTAAGATCAATAAAAATGGATCAAAGAGTTCCTACATTAGTGATTAGATTGTTACACCAAAATTACCTGTGACTAACAGATACCCAGGGACATTGACAACAAGGACAGAGACAATTCAAGAGCAGAATTTTGGTGTCTACTTGGCTGTTAGAACAACAGAAACCAGCATGGGAAGAGTAGCCCAGCCTGTCAGCAGTCCGTAGTTCAAAGCCAATCTGCACAGGAGGAAAATGAGCAGACAGTTTATGGACATGTTTTCCTTGTGATAAACAAATTATGTATATTCTGTCATCTGGAAGCCCACACACACACTTGACAACACAGAAACAAAAGTAAGAATTCTAAATGAAGCTGAATGAACACATTTCTCGGTGGCTTCCAAATGTAGCCCATTTAGTTTTCATAACAACCCGATGAGATGGTGGAAACAAATCTTCTGCCAAATCCATATTTCTCGACCTTTCTCGGCCCCCACTGTGGTCAGGTAGCCTGTATAGCAGCCTGAGGACCCAGAAATGTGGGTGTGCATTGCACAGCCCTGTCCGCCCTGAAAATATAATCTTTTTGCTCTCTTTCTTCTCTATCTCCACAGCTGATAGCAAAAGTCTCCAGCTTGTGATTTAATACATGAACCTAGGTGTTCAGAGAGAGCTACACAGAAAAGGTATCCATCTGTGCCCATGTTTGGAAGGAATTAATAAACCTCCAGAGTTCCAGTCAAGCATGAATAATCTAGAAGTCATTTTTTCAATCCTGACAACAAGTAGAAATATGGCCATTTGGTTTTTGTGAAGATTTTTTTGTTTGTTTGTTTGTTTGTATCACAAAGGTAAGGTCCATGAAAAAAATTGATAAGCTTTATTTTACCAAAATTTAAAATGTCTAAATTTGGGGAATATAGGTGTGTTCAGCATGATTTAAATATTACATATGTATTTAAGTAGCTTATGTGGATGCATTAGTTGCTTTTCTTACTGTTCTGACCAAACGCTTGACAAGGAGCAACATAAGGAGAGAAGGGTACACAGGGATGCGGTCTGTCGTGGCAGGGAAGGCAGCTTGGCAAGAGCATGAGGCCATTGAGCACAGCATGTTTGCTGCCGTGAAGCAGAGAGCAGACAGAAAGTGAGACTGTGCCATAAAACCCCAAGTGTCAAAGACAGGCCTCAACAAAATTCATGCATCCCAGGGTAGCAGTATGAGGATTAGAATTATTAAGCAAAGAGAACAGAGATGTTAGAAAAATAAGAGAAACACAGAACAGCATCGGGAGGGACATCTAGTGAATGCTGAATCACCAGCATTTATTCTCCACACGTTTATATACCACACCTCAAAAGGGGGAGGAGGGAGAAAACAGGCTCCATCAACATGCTGTGAGGAATAGACTTGAATTCTCCGACCTTTGGTCCAGGTGGAGCGGATCCACCTCTATACCGAAAACACTAATTAACCACACCCGAGGTCCGAATCCCTTGTTTGTACCCACATCTGCTGCCAACAACTCTGAAAGAGCAAAAATAATCTCAAACTCTCTGACCTCCAGCCAAGGTGGAACAGGCTCACACCTGTGGGCCCTCACACCCAAAGCCTGTCCCCAGCGACCCACTACCTTCTGCAAAGTTACACCTCTAGGAATTTCACCACCTTCCAGAATAGTATGGCCAGCTGGAACCAGTAACCAGCACAAGAGCTTGTGGGGGCCATGTCCCATTCAGACAGCAAAAGTACCCCATAAATTCAAGCAGTTTTTTTGTTTTACATATTCACTCAAAAATCATTTTAATTAAAAGTTTAAATAGAAGCACCTGTTTCCCCCATCCCCCATTTATAAGATGATCTCTCAGAAATGTCCATATCCCAACCCTCAGTATGGATAAATCTGGTAAGAGTAAATAATAAAAAAAAATCAGCTATGCCAGATGTGATCGTAGACACTTCTAATCCCAGCACTTGGGAGGCAGGGTCACACATGTCTTTTTGAGTTCAAGGCCAGCCTGGTCTGCATAATGAATTCCAGGACCACCCAATGCTATATAGTGAGACCCTGTCCCAAAACAAACAAATAAAACAGCAATCACAATAGAATTTCAGATATGTAAAAGAATCATCACGGTAAGATTATATACAGCCACAGACCAGAGGAAATACTTGCAAAAGGCATAGCAAGCACAAGATGGTATCTAGGTTGGTGTGGTGGACACACTTGTAAACCCAGCCCCTGGAAGGTGTTAAAGCTACTCAAGGCTAAAAACTGAGTTAAGAAGGTTCTTGTGGGCTAAAAAGGAAGACTCTGTTTCAAAAGAAAAGAAGAACACCGTCATCTAAGATTACGAAGACTCTAAAACCTTAGAAGAAGTCAAGCCACACCAGTTAAATCATGTGTAAGAATTGTAACAGACGCCAAAGAAGAAATACAGATTCATGTATATTCTAATTATCTGGACACATATGAGAAGATATTCCACACTTCAGGAAGATCAAACTGAGACACCAATGAGATATAGTCTATTACGTATATAACTATTAGAATGGCTCAAATCCAGAAGAGAGACAATACCAAGTGTTGGCAAGGTATGAAACATCAGGCAGGCCCATTCATTTCAGATCAGAAGGCAAGATGACAGAACCACTTTGGAGGACAGTTTGGGATATTCTTACAATATAAACATATTCTTAACATATGATCTAGGCATCATAATTCTTGTTATGTACTCAAAGGAATTGAAGATCTATATCCACACAAAATCTGCACATGGGCACTTAATCATGTTGGGGGCACAAAGGTTCCACAGATCACTAAGAAAACCAGGAATGTTAAACACAGGGGCTTCTTCTCAATGGAGGAGATAAAAAATATGTTTCCCCTGCCAGATTTTGGCTAAGGACCTGGAGACCTTTTGGATATGCATGGAGGCAGGCCTCACCCACCTTTTGCTATAAAGGCAGACTTCACCCAAATTCCTCAGAATGATGATCTTAGACTCTTCTCTCTCTGCAACATTACCCACAGTAGATTCTGGTCTTTTAGCTCTGGAACCCACCCTCATGGTCACATGTACTTTGTAAAGGAGTTTCTATGTAGCCACACCTGAAGCTTTATTGTGCACCTGGAACTGGATGGATGGTTGCCTGGAAACCTTTTCCCAAACTGTACTGTGTTTTCAATAAGCTGACAATGAATAGCCTGGCATTAGTCTCGGCGGAGTCTGATCCAGGCTGACAAAGTAAATCTGCTCGGGGTTTTCATTCTTCTCTCTCTGGTAGTCCTCTTCCCTGTCTGACACCCGCAAGGGGGTTGGGAATGACGACAATGCCCCTTTTAGCACGTAAGGGGACAAACTGCGGTACATCTAGATGATGGCACATTATTCAGCACGAGAAGGATGTAAGCTCTCACATGGTGAAAACGTGCAGAGGAATCTTAATCACTACCAAGTGAAGTCAGTCAGTCTTTCGCTAAATACTGTACGGTTCCCGGTGTAGGACATTCTAGAAAATGCAAAGCATATAACATATTGTATGAGTGGTGGGGGCCCCAAGAGTGGTTATTTGCCTATTGATCCCCTTTATGAACACACTTGATAGTCAGATAACAGGTTGATGGGGCCATTATCATTGCTGTATTGGGTTAGGTGTCTTTATTTTTGCTTGCTTGCATGTTTGTTTCTTTATTTTTTTTTAGATAGGGTTTCTCTGTGTAGCCTTAGCTGTCTTGGAACTCACTTTGTAGACCAGACTGGCCTCAAACTCAGAGATTTACCTGCCTTTGCCTCCCCAGTGCTGGGTTTAAAAGTATGCACCACCACTGCCTAGCTCCTAGGGGTCTTTCCTGTGGGTCCAAGTAGAGAATGTTGCATCCTTTCCTTGTCTACTGTGTTCAATGAATTATTGGGCCTGGGTCTTTCAGATTCTGGCTTTAAAACGTCCATGTATTCATGTAGTCCCAGTCTACTGGGGTAAGTTTATTAAAGGTGCCTTTTATCTATCCCTCTGTCTTGAACTTTCCATTGAGTTGAGGAGGGTCTTGATCTCTTGGTTCTCCATTTTCTCCTTCCAAACTGCTGAGTTTGCAGGCATGCATTATTGCAAGCGTGTGAGCACTAGGCTCTTTATAAATGGGATCAGGCAGTAGATGACATGGCCAACGTCTTTACTTCCCTTTTCAAGGTTCATCTATGCTGTGGCATTGACCAGAAATTCATCCCTTTTCATTGCTGAATACCTTTTGCGGATATCCACATTTTTATCCACTCATCAATTGGGGTACCAGGTTTTTTCCACTGTGGCTGGTGAATTAATGTGGTTATGTGAAGAGGTTATCTGTGGGCATGTGCTCTCTTGTTCATTGAGCATAGACCTAGAATTAGAATTTCTGGGTCGTATGGTAACTCTGAATTCAAAATTCTGACGACTGCCAAACTGCTTTCCAAAGTGGCGCCTCCATTTTACGTGATCAGCTGCAATGTGTGGAAATCCAAGCAATGCCCCCCGAAGAAACTGAATCTGAGGCGCTGAGATCTGTGCTCGAAGGACTAGAACAGATGGCCTAAGCTCAGAAGATTCTGAGCCCAGCAACCCCCAGTTGCCAGCTGGTGCTAAGTCATTCCTGCAGAATCTTGATAGTCAAAGAGCGGACCATGGAGATCCCGGCATGTGTTTAGGAGCCTCTTAAAATGTAAACCTCATGTTCCACCCAGATCTTCTGATTAAAGACAATTTCAGTGATTTGCATGTGTACAACTTTGCTGCTCACTGCTGTAAGGCACTTCAAATAGTTTTAAAATCGTATCTGAGTACCTGTGCCAGATGGGATTGACAGGCGTTCAAGGCTCGCTCAGGGAAAAACCGCATGCAGGCCTATCTGTCTCCAGAGTCTCCAAGCCAACCCACTAAATTCTAATTCTTTCTTTTTTTATTTTGAATCTTCTTGTTTTTACACTTTATTTTTGATAACCAGTCCTTCTCTTTGTTTGATCCCTCTCCTACAGTTTTTTTTTTGTATAATAGCTCAGTTGCCATTGTACCACAATACATAAAAATTAATTGGCTTCACAATTAATGTTTTTGTAATGTGAAAAATAAGAAGCCCAAACCATTTAAAAAGAAATTTGAATGTTTTGGAATGTTTGGAACTTTTTCCAGGTCCTGGAAAATAAAGATTATATCTATTATTTATGTCAAATAGCCTGCATGGTAATGAAGAAAACTGAATAATAGGAAATAAGAGTAGGAAAAATTCAGAAAAGGCCACTAGACATGAGGTTTGTATGTCTAATGAATGTCATATTAAAATATTATACTTTGCTGGGATCGATTGAAATTTTAGTTCAGAGCTTCCTAGAAGTCAACAAGAAAAAGAAAAAAACGGGTTACAATAAAACAAGAACTAACTGCTTGGAAGTTGCCCGACCATCCATGAGGCGGAGGTTACAAAGAATTTTACCTTCAGTCTTCAGAGCACAAAGATGGATCCAAGCCCATGAGTTAGCATCTTCTAAAGAAAGTCAGGTATTTTACAGTCTATGTCTTAAGGCAGCAACAGAAGAGTGAACCAAAGAGAGCCATCTCAGGTCCTGACTCCAGGCAGCACCTATACAGGCCACTGAAGGGTTAAAGGTTCTGGCACATAAATACGAGGTATGCGGTAAATGGTCGACTCTTTCTCCAATCGCTCTTCTTTGGCTATTACCCTACAGCAGAAAATCTTCTGAAATTAAATGTATTCTTAACTGATATATAAAAACATAAAATTTTCCATAATAATGGGGTAATGTGTAATACTGCCACACGGGTGTTCGTTGTACACATGCACAAAGTCTAGGAAGGTTTAAACACACCAGCGGAGAGGCTTACTGTGCAGCCCAGGGTGACCTCAAACCCACAGTTCTCTTTCCTCGGCTTCCAGGTTTGCAGCGTGAGCCACCATGTCTAGTTTCTTAATATTTTTCTAACTAGAGAAAACACTCAAACAGGACGTTGTTGTTATATGTAGTCACAGACGAGAACTTCTAACAGTGACTTTAAATTCACTGGCTCCTTCTCCTCGTCTTTCCCTCCTTTCTGCTCACCTCAGCCTCTGCCGACAAACATTCCGCTCTAGCAGACCAGACACTTAGATTCCAATCTTAACCTGCACACAACCACATCAGCCGAGCTTGCCTCTTTGATCTAGCCCAGACCCCTGCTTCTGATTTCTTAGCTCAAATCATCCAATCATATTTTAAATGACAGGAAAGCCGGAGATAATCAATCTATGCTAGCCTCCACATGTCAGCTGGCTAGAGAGCCCCACAATCATTGCTGACCTTGCCAAAGCAGAAACGCCATGTCTCCCTGGACACTGGCAATGAGCCGCTAAGCCATGAAGATAAAAAGGGCCAGGTTAGCAAAACTTTGAGCGGCTGGAATAGGACACAGCACGCCTTATATATAAAGGGAACCATTTGCTGAGACGGAAGCAGTACTAACCTAGTATTAACTCTGTGACCCCTGGAATCTCCCTGCCGGTAATTCATAACCAACAGCAAGCACTTAACTAGACTCTGAGTACTGAATATGAATTATCCCTGTTGAAACATCACAAAACATAAAATTCTCCATTTTTCATGTAAGGACACCGAGGCACTAAGAGGTACTTGCCCAAGGTCACACGACTGAATGCAATTGAACTCTAGAGTCTGCGCTTTGTAAAGTAAGAGTTGAATAGACAGACACCCTTTCCAGTTCTGCTATTAATTTGTGTTCCTGACGGACCGGGATAATCATCAGACTGTGTGCAGAGCGTGAGGTCGCATACGTTAGGTGTTCAGCACAATGCAGTAAATATCACAGCTGTCCAACACTTTTCCTATTACCATTTCATGGAACAAACCCCTTCTATCCTCTCTCTCACAGCTGCCTGAGTACACAGTTATTCCAACTGAACTGATTAATAAATTCAGACAACAGGTCAATTCAGCCATAAAAGCCAGCAGGCCTGAACTGGTGGTGCTGGGGTGAATTGCATAGCTGGTCTTCAATGCTATCTCCAGCTTTTGCAGTGGTAGGAACCCCATGTCTCTGTGCCCTCCCGTACGGTAGCCGTTTGCTCCATGGGCCCACGGAACTAAACTATCCCATGGCTGAGGGACTGAATGTTTATCTCTTAAATTTTTTACATAATTATATAAAAAAATTAGTGGCCACATGCAGTGGCTCTTTTGTTGGACAACTCCAGCTAAATCTGTCTGGCAACTGTGAACTCTTGACGGGAAGGCACTGTGGGTCACAGCTCTGTTGGTGGCAGGTGTGTTTTTAGAAAATGGAGGTTGACTATGGCACAATGACACTCACTTGTAATTCCAGTACCTGGGAAGCTGAAGCAATGGAGGCTCACAAGTTCCACACCAGCCTGGGTTATGTAGCCTGACCCTGTCTCAACACTAAAACCAAAGAACTAATTCAAGGCTTTCTGAGTTTCTTGTACCTAGTAAGTTGGATTGTGTACTGGGCGGGGAGGAAAGAACTCTGTTCTACTTTCCTCATTAGTGTGTCTTCAACTTATTTTTGATTCTTCAGTATTATTTTAAAAACTCATTAGAGGGTCAGACTCAGTTGGACCTGCCTATAATTCTAGCACTAGGGAGACTAAGGCACACAGATCTGAGGCAAGCAAAAACATAAAACTAGTTTGGGGAATGGATTCTTATAAACAACAGCCTTGCATCTTTCAAAAATCTCAATTTTAGTATGACCAGAAATTAAAAGGTGCTTTTAAGTCACGGCTTGAATGTTCAATTAGAAAAGAACAATCAATTCAGATGAAGAAAGAATCACATATTTGAAAGGCCTGTCTCATAGAGTATACACATTGGTGACTAACATAACTCCTCTGCACATCCGCAGTTCACGCGACACTGTGCCTTGCAGTTTGGACCGACTGGCCCTGCATCAAGAGAGGAAGGGCCATCAGTAAAGCGGCACCAGGGCCACCTCCAGCTTCTGCGAGGATTTGCCTTCCTGCTTTCTTTCATTTTTAATATGAAGAACTCAGCAAGCAGAGTTGAGTCTAAACATACATATAATTTATCATTGTACACATTACAAGGCTTTCTGTCATGTTCTGGTTCTCGATGTTTTGAACAACTAAGAAGCCTCCTTCTTTAGCTTCCCACCCCCACCAGCACTGGATGGGTAAATATTTCTTGGCTGCCCAAATTTGCAGAAAATGAGGTCAAAATCTAATGAGAGTTGCTTGTGGTAAACCAATTGTTAAATGATAGTAATTAAGGGAGTTTTTAACACAGAAAGGGCTTTGTGGGGACTGCAATGCTAAAAGCCTTCTGCACAGAGTCGTCAGTCTTTGCTGCCTGGAAATCACGCTGGCTGTTGTGTGAGCGGTGAATGCTTACACAGTGGCCGCCCTGGCATTTGCCCTACTCTGTCACTGTCCTGTTGCGTTAGCCTAAGAGAAGGCCTTCCACCAGGACTGTGGCTTCTTGGGCTGTCTGCAAACAGACGTCAAGCCATCTGCCCTCTCGCCTGCCACCCAAGCACAGCTGTTGGGCTCTATCCCAGCTTCAGCCATCTGGAGACGAACAAAGGTCCTCTCCTCCTCCTCCTCCTCCTCCTCCTCCTCCTCCTCCTCCTGTCTGCTAGGGGACAGCAGGGAGTTTGGGCACTCTGTTGGTCTCAGTAAGTAAAGAAAAATGGAGGCAGAAAGATCCAGTTACTCATGGCAGGCAGCTCCTGCCTCTGTATTTGTCAGGGTTAGTGAAAACATTCAATCGTTCTCTAAAGTGTGACAGTTAGACCTAGACCAGACTTCCTGGACTCAAGAATGGGATGCGGTCTGGGTACCACTAGGTGTCCTGAGTCCAGTGCCCTCTAGGGAGGGTAACAGGCTTGTACATAGCCAGGTCCACTGCAAAGAGACACCCAACCGAGACAGAAGGAAGAGAAGCCCTCCCACCCAAGATGCCATTGGACCTACCGTCTGAAAACAAGGCTGCATTGGATTAGGGCAAATCATAAGCAGAAAGACTGTCCCAAGTGAGCGGTGAGAAGTAGGAAGGAGGAGGCTAGACAGAAAGCCAGGCAGTACTGCTAGTCAACACAAGGAGAGGCACAGGCAGAGCGGGGTAGGGGCCTCTTGTGGGAAGGTCATAGCTCTTGGTGCTCAGAAAGAGGAGCCAGTCGAAGCGACAAAACCAAGTAAGAGCAAGGTGAATGGAGGTGCCTGGGAAGACCCATACCTGTTGACTCCTCCACCAGGCTGGTTAACGAAGTAGCTCTCCCTTGTTTGTGGAGAGGTTGAAATGTTACAGGTCCAGAGCCAAATTACAGTTTATCTTAGGCTATCTATATAGCCCTGTTAATAGCCATTCCTTATGCATCTTTGACTGGTAGACAAAACCTTGTGAGTATATTAACTAACAGACCACCAGTCTCTATGAAGCCAAAAGCTAAGATGTCATTGAATAGGTATGTGAGGCCTATGCCAGAGCATGCCCCTCTTTGCTGTCACCTGCCTGCCTGATGTTTCATCAATGTATTTGAAAAGCACCTTGATTTATAAATTATTTTTGTTCTGATACTAGAAATTTTTCTTAAAACTGTTACTTTGGGGCTGGAGCGATGGCTCCGTGTTTAAGAGCACTGACTGTTCTTCCAGAGGTCCTGAGTCGAATCCCCAGCAACCACATGGTGACTCACAACCATCTCCAGTGAGATCTGATGCCCTCTACTGGTATAAAGGTATGCATGCAGATAGAGCACTCAGATACATAAAAACTGCTACCTTCGTGGATTGTGGAATTAGGGGTACTGGGAATCTGAGCTCTCGGGCCAAAGACCCTTAGATTAAATCACCTCTCATCCCCTCTAAGGTGAGAGTTGTATTTTCAAGTGTCTACAGCAGGCAGCAATCTAGAGGAGCACTCATGGTGGCTGGAAAAAAAAAAGCAATAGTGGAGAAAGAGCCAAATAAAACATCCCCACTTGCTGTTGGTCTCATGTTTAATAAAATAAAAGAAGAGGTTTTTGACCATCAGAGTGTCTTCAAGCTACCCTGCTAGGTATAGGGGACGATCAACTACTTCAATGCTCACTACCTTAGCAAGGAGACCAGAGCTTAATCTCCACAGCCCACTCCCTGTGGCAGTTTGTAATCCCAGTGCTGGGGAAGCAGGGACAGATGGAAAACACCGAAAGACCATCCGTTTTAATCAGGGTTTCTATAGCTGTGACAAAACACCATGGCTAGAGAAACCTTGGGAGGCAAGGGTTTGTTTCAGCTCTCACACTCTAGTCACACTCGATCATAAAGGAGTCCAGCCACAAATTCAACACAGGAACAGAAGCAGAGGCCACAGAGGGGCGCTGCTTACCGACTTGCTCCTCATGATTTGCTCAGCCTGCTTTTTAATAAAACCTGTCCAAGGATGGCATCACTCACAGTAGGCTGGGCCTCCCTCATCGATCATTGATCAGAAAAATTCCCCACAGCATTGCCCACGGGCCGGTCTGGAGGAGGCATTCTTTCAGTAGAAGTACCCTCTTGTCAGATGGTTCTAGCTTGTGTCAAGTGGACAGGAAGAAACCAACCAATGCACCCTCTCTCAAAAAAACAGGTCAGCGAGCTTTTGTGGAACAACACCCAAGGTTGTCCTCTAGCCCACATGCACGGACACATGCACAGACTCATACACTGATCCTGCTTTTCAGTCTCAGCTCACTGGTTCCAAAGGCACCAATCTATAACAGCCCTTGTTTGGCCTTGGTCTGATCAGGTGACCTACAGCGTATTCATGTATGGGAGAACCGTGAAGAATTGTTCTAGTTTGCTGATCTAAGACGCTGCTGCTTCTGCCTGATCCCACTCTCCTTGTTCCTATTGTGGTTGCTAAATGCCTCAATGTCTCTGCCCCTGGACAGCCACCTTACCTGCTTACTGACCATGGTCCTTGAACTGTGTTCTTCCATCCAGAGAGCGCTCAGGGTGGTCTGCCCTCTAAGAACCCCAGCCTTTCGCTGAGCCAGAAGGGAAAGTTATGTGACTTCCCCTTGTATGCCTGGAAATTGCTCTGTCTGAAGATTTCTCAGCATTTCTTTCATGGTCCAGTAGTGCATGGCTCCTTCCTTCCTTCCTTCCTTCATTCCTTCCTTCCTTCCTCCCTTCCTCCCTCCCTCCCTCCCTCCCTCTTTCTTTCTTAAGGAACTCTTTTCCATCCCCCCAAAGAAAAACTCTGAGAAGTGTGGAGAGCAGGAACACATGCTGACATGTATTCATACATACATATACATATGTCTCTATCATGTATTCATACATACATATACATATGTCTCTATCATGTATTCATACATA